>NW_009259790.1:794864-799025 GCF_000687185.1 Egretta garzetta | reverse complement strand
GCTCTGAGGGGATGAGGGCGGTCTCGCTGAAGGACACCCGGGGTCCTCCCCGGCGGGACCGCTGAGGAGCGCCCCTCTGCCCCCTTACGCTGGGACTCTCCCGCCTGACAGCGAAAGGGGGGGGTCTTGGTCCGGGCACACCTGAGCCCCGGCCTGCAGGGCCAGGTAGAGCGGTAGGAGTCGGCCCGGAGGGGTCGGGGTGAGGCCCTGCGGAGGGGCCGGGCCTCCCAGCCCGCACCGCAGCCGGTGCGCTCGCCGCTCAGGTATGCGGCAGCCCATGGGGCATCCAACTGGGTGCTTACAGGTAATCATTTTTGATGCCTTGCACAGAATTTAAGCTTTTACTTAGAACTTTTTTTCACACACGAAATCTTTTGGGTTGCCACGGGTGGACAGTTCTGGTTTTAAGAGCCAGCTCCCTTAAAGGCAGTATATAGTCCTAAGCCGAAGGACAGCAGTTAAATGTCAGTACTGTTCAGAAATCTGATTTTAACAGAAGTGTCTGACCTCTCTGTACCATCCTTCTCTGGGTTGCTTTGGGCATCATTAGCTGTATATGAAGAAATTCCCCAAGTAAGATGTATACAGCTTAAAAATATAAAGCAATTACTGGCTGAGAAGAAAAAACAAGCTTCTAACAAGCCACTGGTTAGGCATTAGTGGGGTCCCCACCCCCTGATAAAACACCTGAGGTCTGCTGCCTAAACAAGCATTGAGAAAAGGGTGGGCCTCCACTGCTACCTCAGTTTTCATTCACTGGGTCTGTTGATGTAGGTGACACTAGCAACCCACTGAAGATACCTGGGTTTTATTCACTTTAGGATTTTATAACTTTCCACACTGATATTTTTCCTCTTGAATCCTCATGCTACTAATAGTCCTTGTCTCAACAGCCCTACCTCTATTTGTAATTTTACTGTTCTTGTCTTTCTGCAGACACAGCTCTGTCTCGCAGTTAACAGTTCCCTCAGAAGTCTGGGCCAAAGTTGTGCAGTAAATCTATATCATCCAGGCTGGGCTTGCTCCTCGGCATGCAGGTAGCTGAGCCCCTCAAGGAGGGGCTTGGTGACAGAGCAGGGTGAGGATCCACTTTTTGGTGACAGTATCTTTTGATTGTAAGTGTGTCCTGGTTTCGGCTGGGATAGAGTTAATTTTCTTCATAGTAGCTAGCACAGTGCTGTGTTTTGGATTTAGTACCAGAAGAATGTTGATAACACACTGATGTTTTCAGTTGTTGCCAAGTAGTGCTCAGACTACTCAAGGACTTTTTGAGCTTCTCCTGCTCGGCCAGGTACATAACAAGCTGGGAGTACAGCACAGCTAGGACAGCTAACCCAAACTGACCAAAGGGCTATTCCATACCATAGAACGTCATGCTCGGGGGGAGTTAGTCGGTTGGTGGGTTGCGGGGAGACTGATCACGGCTCGGGGACTGATCGCGGCTCAGGAACTGATCACGGCTTCGGATGGGCTGGGCATCAGTCGGCGGGTGGTGAGCAATTGGATTGTGCATAATTCATTTTGTATATTCTGTATATTTTGTTATCATTCTCATTATTATTATTATTTTCTCTTATTAAACTGTCTTTATCTCAGCCCTCAGCTCTAACCTTTTATTTTCTTTCCGATTCTCTCCCCCATCCCACTGAGGGAGGGGGGAGTGAGCGAGCGGCTGCGTGGTGCTGAGTTGCCAGCCGGGTTAAACCACGACAAAGTGGCATGGTATTAGCTAAGTTGTCATTTTACCTTCATCTTTACCTAATGGGTTGCAGCCACCATCAAGGTTAACAGTCTTCTTAGCGACAATGCTCCTATCTACTTCCAATCTTGCCCCTGCTACCATGATTCACTCAGGGTGGAATGCTGCTGTGGTAGCAAGGCCTTGAGTGGTGGCATGTTTTGCTTTGCTTGATAAGCCAGAGCTATTAATGGGCATTTGACAATTTAATCAAAAATTTTTCTGTTCAAAATATCAGAAGGGTTTTAAAGTAGTGAGAATCTGTTTCTTGCTTAAGCATATGCAAATCCAGTTTTACATATACAAACTGCAGAGAATTATGTAACATCTTTAAAGAGACAGAAATAGGATTCATTGATGTTAAATACTTGCTCTTCAGTGATAGCAATATTTGCATATGATATTCTAATACATATGCTTGTCACATCTTGTTCTGAGTATCAGTAATCCATTAAAACAAAAAAAGTTCAGTAGTTTGTAATGACAATTGATGACCAGTTCCTGTTCTATCCATAGAGTGAGTGGTTCTGTGGTGAGTTATTTAATTCTTGCAGCAAAGCAAATCTTTTTTCCCATAAGCAGCTTTTTGCCAAAAGATAAGGTGTTGCAACCTTACCAGAACTTAAAGTGTATAAATTTTTGCCCACTTAGCTTCCCTGAAAGAATCAGTGTGGCATTCCCATTAAAATAACCAGCACATGAATGCTAGCACCACAAAAATCTGCCATTTATTAATTATTAATCAGCAAACTAAAAATAAATACATAAAATAATTTCTTATCCTCTGCTAATTTTAAAACAAATGTTCTTGTTCCTCTTGCAAACAAGACAGTGATAGTAATTATAGTAACCTTGGTTTTGATATTTATTGCTCTGAGCCTTTGGCATTTGTTAGGGTGCTGTTACACTGTTTCAGAATTGGTTGAGAGGCTAAATAGCTTTCTCTGAAATCTGAGAATTTTTGCTATGTTTAGAAGTATTTCAAGGTGAGAACTATTAAAAATGCTGTGTACCTTTGGTATCATCTGTGTACGCACGGTACGCACACTATCCTCAAAGAATTGTTCGAAGAGTTGAAATAAAATGTCCCTTATCCCAAACTTGCAAAAAATGTATATATTTTTACTGACTGGGGACATACTACAATAGTATGTGGTTTATTTTCTGTAACTTATCCGATAATAAAAACACTCTTGAGTAATGACAGAACTGCAAATTGGTATTAACCCAACTTTTTAAATACCTAATTTAGTTTTCTGTTCACAGTTGTATAATAGTTTGTCTCCATTTACTTCTGCTGAACATCTGACCTCAAAATATAATTATTTTGCTGAACACCTGACCTGAAAGTATAATTGTTTCACTCACCCTTTTCAGTTAGAGTTATCTTAGCTATGGTTAGATTTCTCTTAGTGGACTATTCTTAAAGAAAAGTGTCCATCCTCTTTGTTACAGTCCCAGCCTTGTTCTTCAAAGTCTTCAGGAGAGGCACATTCCCAATTTAGACAGTTAAGTCTTTTCAGGATCAGACTCTGCTCCAGGCCTGGTGTTGCATCACAGGAGTAAATGAAACTGGGCTTGGGGCCCCTGCGCGTGGGTGCCTGTCATCCAGCAGTTTGTAAAACGTGCTGCAGGGGTGTAAAGTGATACTCCGTGACATATGGCCATATGTATGTGGGCTGGAGCGTCTCTACACATATGTGATAATTCGTGTTTTTGTTTTGACTCGGGAAACAAATGCCAGACACGCCTAATGACCAAGTGTTTGTGTACGCTGCTAGGTAGGAACACACCTCGGGCATTGAGAAAGCCTCAGCATACCTCAGCTCCCTTCACGGTGAGGGCATGGCGAGGCATTTATTGGCCGCATCGAGCGCAGCTCCGTCCTGGAGTCAGGGGGAGCTTGTTCCCCCAGCAGGTGCTTGCGGCTCAGTGATGACATCATGCTGAGATGTAGATGAGGGCAAGTGTCCAATATTTCATAGACTGCTTTGTCCTTGCAACACGGCCTTCAGCGACACGGAAGCCTGTTTCTTGGTTGTGAAAAGGAGACTCCAGCCTAAAAGTGGCATTAAATAGTTACGCTTGCTGTCTCGCAGCTTGCTCTTTCAGAAGAGGCTGTTGGAATTAAAATATTTGGTGTAAAGCTCTTCCTCTTTTAGAACATTTCAAGGGAAAACGTATATTTAAAATTACAGCACGGTGGCAAATGCTGATTTGTGCCATTAACATCTCAGAAAACGCAGGCCCTCGTGCCCGCTGTAGCTCATAAAGCACCGATGAAAGGGTTTGGCGTGGTTCACGCATAGCAGGGCTGAGCGCGAGCGTGCACGGAGCACGTAGCCGAAGATGGGTCGTCCCCCCCGGCTTTGGGGGCCGTGGCTGAGTCCGGGGCTTGTCCCGGCCCAGCCCGGCCCGTCCCT
>NW_009259790.1:714713-794652 GCF_000687185.1 Egretta garzetta | reverse complement strand
GAGGCAAGGGGAGACGGAGCTGGGGCCCTGCCGGTTTGCGGCCCCCCGCGCCTTCCCGCATCCTTCCTTGAGAATCTGAATCTCCTGCTTCTGGAGTTTTCCTCGCGCTTGCTGGTGGGGAGGGGAGCGTGGGAACCGTGCCCGCTGGCTTAGTTCAGCTCCCCCCGGCTTCGTGCTCCGCATGGGAATGGGAAGCCCCCAGCGCTGCCTAGTTGGCCTCTTGGCTTGCACCGGGGTCAGGCGTTTCAGGAGAGAAAACTTTGCCGAGTGTCCTTGGAATCACTGGAAACTCGAAAGTATTGGAACTGGGCTGGTATCTGAAAAGATGAGGGCTTTGTGGAATTAAGGCTTCTGGTGGAGAAGACCCTGAGGAGATGGTAACTCTTTTCAGTGCTGGCTGGGGGATTCTGTAGTAATCCTGCTGCTCCAATGACCTCTTCCTTTTCTTTCTCTCTTGTGGTGATTTTCTTTTGTATCGCTTAAACAAAACAAAAAAAGCCTTTGTTACAGGAAGACCCGTGTAAGGGGACTATTTTCAGCAAATGTAATTTTCGTAGGATGGGAAAACTACTTTTCAGGTGCAAAGAGTTTTTTTGTTTATGGTTAGGAAAAAATGTCTAATAGGAGCTTCATCGTCTCTGCCATGGATAATTCAGTAGTATTTATAGTACTGTTATACTCCTAATTTTTTTTTTTTTTTTTTTAACAATATGAATTGCTCTGACTCAGGCCATCAGGCATTGCTACAAAGATAGGCCAACATTGTTCACCAAGCTAAAATGTTCTTTTGTTTAAAAAAAAAAATATCGGTATGCAGGGTTGTTTTGAGTCCTTTATTCTAGGACTGAAATAGAACCTAAGTTGAGGCCCTTGCGAATCTTGTGAATGCAGACTCTGATTCCCAAACTGAAGTTCCTTCAATAACTTTGTGTGGCTTTTCTTAATGTTGTTTTTCCTCAATAATTTTGCAATTCTGCTCTTGCTTGTATGAAATTGTTTCCTGCAACATCTATGCTGAGGTATTTTTCTCCTTGCAGAAGTCCATTTCCCCACCCGTGAACACTTCCATTTCCTGTATGATGCAGAGGTTTTGTAATGCCTGTGACCAGTGTTTGTGCTGCTTGCATGCAGGAAGTCTGGCCAGATGTCTCTTCTGGCTTCATGTGTGTGAAAACAAGTAAGGTGCAGCCAGCGTACGCCTGCTATAGCCTGTGACTTTGTCTCTTTGTTTTTTCCATTTACCAATGTTTAACAAAACATTGCTAAAACCTCCTTCACTCCCCTTGCCCTCCCCCCTTTTGTAGTGAGCCTAGACAACGAGAAGTTCCTAACTGGCTTAATTAATTACTTTCCAGGCATTTTGCATACTGTGTCCAAGCTGTTAAAAATCAAGGGGATAAGGCAGTAGGGGGAAAAACAAAAAGTCAAAGCCCTACCCTTTTTACAGGCAGTTTAGAAAGATTTATGTCAGTGTTTTGTGTGTTTTGTTTTTTTTTTTTTAAAGAAATTTCAGAAAAACAAGAAGAGCTTTAATTCTGTCTAGAACTTGGATAGTTTAGAAAGATTTATGTCAGTGTTTTGTGTGTTTTGTTTTTTTTTTTAAAGAAATTTCAGAAAATCAAGAAGAGCTTTAATACTTTGTCTAGAACTTGGATTTTTTTTTTCAGTTTCAGTTTGCATCTTGCATCTTTGGTTAGTTTGAAAATTCCTGTGAGCTAAGATGGTAGTGCAGGTGTACAGGGAACCCCATAAGTCTTCCTCGTGTTGCAGACAAAAAGCATGTGCCTGTGTCATGGGACAGTAGTGAAACAATCTCTGCCATCTTGTGTCATCTCTGTGGAATAAGTATAGGTCCACAGTCCTTCCCTGTATCTGCAGTTTAACAACTTATTTTAAATTATAAGTACTACTTAGTAATGGTAACCGTGAACAGAGCATACTCTTAACAGGTAACATCCTTAATGGGTTCATAATCTCATGTTTACAAAGACATACTTAGAAAATGAAGGGGACAGCATCTTTATGCTTCTGTGAAAATTATCAAGGTTCTGTGGAACTCTTATAAATCTTATGGCTCAGTTAGGGGAAGCTCTTTTTTATGTGACCATACAATCTTAAAAAATGCAAATGAATGCATTCTTTTAGTCCTTGCAAAGTGCGGTGAGAGCCAGATATGAGCATATTCAAGCTTTTGAAGCCAACAAGAGCTGTCTCTTTTGGTTCCAAAGGGTTGTTTGAAAGCTTTCGGGAGCAAGATGTCTTGCACTCCTTCATCTTTATCTTGTCTGACTTATTTTTGTTGACTGTATGAACACAGATACAGGATTTATTGTAATGCTTGTGTCAGAGGAATTCCTCTTTGGAAACTTCTGAAATATATTTTAATTTGCATAGAAAAAACCAGGCATACCCTAGGTGAAATCTCTGTTCTTGAAGAAATATAGAAACTTCTTCTTGTCTGAGTGGTGTGAAATAACCACCTAAAGGAAACTCTGGCTTGCTGTTCTCTGGAGTTGTTTGACCACAGTAATGTATGCTGGTCATTATTGGTTTCTCATTGCACCTGCATCACTACTTTGTGTCTGATCCTCCCTCCCTGTCCCTCATCTGTAAAAGAGAAATTTTTTTTTTATTTACAAATGTACTGCAATTGGGGTGTGTGTGCACAGTGCCTTGAGCATAAGGACATGCTCATTAACATCAAAGACACTTTCATTTTGCTTAAAAATAATAGAGTAGGTGTGTTGTAAACTATCCTGGATCAAGAATGTTAATTATGCTCAGTTGTGATTTTCTTTTTAATGGGCAAGGGTACTATTTGGAAAATTGTTCCTCCTTACTTGTGCTTTTTTTCCCCTCTCTCCTTTTTTTCCCCTAGTGCATGCTTCTGTAAATACATACAAAGAGCAGCAGCCTTGAGACTTCTTGCTGGAAGTTTGTCAATACATCACACAGTGGTTTTATTTGTTAAAGGAAGACACATAGCTTTGTATAATTAACATTGTAAAAACTAAAGCTTAGTAACTTTTCCGCTCGCCTGCCACCTCCCCCTCTAAATAATAGTGTAATTTCCGTGAGCGTGTAGCTGATACTGTGCATTGAGGTGTGTGGGCACAGCCCGCTTAGCTGTGACAGCTGCTTACTCTTTGCTTAATAATCTCCTGAAAGTCACCTGTGCCATGAAAAGGACTTGTACTTTGCAGCACTGCTTGGGTATGCAAGAATTGGGCTTTAGATCCCCAGACTACTTTTGAGTACTCGATACTGTTGTCTGCAGTAGTGGTAAGAACTACTTATGTTTGTCTCAGTGGCGTTACCAGATAGATAGCAGGCTGTTAATCCTGTTTAAACCAGGTGATTTTCTGGAGGGGACAGTCTGAACGCAGGTTATGAATAATTTTTTCAACTGAGTTGAATAGGTTTGCAGTGGATACACATTTTCTTTAGCTTTGACATGCTGCTCAGAAGGTCTACTCCAGCATTTCCTGGGTACCATAAATAAGAAGGCAGGACTGATGTCTAAATGATCTTTGATGGCTTTGGCTATTTTTTTCCTCTTCATTCCATCAGGATTACCTCTAGGAAACGTTTTGCTTACTAGATTTGAAGTTGAAACTTGGTAGAACAACTGTGTTTCCTCAGATTTCAGTGATAGTTTTCTGACAGCTGCCATTGTTATGAATTGTTCAACTCCACCTTTATTTCCTGTCCTTGATCTATTTGGGTTTCTATTAAATTGGTAATGTCTATGTGGAATCTTTGCCTCACCCAGGATTACACATGGGCAGTTTATCCAGAGCATTAGGTCTGATGTTTTCCCTGTTGTCAAGACTAACTCATAAAATGGTATTTGCTAGTGACCTGTTTATTAGAGTGCATCATGCCCATCAGAGGGCATTTATTTAACTGTAGTGTCTAGATACTTAAGTCTTCAAGCAGGAGTGACCAGCTTAAGGTTCTTGATTCCCATTTGGGACTATGCCCTGTGACTGGTTTTATGCTGGCACAGGGACAGCTGGGTGGTCTGGGTTGCTGCAATCTATCTGCATACCTAGTCCAGCCAGGTGGTATCCCACCAAAACTTCTGTGGAGCTTTTATCCTCTCTTCCCTGGGAATTTCTGGAGCTCCTTTTTTCCATGGCTTTCTGAGGTATCCAGGTATATTGTGGCTCTCAGCCATACATAGCTTGTGATGTTTCAGGTTTAAAGTCGGGTAGTTTTGTCTATGTTGACCTAGGGAGAAATTTTTCATGTGTCCGGTAGTTATGTCCATAAAAAGCTTAGGTGTTACTGGAAATATTAACACAGGAAATTTAGCATCTTGAGTACCTTCTCTGTGTCTCTTTGAAGTTTCTCTTTAATATCAGGGTGTCTTTAGGGTTGTTGAAATGGACCTAATTGCACTATCTTTGGAGCAGAAGTTGTGCCTGACATCTTCTCTTTCACTTGTGTTCTGTGTGCCTTTGCACAGCTGCAGCTGAAGTTTGAGGCTTGGTGCTCTGTGCTGTGTGGTTAGAGGGTGGGGAAGGTGCTTGCTGCTGGGGATGTGGCATAAGCATGCAGCAGCCTTGGGAGAACTGGGTAAAGGGACCCAATTACTCACTACTGATTCTTTCACATTTATGGTATATCTGGCAGAGCCCTGTCAAGGCTGGTCTTCAGTTTGGTTTCCAGGTGTGCAGTGATTCCCCAGGAGGAGGGGTGCACTGCTTTGCAGCAAAAAGTACTGAGGTAGCTCACTGCATTAGGTCTAATGCTTAATCCTTTAATTTTCCAGGGGAAAAAAAATGAAACAGGAGTTTTAAACTTTGAGGACTCATCATGGAAGACTCAGAAGGACACCACTTCAGCTCGGCGGAAGAGGAAACCAGATACTGGAAAGAGCTGGCTGTGAAATACAAGCAGTGGTAAGGCACTGGCTTCGTTCCTCTAAGTTGTTTGATAGGGTGTCGTCATGGTTTAACCCCAGCTGGCAACTAAGCACCATGCAGCTGCTTACTTGCTCCCTCCCAGCGGGATGGGGGAGAATTGGAAGAGTAAAAGTGAGAAAACTCATGGGTTGAGATAAAGACAGTTTAATAGGTAAAACAAAAGATGCACACACAAGCAAACCAAAACAAGGAAATCATTTACTACTTCCCATTGGCAGGCAGGTACTCGGCCATCCCCAGAAAAGCAGGGCTCCATCACACGTAACAGTTACCTGGGAAGACACACGCTGTCACTCTGAAAGTCCCCCCCCCTTCCTTCTTCTTCCCCCAGCTTTATGTACTGAGCATGATGTCATATGGTATGGGATATCCCTGGGGTAAGTTGGGGTCAGCTGTCCCCCCTCCTAACTTCTTGTGCACCCCAGCCTGCTCGCTGGTGGGGTGAGAGGCAGAAAAGGCCTTGACTCTGTGTGAGCACTGCTCAGCAATAACTAAAACATCCCTGTGTTACCAACACTGTTTCGAGCACAAAACCAAGACATAGCCCTATACCAGCTACTATGGAAAAAATTAACTTTTTCCCAGCCAAAACCAGCACAGGTACATAAACACTGCATGCAAGGACATAGCACCACATAGGGGAGTAAATCTGTGCTGCTGTGGCACTGATGGTTTTGGTTCCCGCTCTGGTTTGAGTAGGACTGTGTGTGCTGAAATTGTGCCTCTAACTGCAGTCTGTTGGCAGCCTGGGTAAATGTAGCTCACTGCAGAACCTTGTTGGGGGTAGATGACCTGGGCCATTGCAGACAGAGAGATGCTGCTGTTCACTCTCTATCTCTGTGTGGATCAAGAATGGCTTGACAGCACATAGATGGAGGAGGATCCCTGGCTGAGAATGGACATGCTTTGCTCTTCCCTTTAGCTCAATGTGTTGCTGTAAAGGGTGAAGAAAATCCAAACTTTTTAGGCATTGATCTTAGTGTTGTTGAGACCTCTCAGTGCTGCTTGTTTAGCTTGCTGGAGGATTATTTCAATAGAATTGTTTAAGAATATAAGAACATCTTTCCTTCCATCTTTCTCTTTTTCTCACTTTATATTGCTAATCGAAAGTGGGTTTGTTCATATTTCCAAATAAATAATTGAATTAAAACCAGATTAAATATGCAGATGACAGTGGACAATGTACAAGCTAGAGAGCTACATGTCCTCAACATCTATAGCAGGAAGACAGACTTTAGGATTTTTCAATTTATTTGGGCTTTTTTTATTTGTTTACCAGTTTGCTATGGGGTGGCTTTCCATGCAAACATTTGCATATGGTCCTCTCTTCCTGTTGAATATGTATGTTTGGAGAAGGGCATGGAGCCTGCTACGTTAAAGGGCAGTATTTTTTCATCTTGAGTGTACAAGAGATATTTTTTTGTTCATTATGATGTGTTCTGTTGCTGGAATTGCTCTCTAGTGCTGAGAATACACAGGAGGAATTGCGTGAATTCCAAGAAGGGAGTCGAGAGTATGAAGCTGAACTGGAGACTCAGCTGCAGCAGACAGAGTCCAGAAACAGAGACCTTCTGTCAGAAAACAATCGTCTGCGAATGGAACTGGAGTCAGTTAAGGTAAGAGTGGATGATGCATACAGTATCTGTACATTCTAAGTGCAAAGGTGAATGAGACAGCTGTGTGCGGATTCAGATTGCCCTGTGGGCAGGGACTTTCAGCATTACAAAGAAATTGAACAGAAAACTGCAAAAAAGAAGGTCTTGAAAAATTAAGAAATGCCAGCTGTTGTCTGCTTTGAGGGAACTGGATACCTTGGTAATGTTCCTGAATCGCTGTTTGCAGGTTGTGGCTATGTGTCAGGATGGATTTGAGATGGGAGAAAATGGTTTGCAGTAGAGTGGAGAGTAAACATGAACGTAACAGCTGCTGTTCTGTTCCTCCTTCCATCTACTTAGTGCTTTTGTTCACAGCTTTCTTGCTGTCTGCATTGTGCAGACACAGATAGTATTGCAGAACAATCAAAATACAAGCCTTCCAGCTGTGTTCTTGTGTTATATAAGAGAACTCAGTACTTTTAAACCCTTTTTACATAGTTGTGTATTTATTATCTGGCATTCCAGATAAGCTGGGAAGCAGGAGCTGATGGGTGACACATCAAACTGAGAGGCATAAAAGAGTTTCAGTCCTGGTTTCATTACTGAATCTATCTGTACTTGGGGAAAAATAATTTATCCTCTTTACACTTGGTTAGCCTTCTGCGAAACTAACCAGCTGAAAAGCATTAACTTCCATAATTATAAAACGTAAGGGATATGAACTTACTGAGATAGAACTTCTTACCAGAGTGACTTAAGAAATAATGAAGCTATCTAGAGTATGAAGACTGAGTCTGCCTCACTTCAGTCTCATTAAAGGTGCTGCTAGTCCTCTGTGCTGGTTGACAGGTTTAGGAAATACTGGTAAGTTTTCTTAAACTTGAAAAAAAAATTGTCGCTGAAATTGGTGTGCCTTTTAAAAGTCTGATCTTGTTGGCCTTTTACTTAAAGGTGAGGTGTAGTCACACAAGAAACACTACGTTGTGTTTTGTAGGGCTAGTCAGTATCTGTGGAACCTGACATTAATTTAATTACAGTTCTACTCAATTGAATGCAATAAGGAGCTAATGGGAGTGAAGGTATTTGTATAAGTAATATAAGGTATTTGTATAAATAAGTGATTAATCACAGGTTTGCAATGCATTTTGTCTTAACTGTTGTCCAAATTACTGTCTTAAGGAAATACTCTTCTGTTTCAGGCAGATGTCCTGTCTGTCTAGCACCAACTTAGTGATCCCACCCCACTACTTGATAGCAAAACCTCCAAGACTTGTTTCATTGTATTTGTTACGTTGCACCGATCTTTGTTCTTGTTGTATTAGTGCCTTAGCAGTATTAAATGCTCTGCATGTTGTATGGGGTACTGGTCTACTGTTCCATGTAGCCACGTAAACCCATGGAACCTGATGGGTTTGGGGAGAAGATGTAAGTTTCTAAAAAAACCAAAAAAGACAAAACCAAAAAACTCCCAAGCCCCTTGCAGTTCTTGTAATTGATGAGGGTGTGGGCTATTTTCTTTCTCTAGAGGAGCTGGGATGAGAGGAGGGGACAATGTACCAGCCAAGAATGAAAATAGTAGGAAACAACATAAAACCTCAAAGTGGAGGATAAACGCATTTTAGAAAATCTTAAATTATTCTTCACAGTAGATGACTTTATTAAAACATATTCTGCTTGAAACAAACCTTTTAACAATTGGCTATTCATGCAGCCTGAAAACTGCAGTAGCAGCCTGCAGTGAAGGAACAGAGACTCCATTGATGGCCAGATCAGCTGATAGTTTATTACAATTGGCTAAAAACAAAGACTTAAACCTTGCAGTTCTGGTCTTTTATCTGAATCAATTCAAGAGCAAAGCATTGAACTCGTGAAGCTATTGAGCAGCGGTGTTAACTGAGCCCATCAAGGGTTGGTGTCTGCATCTAGGTCAACACTAGTGAACTTTGCCAGGCCCACACAGCTTGTGGTTTTGAGCTTACCAGCCGTGTGTCTGTGCTTGCTCCCCACCCAGAAACCAGAGTTCACACTACCTAAAAATAAATGGAAAAAATGCTTTTGAGTGTTTGTTAAGAGAATCCTGAAAAGAGAGTTGAAAGTAATCTGCCTCTTAGAGCTTGGGGGCTCTTAAATTCAGCATGTAACTATGTTTCAGAGATCTGGAATTATGGCAGTGTCACCACACTGTAATCAAATAGGAATTTCTTAATTCGGAATGGATATCTCTTTCCCGCGTCCTTGTCTATGCATTTCATGTGCTAAAACAGCTCTCTTGAAATTATCAGTCATGCTAGACTATGTGCCATGGTTTTCAAATTCCAATGCATGGATTTGTTTTCAGTGACTTCAAGTGTGTTGTACTTAAATTCTGGATGGAGAAAGCACTTCAGGAATGCTACTTATACAGCAATCTTGGAGTTTCAAAAAAAATCACTGGCATGTTGAATTGATATGATAGCAAGGTGGTGGAGTGTAAAGCATTGGCGTAGATGGTGTGCTGTGAAGCTTTCCCTGTCACATGATGTGGAGCTAACTCTGCATATAGCAGCAATAGCAGGAGAGAGATATTGGATGGAGAAGCTAAGCCTTCTTCCCCGCCTGTGCATCCTTTAAATGTACCCTTGTATACATGCTGTAAAGGGAGACTTTGTTTTAGGTTCACGTCCAAAGCATGTGGCATAACTGCACCTGAAATGTTTTGTGATCTAGAATTCTGAACCTGCTTTGGGCTAATAAAACCACAAGGGCAGTGGAGATTCCTCCTGGTTCCCCAGCAGTGTGTAATGGTGTCACACTTGGATATATTTTTTTTTCCTTCTTGTTATTTAGGCTCCTAAATCCTGCTTGACTTTTTTATTAGAGTTGAAAATAAGTGGTTTCTCTCGCATCCTGCTTTGTGTTGCTAAAGCTCTTGGAGCACAGAAATTATTCTGAGTCTCACTGTCTGGGAGAGTAAGGAATGGCACTGTGTCTGGAGGTCAGGACCTGCTCCCCAGCAGCATTGTTTGATAAGGAGTGACAGGAAGAGCTCTTGTCTGCTGACAGCCAAGAAGTATGTGAGCAATTTGCTTTGGTGGCATTTTACTATATGTAAGGTGATGTTTCTCAAAAAACTTCACAGCATCTGCCTCTGCCTTTAAAGGGGCTCAGACAATGCCACAGAAAGAGAATGTGCATTGCTAAGTCCCTGATATGCTGCTTGATTTGCCTTTGATTAGGAAAAGATTGAAATGCAGCATTCAGAAGGATACAGGCAAATCTCTGCGCTGGAAGATGACTTGGCACAGACAAAAGCTATTAAAGATCAACTTCAGAAATACATTCGAGAACTCGAGCAAGCAAATGATGACTTGGAAAGAGCAAAAAGGTGACCCACCTTCTGTGTTTTCTTTTTCCACCTTTGTTGTGTCCTGTGAGTGTGGTGCTACTGAGCTGTCTGTGATGCTGTGCTTGTTAGCGCTGCCTTTCTGAAATAATCACTTAGGTGATGATTGTCGTGAAGATGTTTGTGGCAGGTGTGAAATGTGACACATTTTTTTCCCTTCTGCTCCCCCCACTGCAGTCTTGCATATCTTACAAGTTAAATGAAAAATAATAATGAAACAAAGCTAACAAAACAAAACCACAATGTTGCCTCTTTTCTTGTGAGAGGGGAAGTTCCTCTATGTGCTTGAAGGATCTGTTAGGGACATCTTGTGCACTCTTTTTCAGAGCCACTATAATGTCTCTGGAGGATTTTGAACAGCGTTTAAACCAGGCTATTGAAAGAAATGCTTTTCTGGAGAGTGAGCTGGATGAGAAAGAAAACCTGCTGGAGTCTGTGCAGCGCCTGAAAGATGAAGCTAGAGGTTAGACAGAAATTACTTGTATCCTTCCCTTTCTCCCCTCCTGGCTTGTAGCTGTTCATCCTCTCCGTATCTCTTAGAGCTTGTCTTTTAAGTTTGCATCTTTTAAATCTGCTATCTGAAAAGTAGAAGCAAATGAGGAAGCTTCAAGACTGTTCCTCCTGACTCATTGAATTCCTGACCTTGTTCCAGAGCAGCTCACAGAAACAGAAATCTGTTCCAGCCTTCTCCTAATCTGTGGTGATGCTTCAGGGCCTTAGGGGGTTAAGAAGAGCAAGTCCAGCTGGACCATGTGCTGGTCTGGCTTTTTGTAGCCCATGAAAGTCAGCTTTAATAACTGTTAACCTCCTTGTTTCCTGGCCTGTAAAAAGTGGAGTCAATGAAACACTAATGGGGCAGTAAAACAGGAGGACTGTGACTAACTTCTAGTTACCTTTGAATAGCTTTGTGTGCTAGCTGCTTGGTATCTGTCAATAAGGCTGGGTGAGAAGAGAGAGACCATGGAAAAACACTTTCTATTTTCAGCTCTGCTCTGATTCTGTGCCCTTGACTGGTTTCCATAAGCTACAGCCAGGCTGTGGGACGGAAGTGCTCTATCCCATGGCTAGATAATGGTGTGGCTTCCACCCAGCCTCAACTCAAGTTTCCTTTGTGTGGAAACCAGGGTATAAGAGAAAAGGGTAAAGTAGGCAGGATCTCAACCTGCAGAGAGCTGGAATGTAACCAAGGTGTGCCAGGTTGCCTAGCCTCAGTCTTGATGTGCCTCTGCTTACCAGCCTGTAACATTTGGAAAGGAGTTAGTTCCCTGCCTCGAAGGGAGCCTTGTGAAAGTGTATGAAAATTAAAGCCAGATAATAGCAACTGAACTAATGCCTCAAAAACATCTTGAGCCACAATCCTAGAAAAGCCTTTAGTGATCATCCAGATTTTGAACATATGCCTGGAGTAATCTTTATAAGGATAAGTGACTTTACTTCACCTCCACAAGGGGAGCAATCCTATCCTTTGAGCAAAACATACTCTCACCTGTTTTTATCTTGGTGGATACATACTCTTGCTTTAAGGCTTGCTTTGTGTTGCTTCTTTCATAGATCTACGACAAGAGCTTGCAGTGCAGCAGAAACAGGAGAAACCCAAAACACCGATGCGAGCTACCCTGGAAACAGAAAGAACAGACACTGCAGTTCAAGCATCCTTATCTGTGCCTTCAACTCCCTCGGTGCACCGGGCACCCAACATCAACATACCTACCCCTGCGACATTTAGGAGAGGTGAGTGACAGGAACCAGCACAGAAATACTACTTGATGCTCTTGTTTTTACTCTGGTTTCTGGCTAAAGGAGGAATTAGAAGAAGGGAGCAGAGTTGGGTGTTTCAGTTAAATATACCTAAATCCGGTCACTGTCGTCTCAGTATTCATAGACTGTGATTTTAGGGGTTTATTCATAGGCTGTTCGTTTCTATTTGACTTGAACTGTCCAGTAATAGTAATTGTGAGGGACAAGATGAACTGTTGGAACATAGCTGTCCCAGAGATTGTTGGGCTAACTTAGGGCAAGGATTTTAAAAACTTCAGTGTGATCTTTAATATCACACGTACGTTTCTTGAATGGGCTTCTCTGTGAGAGTAGGTGCTCTTAGAGAGAGGCTTTCTTTTTACCCTAGAACAGCAGGACACTGACAACTCATCCTAGGCTGTCTGTACTAAGTGACTGTATCTCTGCTTTCATGTCAATATCGGTTACTTATTTTTTGTGAGCACTGATTATTTCAATATTTCAAATCTCTAACTCTGTCTTCTCACTTAAAAAGCCAGAAATTTGTGTAACGGTGTGCATGTGTATGCATAAATACATGGAGTTGTACTGTCACATTTTAATGATTTGATGTTATACCTCTGAGCACTAACAAAGTTTGATTGTGGGCTTTGGTATGCTTAATCTGAAATTGTGTTTTGTGTGGAGGAATTAATGCTTCTGAAAAGTGAGAAGATTTGGAGATTTGTAGTAAAATGAGAGATGATGGTCCTCCCTGAGGACACATCCCTCCCGTCCCACTGCAGCAACAGAGATGCAGAGTAGGCTGGTGTAACAGATCTCTAGAAACCCAAGCTGTAGCATGGCTAGAGATTTTAGCTTAGGACAGTGTAACTTGGGCTGTCTCAGGGAGACAGGGCTTCATATTCCTAATGAATATGAAAGATCTGGAGGAGAGATACAAAAAGGTGAAGATATTGATGTCTCCTCTGCTCTGTATGTCAGGCTGTCTTCTGACTTCCAGTGTCAAAGCTTTTTTTTTTTTTTTTTTTTTATTTTAAAATGAGTAAAGTGTCCTTCTTTAACCTGCCCTCCAGGTCTTGAAGACAGTTATGGTGCAACCCCACTCACACCTGCTGCAAGAATATCTGCACTTAACATCGTGGGAGACTTGCTGCGAAAAGTGGGGGTGAGTGATTACATGCTAGCCAATGCTCTTGGAAAGGTAGATCTGTCTGAAACTGCAGCCAGCACTATTTGTGCTGCTGCTCAGGGCAGACTGGAAAGCGTATCTTGTCCCCAGGTTAGCTAAGCATGGCCTTGAAATTTGGTCTGGACTTTGTAGGTTTCTCACTAACCCCCAAATAAAGATGGATCCTGCTCTGCTTTTCTAAGATCTTATCCACATGGTGATAAGATCTTCCTCTACAAATTTCTGAAAGCACATGTGCAGAAAGAATAAATTGGCATGAGTAAATTAAGAAGGGATCTGCTCCCATGAAAGGCGGAGAAGAAAGCAGGATGGTGCCTGCTGTCCAGAGGGCTTCTGGTAAAATTTGCCTTAAGAGTCCAGTAGTCTTTTGAGCAAGGTCTAAAGTCATGTTAAGCTGTAGTTTGACATTTAAGGTAGTGCTGATGCTGGAAAAGTTATGCCGTGACTTCCTTCTGTTTTCTCACTTATGCCCTAGTGCTGTGTTGGCACAAGCATTTGTATGACTTTTTGATGGGCTGAGCTGCAGAACTGATACAGCTGGAGAATAACCCAGCAACAAAGGTGGAGTGATCTAGGGTGAGAGCATGGGTATCTGTGGCTCAGTTCCCACCACCTAGTACATACAACCTACTATGCATCTAGGGAAGCAGGTAGCTCAAATGAACACTTAGTAATCTAAGAACTGATATTTGTAAGAGATGTCAACACCTCCCTGAGAAGCTGAAGATTTTGTGTTCCTGCTGGTGAACAGCATCGACTCCTCAACCTCCCCTATGGAAATAGAGATTCGGCTTTAGAGAGATCTCTTCAGAAATTCAGAATTCATGTGGCACTGGGTTTCTCTACTAGACAACTAATTCTAAAAGAAACAAACAAAAATGTGCCACAATGCCATCTTGTGAAAGGTAATCTGACACCCGCCTCATCTGTGTTTGTTTATATCAGGCTTTAGAGTCCAAACTTGCATCTTGCCGAAACTTTGTGTATGACCAGTCTCCAAACAGAACCACGGTGTCCATGTACATGAACAGAGATGTCCTTGAAACACGCTTGAGTCCGCATCAGCCTCTGTGTGATACAGGGTGAGTGCTGTTCTCTGCTCTTGTGTCTTAGTGAGAACTGTTGGTGTTAGAACATAGTGACTGTACTGTTCTATTTAGTATTAAATCTTTGTTTTGGTAGAGACAGATTTGGTGTCAAAAGATGAGAAATTCAGTTATTCAGGATTGTGATTTGAGTGTTTCAGACCAGTTTGAAATTTGGAATCACTAGCTGCTGAAATTTGAAGGCTAGCTGGAATAGAGTTTTGAAAACCACAAATTCAAAGCAAACATAATACACATATTTTTTTATAAACCCAGTGTTTAAATGGGACAAAGTACAACAGAGGAGATCTTGCTTATGGGCTCAATTTGTTCAACGCTTTATGTTCTTGTGCAAGTGATGTCTCAGGAATGTTATGGCATGTACCACAGTTAAGATTCTCTTTTATGGGAGAACTGGAAAAAAGGCAAATTATGGGTTCACTCTAACCAGAATGCTTTACAGTTGCTAAGATGTGTTTCCAAGGTCCAACTGATGGGAAATTACTCAAATTATAAATTTGTCTGAACACTTGAACTGGTTGTCTTTTTTTAAACAAACGAAGAAAAATCAGCAAAGTTATTGCAAATTGCAGTTCAGTGTCTGCTTAAACCCTGCCAATCCTGTGCTGCACATTCTTTAGATTCTCTGTAAATTAAGCACCTATAGTACAGTTTGTTCCAGACTTAATTATTCAGCTAGACCCTTGCGCTGGGAACACTGGTTTGTCGTGTTACCTAGTGCCCAAAGTTGTTGTGTGGAAGGAGTGCTCCACATCGTACTTGCTATCCCAGCCTGGGGAGAAACCTCATGAAAGCTCCTACAAGAAAGCCTCAAGGACCATATATTTACGTATTCATGCAGCTGATTATACATCTACTGCTGTAATGCTAGAACTGAAATTCTAATACCTGTAAAAGATAGCTTCTCAATACTTAGAGGGAAATGGAGCCCTGTGTTACAGTGGAAACTCAGCCCAGTTAAGTAGCGGGCTCCCTTCATGCTCAGAGTGATACTCTTTTATCTGCTGGTTTCTCAAGCTGAGTGATGTACTCTGGAAGTGACCAGTTACTCTGAAGATGGTAAAATTGAGCAAGAAAAGCACTAACTTCTATTTTGTATTTGCAGGTTAGTGAAACGCCTGGAGTTTGGAACACGGCCTTCAAATATTCCAGGACCAATGAGCCATCCCTCGCAAAGTGTTGTCAAGATGCTGTTGTGAAAATCCTGGCTTTGGAGGAGGGGAAAAAAAATTTAAACTTTAGTTGCAAAGAGAATATTAATAAGCAATCAGGCAGCAGTCTTGGGTAGGTGAGAACTGAACAAGAAGCTGCAACTTGCAGTGGCCTCCTGTGGCCTTGCCCAGTATGGCCTCTCAGCCAAGTTCTGTGGGTAGTGTGATAAAGCAGTGCTGCCTGGCAGTGCAGGACTTCGAATTGCTTCCTGCATCAGTTCCTGTATGTAGCTCCTTGAAAGTTGCTTCTTTTGACACTGCCAGTCAAAGCCATTGTCCCTCAACCTACAACAGAGACAGTATTCCCTATGCAGCTCCTTAGGCTTGGCTTTTGGTGTTAATACAGCATCTTGGTGTTCTGGCTTAAATTCTGGTTGTGCTGGCTTTCAGTCATCGGTGTTCTGTGTTGCAGTCACCTGAACTAGAGGAGTGTTTTTATGTGGAGAAAGGTGTATTGCTGTGGGGAAGCTGCTCATCTCTTTGTGTGATGTTTGCTGGTCAGAATCTTGCTACACAAAAAGTTGCCTCCATAGTGGTGAGATGGTTTTGTAAGCAATGATTTGCCATTAAGAACAGGTCATGGTTAAAGGTGAGGAATGTTTAGTACTTAGAGCACTTGGGAGATCCCAGAGCTAATAGCAAGGTAGGAGACTTTGGACTGGCTTAGCATATTTTTTTTTTTTTTTTTTTCTCCCCCCCCCCCGCTCCCCCCCAAGTTGTGGCTCGTAAAGCCTGGCTGTTGTAGGAAACAAGAGACCCGATTAAGTTCCTAGTTCTAACATCTTAATAGGTGGGTTTTACTGCTTTCCAAACCTCCCTTATTAATGTGCCTTGGGTATTAGTGATTTTTTCTTGTTTTATTTTTTCTATGAGAGTATATGCTTTCAGCTGTTACTTAGACATGTTTTTTTTAACCTCAAAAGTCCTTTATGCTAGACAAGTGTATACAAGTAGAGAAGTATTTTTAAATCTTTTATTTTTCCCCTATAGAATATTATTGCATTTTGGTTTGTTTTTTAAATGGAGTAAGTTCACAGTATTAATGTACCTTATGGAAGCCTGTACTCGCAAAAATTATCATGACTAAACAATTTTATGTTTTTTGTAGGGGGTGGGGTGGGGGGAGCTTACTTGACAAATGAATGCATAAATGGGTTTGGGTTTTTTGTTTGTGGTTGTTTTTTTGTTTTTTTGTTTTTTTTTTTAAGAAAATGCTGTGAAAACAGCCACTGATGCATCTATTTCTCTGGAATAGGAAATAACCACAGATCATTCCCATTATTCAGGCCATCTACAAAGTTGGCTTAACTGGGGAGCAGAATAAAGCTTATTTTGAATGCTAGTTGTTGAATCATTTTGAGTTTTTTTGCAGGTTGTCACTATGGTTTATGCACAGATGTTTGCTACCAGTTTCTCATCTGTTTCTAATTAATGAAGCTGAAAGACACATTGCTTTGCTGAATCATATGCAAAGATTTTCCTACATCTTTCTTCTCATGGTTTCCTACCCTAAGGAATGTAAATATTGCCATTGCTAAAGATGCCTCTGGGACTGACATGCTTGTATTGGCATTGCTCTCTCTTAAAATCTTGAACTCTGGGCTGTTCTAACATAATTTTTGTCCTTTCCTCTCACACAGGGAGTTGACATTTTTCTTACCCATGAGGAATAGAAGCACGTGAGTTACATTGTTAGTTATGCTGACACATGGACAATGGTTCAGTGGACTGTGTAGCCTGCAGGGATCAGTCAAGACAAGTTGTATTTTCCTTAACCTGCCAGAATTTGCCTGCTTGGTGAGCAAGTTGGCTTGCAATCAGACACAACATTGAGACAAGGTAGAAAGTTGGAAAATCATGACCATGCTAGTATTATATATTTTACAGATACATTATTAATATGACTACAGACATAATCAGACAATGGGTGGATATGCTATTGAGAATTGTCAAAATAATTTAGTCCAGAACAGTCACCTCTGTAATGATGCAGAGAGGAACATTTTTTGGGGGGAGAGAAACTTTAATGCAGCCACTGCTGCAGAAGGGTGCTTTCTGTGGTGTTACTAGAGAAACTCTGACTCCTGTTTTGTCACAAACTTTGCAGAACAGGGACTGGAACCTGAGTGTCTCAAGTGATAGGGCAGTGGTCTAACCATTGGACCAACCTCTACCATTATACATATGAATCTTCTAGATTAATTCCTTTTAGAAGGGCTCCGTGTTTAGTTTGCTGATTCTGCTCCAAACATTGGTGCTTAAGACCATTCTGTGTGAAGTTTGGCTTCCTCAGTCTCCTTGGTCCCACACATGCAAGGCTCACAAGCTGTGTCCTTAACAGCCAGCTCTTGAGCATATTTACAGAGCTGGGCTGCCTAGCCCATCAAGCAGTGAAAGGTCTTATCTGATAGCTCCTAATCCCCCTTCTCTGCAGCTTGTCATCTTAATTGCTCTAAATGGATTCTTACTTAAACTCTTCCTTTACCCTTTCACAAGCCGAGAGAATTCTTTGGGCTCTGATTCTGTTGGCTAAATGGTGCCTAGTCTGAACTTCCAGTTCATGATCTCTCTGCCTTCTGCAACAATGCTTAGATTTAGAAAATGATTGCATGAGCTGTCAAGGTGGATGTTTTTGCATGACTTGCTCTCCTTGTAGTCACGCTGCTTAAGGTTCACTTGCTGTACAAGCTAAGGCATCGAATAAAGTTGCAGTAATCGATTCAGAGTAATTGTACACTTGGCTCTGCTGTGCATGGCCCTGTACTGCCCCAGCCTGACCACAAAGCTAGCTGCTGTCTGAAAGTGTGAGACCTGCATGGATTTGTGGTAGGTCCTAGTAGTTCCCAGGCATGGGCTGTGGTCCTGTTGGAGTGCTCCAAAACCAAAAAGTAACTGCGCATTGATCCCTTAATGCAGAATAGCTTGGCTTGGATCAACGTATTCAGTGTAGGCTGCTGTTTCTGTTTTCAGCCTGCTTTAAAGGCATTAGTTGGAAATATCCCTATGCATACAAACTTCAAGGGTGGGTTCAGTTGCCTAAATACAGACACATAGGGCCCTGCCTGTTTTCCAGCTGCTGCACCAGAAAGCTGCAACTCTTCTGCATGTCCTGTGTCATGACTGTCAGCCCTTGGATACCTCCTAGGGCATCTCAGTTAGCATCATGTGTCCTTGAGGTAACCAGACCTCTCCCAAGTACTTCATGTCATTTTACATTCAGCTCTGTGTACATTTTTTTTTTTATTCCTTCAAAAGCAATTGCTCAGGAGAAAATCAGGATTTTGTTCTAACGGTAACAGATGACTCTTTAGAAAAAGTATTTGAGTTGTAAAGAAGCTCTACTGCATGCCCCATTGCCATCAAGCATGCTGTATTGCACCCGAGTAACACCTGTACACAAGAATACTAGAGTAGTTTTTGTAGCCTTTTATTAGTGTGTAAGCACATCCATGGTGCATATAAAACTGTAACAGTTGACTTAATTTGAACAAATGATATTTTATTTTTCTGTAAGTGATTAAAAAGGCACTTCCACGTTGTGAATGGTGCATCGGGGTATAGTAACCCTATATTAATCGAATACTCAAGACAAAATGAAAGTTTAAGAAAAGGTTAACTGACCAATGCCTGCTTCCCCCCTCCTCCCCCCTCCCCCCCCAACAGTCTAACAAATCCTGTGTAAACTATAGTTCACTGGCATTCAAATCATCTGAGCTACTAGAACTCACTTTCTGGAAGATTCTCAAAGTGAATTACTCTAGGTGTTAAAAAACCCCCACCTTCTCAAATACACTTCATGGTAAAATAAGTTTTGGAGTACTTTTACTGTCAACCTATACATTGGAGATAAGGCAGTTGTGCTTTTATCATTGTCAGAGGAGTGGGTGTATGTGACCTTGACACTAAGAGTAGACTTATACAGTGCTAAATACCATCCTCCTTCCCCTTGCTGCAGTGCAATTTTTTAAGCGTGTTTATTCACTGGCTTTTGTTCCATTGAAATCTCCATCTCTTGCATCCATTTCTTCATCACCACCTTCTGTTGCATTCTCAATTACTCTTCTGCCTCCAGATCTACGGGGTGGGGCAAAAGATGCTGGTTCATTTCCCCTCCTGCAGTAAGAGGGAAAAAAAAAATTAAAAAATCAGGTGTTGGGTCATTTGCAGTCCTCACAAATAAGCACAGAGTTTTGTAACAGTACCTGTGGGGCTGATGGGACCTGTTTTTAAATGCAGAACAGCCGAGAGCTGTGGGTCTCTAATACAACTTTCTGTTCTGTAGCACATAAAAGTAATTTGTGGACAGGTTGAGACTCCCAGTTGCTTGGAACTGTGATGGGATTCCTGTTCTTGTGCTTAAAGTTCTCCTCTAAATAGTTTAATTTGCCCCAACCCCCTCCCTCTTCCCTTCATTTTACTGTTTTCCCCTATGGGGACTGTATGATGTGCTTGGAAGGAATGGGAAAGGGGGCTGCTTGTACCCATGACAGCAGGGGTGTGTCCTTCCTGTCTATTTAGAAGAGCAAGTAGAGAGAGAACTTGTGCTGAATTTTTGATCTGCAGCCTGAATAAGCCCACCAGTTACTGAAGGCCCGCGAGACCTGGGACTGGAGCAGTGCTGTGGATGCCAGCAGGCATTTTTGAGCTCACAGTCCCTCTCTGCAAAGGCTGTGTTGGCCAGAGCACCACAGGTGCTTTAACATCTACAGCATCCTAGGCTGTGAGTAGCTCCAATCTCTTTCCCAATGGAGAGAGGAAACTGTTGCTGCTTTGGAACTGTGTTGTAACTCAGGTTCTGACACTGAGCAGTACAAGTGTCTTGCAGAAGAGCTTACAGAAAATTCTGTTTCCCACCTTACCCCCTTTTCCTCTCCCATCTCCCATATATTTCGTAGCCACAGCCCAAGGCAGGGACACTTTGGTCCTCAAGGTTAATTTTTTGAGGAGGTATGAGCAAGTGAGACGGAAGATCTTGGCCTCCGTTGCTGTTGTGCTACAAAACGCTTACGTGTTGTAACATGGCCTCTCACTTGCCTCTCTTTGTAAAGGCTTGAGACCACAGACATAAGCAATAAAATAAATTCATGATAACTGAATGTTGTGCCAAAATTACTAATTTAGTTTTAAATACATCCAACTCTGCACTTTTGGGTACAGCAATTGTGCATAAATATTTAAAGGCTTGTCTTGTCCTTGCAAAAGACTAAGCCGGTCTTGTCCTTTCTGAAGCAGCTATTTAAGTCCAAAGTTCAGTCTTTTATACAAGGGAAGCGGGTAGGAACGTTGGCTGGACTATGTACTTCAGAAGCACTAATCTGTGTTTCCAAGGTGGAAATGTGACATGAAGTCTGTCCACAATTCTGTCCTTCAACTTCAGTGTAAGCAATTAGCTGGATAATAAAGCTTCATTTAAGAGCTGCTGTTAGTTAACTTCAGCTGTTCTGGTGCTGATGGCATGTATTGAACATAAGGGTATGTCAGTTCTGTGCTGGCATGTGCTTGACAGTCTAACAGCAGTGTCTGCTATTTTATGATAGTAGATATTTGTTATTGGTATTTAACAAGAAAGTTCTAGTTAGGTTAGTAAAGTCATTAATTCTTGTCAATAAAGACCTCTGTCTTCACCGGCAAGAGCTCTTTATCCCCTTGGACTCCTGCTCTCCGAACTCAATTACTCACGAGTCATTTGTAAGAACTCTTTTTTTAACGCTTTAGTAATACACTGAAGTGCTCTAGGAGAACATGGGGCTGGTGGGGAATAACAGGAGGAGTCTAACCAAATTATGCAGTACAGTTTTGGCTACAAAGAGGTGAACTCCCGATCACACACTAATGACTTATTAACATAAACCGTTGCAATATGCATAAACTTAATACTTTAAACTGGTCTTGGCCCTGTGGATAAACACTTTTTGTTTATATCTTAAACAGGTTTATGGGTATGATAATATTCATGTGGTCATTTGCATTAGTACCTTTAGAATAATGTGTATAGTTGAGACAAGCCTTAAGCATTAGTGTTTGCTTAGCATCTTTATATTTAATCTACCTTTGAACAAGTGCTACTGGAGTAGTGCTTGAATAGCAGTCTGACTGGAAATATTAGGCTGACTAAAAGGCACATGCAAGGACAAGACATCATCTTTAAATATTTGTGTATTCACAGCAAAATCCAGCATATGTAAAATAGAAGATATACAAATATTACAAGGCAGTAGCTCTTTAATTTTTGCAACAGCAGGTATTATTCCTATCTCCAGAAAGTGTGATAAAGTATAATATAATGCTGTGCTATGTTAACATGTCAATATTAATTTCTGTGTCCATGCTTTGTGTTTTAATAGCAGTAGACAAACAACGTAATGTCTGCAAAATAGCTCTAAAAGCTGAAGTAATAACTCTTTGTAAGCAATACAGGCACAGAGCACTACGTAATGAAAGGCAAGATTTTTTCCTTTGTCTGTGATTGTGTGGTGTAAGTGTGATAAATCACATGCAAGTAAGATCTTCCCAAATCTCAGGTGAGTTAGACAGGATCTTACCTTAGAGTCAGCATTACAATATGTGTAAGAACTACTGTGAAATTCTAATGACATGCTGTGACACTTCATATTCATTAGTCCTTTTAATCAATTTTACTAATCAATGGTGTATTTGATTTGAAAAATTTTAATCTTTGTGGCTGTGCACAAAGATGAGGTGCAAAAAAGACAATTTTCATGCAGAAAAATCCAGAGTACTTTATTAGGTACTCTGTTGGTAGAGCTTGTGAGAATGCAACGTTGGTAAGTCTACAACAGTACATAACCTGCTTGTAAGAAAGATGTATTACTGATGAACAGTTTTCATAAAACAGATTAATGCCAAGATATCCAAGCCTTCGCAGTTTGCAGAAACCTCACATAATTTTTACTTGGGCCAAAGAAAATGGAAATTTGTGCAACACAAGCTAGCTGCAAAGTTGAAGGCATGGTACCTGCTTAGTCATGCGAAGGTTCCTGTGTCCCTCTGAAACAGAGATAGAGAGTCCCGGGCAGTTATACTAAGCACACGGTCATGATCAGGGGTAGGTAGATTACTTTTAAATAATTAAACAAAGTACATTACAGCCAATTACATTACATTTAGCTAAAACAAAAATGAGCCTTATGCTATTCTATGTGAAAAGGGCTGGACACAGCCACTCCTTTGTAAAGCAGCCAGGAGCATGCACCACCCAGGATGGTGCTAATGGAAAAGGCTACCACATCCCTAACTCTTCACTTTGAAGTAAATCCACATCTGAAGGTTCATGCATGTTACTGGTAAACACGTTGGCAAACCGCTTCAAGAGCACAACTAGGCAGGTGCTTTACTTTCATCTGAAACACTGTTGGGTTTGGGTAGAAAGCAGTTTTATGGTGTAGTGAGGTAGATAGAGCAATTTCCTTGTAATTCAAGTCAGCCTCTATTTCAGTGAGTTGGTGTTTTCAAATGCAGTGAGTGCAGGAGAACTCGGGTATGTAGCTGACTTACCACAGCTTTATCTTTTTCCTAGTCAGTTTTAACAAGAAAATGCAAAGGGACATTCTGATCTTTTCCTTGGTCTGATGACACTGAACCCCTTTGCCTTTTGTCGCCTCTGATGTTGTCTAAGACTTTTTATGGTCATTGTGTGTGAGTTGTGCATGTGTGGAAGTGTGGAGAGCACAAGCATTTCTACCCTTTTGTGACTACAATAGATACAGCCATTATATAAGGAGGAGGAGTGTTTTGAAAAGCAACCAAGCCTAATTCTGTTCCTATTTAAGCCAAGAGGAGTTTTGATTAGAAAAAGAGTAAGGTCTGTGCTATCACAGCTCATCTCTCAGCTGAAATCCTGAGACTGCTGCAGTCTATGAAAAGCACTTCAAGACTGGCCTTTTGTTGTATCTGCCAAGCTAATACAAGGAGCGAGTAACTTTGCAGCGTTGTCAGTGTCTGTTCTTTATTAAACAGATTTTTTTTTCTCTTTTCTAGTTTAGTTCCAAATTTCAAGGCTGTTAATGAGTGGGCATGGCTATCCCAAACAAGGGCACTCTACCTGAGCTTGCTCTTCAGTGCTGCAACCTCACGGCCCAGGGCTTCATTACTCTCAGTAGCTTCATCCAGCTCTCTCTGCAGCTTCCTGCGGTTTGCGTTGATACGCTGAGACTCTTCCTCAGCCTCCTCCAGCTGCCTTTTCAGTTGCTTGAGTCGTGTGTTGCCCTTCTCGGCCTAAAGGGAAATTTTAGAGTAATGTTTTAATTCAAAATGGATCTAATAGCTTTACATTCCTCATTCCTCACTCTTGTGAGTTTTATGGAAACATGGCCTGAATCAAAGATAGAAGCTTAAAATCTAAAAAATGTAAAAATAACTTTGCTTTGTGTGAGTTCCTTTTGCTGACAGATACTGTATTCAGACGCTACCTCATTTGTTGTGCTGCACAGTCCTACCTCTGCTTTTCTGGCTTGCAGGTTAGTGTGCCTTAGGTAAACCTAAAAGTTTTAAACAAAATGTGTTCATCATCTCCATTCATATACTAATAAGGATGTTGTGCACAGTCCTCTGTGCTGACTGTGCAGTGAGACTGTTGCAGCTGGCTGGTTGACAAGGACTAGTGCTTTGGCACCTGACTCAGCATGGAAAGAGAGTTATATTCTTCTGTCTTTTAGCAAAGGGTTGTATAGCTCTCCCAGTATAGAAAACAAGCAGACAGTCTGCTTTCTAGAGGGATATTTCTTTAAGGCAGAACATAGAATCTTCCTTTCTTAGGGTAAAACCTGAAAATCCCTGTGTTCCAGACTAAGACCCTCATGACAGTCTGATACCTGATCTTTGTACTGCTCCGCTTGCTTTCTCTCATCCTCCACCTGCAGCAATGCATCCTTCAGCTTCTTGTCCTTCTGGCGCAATGTCTTGGCTGCAGCCTGCTTCTCTCTGGAAATGACAATGCAACATTTGGTGATGTGGAAGGTCTGTAGTCTTCACCTGCCTCAGGCATGTTGCTCATGAAACTGGCACCAAGGATCTATATGTTAAAGGCCTTATTGAATTTAATAGATGAATTCTAAGCAAAACTTAAAGGTCATGTTCTTCTGATCATAACAAATATGTGTCTGCTGTAAGCTAGAGGTGCTCCAGGAGATCTGTACTAAAACACAAAGCGATTTCCTCAAGAAATAATCCTACAAATGGCACAATGTGCTATGACAGTTAACCTGGCAGGGTCATAGGGCAGTTACTCTACAATGTAGGGGAGCGGATTCTTGCCTTTGATACCAGTAGAACTTTTCAGCAATAAAATGGTTCTTAATCAGAACCTCTAACAACTCCAATTCGTGGCCGTATGTCTAAGAAATGTTAAGTGAGGGAGAGACTTTACTAAGCCTTAATGGCAATGAGAGCCTGATGACAAATCCTGTATGCCTTTGTTTACTTTGTCTCATTAACTGGAACAATGAATGGACAGCTGTGCTCCTCTGGGAGACCAGTACCTGGCTTCCTGTTCCAATTGCTCTTCAAGAGAAGCAATTTTGGCCTCCAGAGCAGCAATTGTAGTTTTGAATTTGGACTTCACAGCTCCCTCCATCTCCTGCAGCTTACTCTTCAGCTCTTTGTTCTGTCTCTCCAGTTGCTGCCGAGCATTTTCGTTCTTCTGTGCAGTTGAGCGCTCTGTTGCCAGCTCATTGTTCAGCTGCTCTGCCTGCAAGGATGAGAATGGATGCTGTAAAAAGTGTTGCATGCTTTCAGAGAAATGACAGGTGGCAATTTGGGGTGGTAATTCTCCAAATATTTATTCAGAACCCAAAATGGCTTTCGCTGGCATGCAAACAGAAAGTGACACATGCTGAAATGAGCTGTACCTGCTGTACTGCTTTCCTCATGCGATCACCCATTGCCTCTATGTTGCTTTGCTCCTCTTCTAGCTCTTCCTCCAGTTGGGCAATTCTTGCCTCCAGGCGCCGTTTCTCATCCTGAAGGCTTGTCCTGTAAGTTAGTAAGTGTGTAGTTATGGCTGACCAAGTTGAATGTGTCTGAAACTATTACAAACTGCCGATAATTCATAAAGAAAAAGAGAAGTAGATATTTCAGTGAAACTAGTCATGTGTGTATGCATATTGTGTTGTCAAGACCAGATGGCTGTTGGGAGAGGAACATAACTTCTCTTGGCAACTGTGCAATGTTCAGCAGCATGTTTACAGCCTTGTGAGTAATCCAGTCTATTCCTACCTTCCAGAAGTAGCACTTGCAAGTTCCTCTGCCATCTCTTCCTTCTCCAGATCTGCTTGTTTGCGAGCTCTCTCTGCAGCAGCCAGATCCTAGGAGAAAAGGAAAAGGCAGCATAATAAAGAAATGAGCAAGTCAGTGTTCAGACAAACAGTTACAGCATGATACACAGGACTGTAAACTTTCTAAAACTGGTATCAGATGGGTTGTCTTGTTAAGGCAATAAACTCTTGTCATAGCCTAAATCCTAGGGACATACAATGAAACACACTTTATCCAGCCTATCAGCTGGTTTCTATTTTATTTGGTTTAGTCGTAAGATCGCCCTTTAATACACTTAAGAATAACAGCACTAACAAGACTTCAGGAATTTATAGTTATTGAAAACAATTTGTGTTGGATTGTACGGTTAATTTCCCTTTAAGACTGGTGAACTGTGTCTTCCTCCAAGGTGATTTTTTACAGCTTAATCTGGCTCTGCTCAGATGTAGATGCAACAACTTTAGCAGAGTGCATGGAGTACGTGGAACTTTTGTAACAAGTGCTGCTTATAGTTTTCCATCCCCAATAGCTATTACATTATTTCATTGCAGTTCTGTTTTGCTACTGAACGTCACGTGTAGTCTGCTTCATACTGCTCTAAGTTTCCCACTTTACCTCTTGAAGCTGGATGAGTTCTGCTTCCAGGCCCTTTGCTTTCTTCTCATTTTCTCTGGCTGTAGCAAATATTTCTTCTCTGGCAGCCCGTGCATCATCCAGCTCTCGCTGGTAGTCCTTCATCTGAGCCTTGTTGAAAAGAGTAACAGAGGTTTATTTTTGTCTGGCTTTATTACAGTTTCAGAAGAAAAAAATCTGGACACAGTAGAATGCATACACATTTACACAGTCATAATGCCTGCTTAAATTATATTTTCTGGAGAGATCAGCTAGTACATGTTAGAAAGGTCTGAAATGCTATTCCAAGAAGAGCGATGCTTCCATGTGCGCACTGCAGCTTTTGTAATGCCTACTGTCCTTATTTCCTCTGAATATTTGAGTACATGTGCAGTTTTAGTCTTTCTGATACATCCCTTTTTGTTTAGCTGTCACCATATGACAAAACAGTGGATATGGATACTTTCAGTATAAATAGGAAAATGCTAATTCAGAGACAGCATGATTTCTGAACGGTCTTTTATGCTTCTGAGTCAAGTATTAGAACCAGCATTGAAGCCCTGTAATAGATTTTATCTTTGTCTATGTGGGAGTCTATGTTTTCCTTCATGTGGGTAAGTCAATAGCAAATGAATGTTGGCTAGAGAATTTTGGAAGCGCTCTCTAATGATAAAATTTAAGATTTTCATGGTTTACCATGTGAAGTTTTCCATTGTCATTCACACTGAGCATTACAATACAGATCCTTGAATCTGTGAGTCTAGTTGAAACTCCGCCTCTAACCAATCACATGTAACAGGCATCAAGTTCACAGGTGTCACCTAGCTTTCATATTGTGGCTGTACAAAAGACAGCAGTAGGAAAAACTATATTGGTGGGATTACATACCTGTAATTTGCGAAGTTGTTTGATGGCTTCTTCCCGAGCTTTGTTAGCAGAATCAGCTTGGCTTTCTAGATCTTTAACATCAATCTCTAGCTTCTTTTTGGCTGCAGCTGCTAGGGCACGTTGCTTCCGCTCATCTTCCAGTTCTGTTTCATATTCATGGAGCTGATAATTAAAGAAAACTTATGTTTAAGAAAGTCCCTGAGCACTCTTAAGCACTCTGTATGTCTGAATAATGGATACAGCCCCCTATCTATGAATTGTGATGTCCCTGGCAGTTAAAATACATTTCCATATTGTCCAAAAATTAAAGATTCTTGAAAGGAGTCAGCAATTTGGGTTCTGTATTCATGGAAATATGTATATTACAAGATGATGACTACAGTATTTGTTTTTGCTGTCACAATGCTACTATCCAAATAGGCTGTGTCCTGTCTATTTTTATTTGCAATACTTTTGTATCCATTCAGTGTACCTTGGGAAGGTGCATAGGTTAGAAGCTGTCTTTTTGCACTTGCACTGAGAATACAGGGAAGGTTCTTCTGACTGTGTCAGAAATAACAATTCATGTGTTTCACACTATATTTGTTGTAGTGTGAAATTCCTATATCTGTTGGCAATTGTGCACCTGCTACTGAAACAGGAAAAAAACCGTTATGTAGTTTGTGCCTTTCTTAGTACAATAACCTACTTTTTTTTTAATTTGCCAAGCACAAGGCAATATAATATTTTCTTCTCATTGTAGAAAGGCATTTCTAATAATGGCGTGAGGCTGGGGACTTTCAACTGGCTTGGTTAGATATTTACAAAGGCAATAATAGGGAATAGTACCTGTTTGAGGAGTTGTCTTCTCTTCTCCTCATTCTGTTCATCTCTGGCTTGTAAATCTCTTTCAAACTGGCCTTTCAGGGCCTGCATATTAACCTCCAACCTGAGTTTGGCATCTTCAGCAGCCTGTAGCTCATCCTCTAACTCTTCTAATTGTGTCTTCATCTCTTCTACTTGCTGTTCAAGGGTCCGTTTAGATTTTTCCAATTCGTGGACCTTTCAAGCAATGAGAATTTAATAGATGTGTTATAAGAAATAAAAATAATTCTAGTTAAACACAGTCTACCTGCAGTATAGGCCACATTTGAAATATCAGCTGTGGAAAATGAATGAACTAATTTGCACAGAAAATGGTAAATTAGCATTTTTTTGAACACTTGCAAATCTGTCTTAAAATAACCTGTGATTCTCTTTATCCCAAACTTCTATTTTTAATCTTGTCAAGTATCATAAACTAATTTATTTAGTACTAGAAGTAGTATTATCGTAACACTGTAATAAAAGAAGTGATTGGCAGTGCACCAGTGGGAAGTTACTGCAGCTACATAAGTAGATGTTAGGCTGGTGGCAAAGTCAAATATAACTAATAAAATCAGATTTGCGGAGTTTACAACTTCAAAGCTGCTTAATAAACTAGTAAATTATTTAGAATATCTTTAATGGTTTTTCAAGTCCTAGAAATCAATAAGAATTTTATTCATGCTTGAAGTCATGTTCAAAATAAAGATGCCTTACAGTTACTTCACCAAGTCTGATGAAAGTTTGGGCACAAATAGAATAACCTTTGAATTCTGTATGAAATATCTGATCTTGCTGAATGGATTTGTGTGCTACAGAGAATTTACCACGCTGAAAACAACGATCTGTTTGTTAGCTGCTATTTTAAGTTATTGTTGTGGCAATTGTTCTAAGCCCAAAACTTACATTCTTGCCAACATCATCTTTGGAGCTAACAAGATCTTCCATTTCAGCTTTCAACATTTTGTTTGTTCTCTCCAGTTCTTCTTTGGCTTCCAAAGCCTCTTCAAGTGCTCGGGCCAATGACAAAGCCTTTGTTTCTTTTTCTCTGGCTTCAGCTTCTGCTCTGTCCCTTTCATCTGCATATTTTGAAGAGATGTTTTTCTCTTCAGCTAGCATCTGTAAAAAGGTAGTGTTAATACAGGAAGTCATTAGTAATAGGGGTTTTCTATTGCAACTGTCTTGTCAGTTGTTAATGATAGGGAAAAATCTCTGCTTTTTGATAAATGTATAGAAATAAAAAATTAACCAGTGTATGCATAATTAAATTGTAGGGGTTTTTTTGTCCCTGCTGTATCTTTCACTAAACTGGTGGATTCTCTGTGAGTTCCAGAGAAGTGAAGTGATAACACAGCAAGGGAGAATCTTAAATCCATACCTGATCAAACTTCTTCTGTTTTTTCTCCAGGTTGGAGACCAGCTGACGCTGGTTGTCTAAGTCCACCACCAGGTCATCCAGCTCCTGCTGGAGTCTGTTCTTGGTTTTTTCCAGTTTGTCGTAAGAAGCAGCCTTTTCCTCAAATTGTTGTGTGAGACTTTCAATTTCCTTCTGAAGTTTCTTTTTGCCTTCTTCCATGGCTTCTACGGTGCTGGAATATTCCTGTAGCTTCTTCTTAGAGTCAGAGAGCTGAAATTTGAATTCAGAGGACAAATCTTTATAGCAGTAATGACAAAGCTTGGCAGAGAAGATGATCAGGAGACAACCAAGACCCAGAAATCTTATCTAATTTGACCCACGTGAAGCTAGCGAGAAGTTACTCATCACCCAGCCTTCATAAAATGAGGCAGACCACAGACCTAGTATGCACATACAGGCCTAGTGTGCAAGACTATCTTGGGAGCTACCTTGCATTTGTACCTGTCCTAGAGATCATGCTTTAAAGAGGGAAACTGCTGGCTCCATTGTGGAGCTTCACTGATGCCATCAGGGCTAACTGCATTAGTTCCCTGAAGGTCCGTGTGCTGTGCCAGAATAGTTCTACAGATCTGAAACATCTGGAATTACTGACAAAGCTCTCAGTGATGGAGCTAGTGATTTAGCTATGGCACTGATACCTGTATTGTCAGTGTTGAAATATGTCTCTCCAGATTTTGTTTTGCTTCTATTTCTTCATCCAACTGCTCTTGCAAGCTGTTCTTCTCATCCTCCAACTGACGAAGCTTGGTAGACACGTTTAGCTTCTGCCGCGTTTCTTCCTGAAGCAGCTCCTACAGTCACCACATCAATCAGCAATACAGTCATTAGTTTGGGTCTTTTTATAGTGCATTTTATAAATATTGTAGGTGAGCTGTTACTGGATGCAAGTTTACCTGTGTATCTTGTAGCTGAGATCCTAAGGTTGCAACATCTTTGGTCAGTTTGATTGTCTTGCTTTCTGCTTCATTGAGCAAACCAGTAACATTTTCTATCTCAACCTATGAGATACCACATTGAATAAACTCAGTTATTTTGCACAACTTCAAAATCTTCCTCCAAACTTTACTTTGCTCTAGATTGAAATCTTAACTTTGCAGGATTGGAGTCTGCTCCCATGCTTCTGGGTCACCTCAAGCACCAACAGTGTTTCTACCTTAACTGGAATTTGCAATTTGGCCAAAGTTTTCTGGATAATATGTGGCATTTAAGTCCTGTGGAACTAAATCCTGCATACAAACTCTGCAGTGTCTGCACGTGTCATCTTTGTGACCTGTGTATTAAGACCCCCAAGGTCTAATGCCTTTTTTTTTCTAGTTTACCTTAGTATTTTACTACTATATATCAAAACCTAGTCATATTCATAAGTTAATACTAGTATAGTCCTTTCAGTGAATTGCAAAGGGGAATGGAGATTTTTGTGGATTTTTGAAGCTGATGCATTTTGGTTATTTTTTTTGTTTATCCACTAACTTAAAATAATAAAGAAAAGCTTACTGCTGCTATGAAAAAATTGTAACAAAAAGCTTGATTAGTATTGCTAAACATTGAACATCTATCAAAGAACCATTTAAAATTATCTTTAGTTATTTCTTATTAGACACTAAATCATAGGTAAGTGAGCATTCTCCTTTCATTGTCATTTTTTCTGAGCACATCTTATGTGTTTAATAACTGTTTAATCTATTGCCAGAAGCCACTTTCCTATCAATGTTCCCCAATAGCCAAAAAGAAACTCTGTAAAACATGCAGCACAGTCACTGAACCAGTGGTGGCATTACAGACTGCAATGAGTACAGAGGGATGGTGAGACTAGAAGCTCTTGCTTCTGTGAGACAGTGGTTGTAATTGTTTAATTGTGTGAAAACTGAGGTTCAAGGCAGGAACCCTACAGATGACAAAAACTTAGCATTTTGGCTGAAGTCGACAGGGCCAGTATTCCTCCAGATATACCCTCACAGAACAGTACAAACTGTTTTTCTCAAGCTCCAGGTGTCACAGCAAAAGGTCAAACTCCTTCCTACCTGTAACTTATGAACTTTTTCATTGAGTTCTGTCCGAACACGCTCTCCATCAGCGTATTTGGACTGTAACTCTTGCAGCTGTACTTCCAGCTTCTTCTTTTTGTGCTCCACATCTTGTTTGGCCTGATTCAGGCTCCTGACTTCAGTAGCCAGATCAGCATTTTCTTTCTCCAGTGTCTGTTTGGTCTTATCCAAGTTTGCTTTAGCCTACAAGCATGAAGTGAAAAAAGATAATCTGTAAGAGGAAGTCATGTTATCTAGTGGATAGTTTTCAGTAAGATGCATTTTTGTTTACCCGTTTAAATTGTTCCAGCTGCTCTGTTAGCTCTTCCACAGCTTGAGTGTGCTTTTGCCTCATCTCTTGGACCTGGGCTTCATGAGTTCGAGTCTCCTCCTCCAGAGCTCTCTTCAGCACTGTGACCTCCTGTTCACGCTTTGCTCTGGAAGGTAACACACATAAATGGAACAGCAGCAGCAAAGAGTGTTTCAGTCACTGGGAAAACAGCACTACCGCACAGTTACTAGACAGCATTGTACTGAACTTGGTGATATTTATTTTTGGCCCATGTGCTACATCTCCATACCTGAGCTCTTGCTGGGTGGCTGTGGTATCCAAAGTATCCTCAAGCTCTGTCTTAAGAGCCTCCAGCTCTTCACCTAGGTCTCTCTTCTGTTTTTCTGCTTTGTTTCTTGCAGCTCTCTCAGACTCCAAGTCTTCCTGGAGATCGGAGATGTGAGATTCCAATTCACGGATCTTCTTGAGGGCATTGTTCTTCTGACTAGTTTCATCTTCAAGCCTGAAAAGAGAGTATTTAATTTTATATATTAAAAAAAAATCATTTCACTTTGAGGAAATCAGTATACAGAGATTAAAGGTTTATAGGTTCTGTGTAAAAAGGTACCAAAGAAAGAGAGGGGACTGACAGAAAAAGGATCTGGCAGCTGTACTTTAGCAGGATACAATGCCTGGAGATGCTGATTGGCTGATTCAGCAAAAGTTTTGGTTTGATACAGAAAATCCACTGAGACTCTCTTCAGTAATTTCTGCCTTTTGCCTATGAAGTATGTTGTTACATTTAATTTTTTGCTTAACAGCACTGCTAATGCCATTGGGAAGAGAAGTTTCTATCGATATCTGGAAGTAAGATTATATGTCTATGGGCAAACAATTGTATAAGTATTTTTTGCAAAAGGAAATTTGGAAAATGGGGAAAGCATGCAGGGAGGTTGTAACTGAGAGATGAGATTTATGGCTGCAGCATCTCAGTGTCTGGGAAGGGGAGAGACATATGTTCCAGCCTGGGTTTTCAACCTGTGTGCAGATCAGGAGTGAATACCTGGCTAGAGCAGCCTGCAGCTCTTCCTCCTTCTTGGCTAGTTGTGCCTTCAGCTCAGCAATTTGTGCCTGCAGCTCTGCTATTTGCTCATGTAGATCACCCGACTCCCCTTCCAACTTCCTCTTAATTTTCTCCAGTTCTTGTCTGCTCTTCTCTTCTTTCTTCAGTCGCACTGCAAAAGTAAGAATTTTGGTCATGGGAGTGTGTTAGTGCAAGGAGTCCTTAATCTGATCTTGAACTTAGGCAAAAAAAATGTACTGGCCTCCAGTGAGGCCATACATTTAACTACAAGTCACTGCTTTTCTGAAGCAACATGCTATGCCTTACTTTCATCACTTATATCTAGCCACCCAAAAGAATAATTTGTTTATCTATCTTTCTCCAGAAGAAGCATTAATGTTTTCTCAGTTCTCTCTCCTCTACTCTTTCTTTATGTAAAAAAAAAAAAAAAAAAAAAAAAAAAGTAGCTATGGCTTATGCACCCTGGGGTTTTGATGATTCTCACTCACAAAATGGCTTCAGCCTAAGAAATTTGGAAAACACCCCACAAATTTTTCAGAAGTTCTCTCCAGATTCTGCTTATGTTGTTTTGTTGTGCGCCAAGGCAAAAAACCTGATATAAACCAATTTGTTCACATTACCCTCGAGTTCTGAAATCATAGATTCGTGCTTGTTTTTCAGCTTCGTAAGATTTTTAGCTTTTTCTTCTTCTTCTGCGAGATTTGTTGTTAGATCACTTATTCTTTCCTCAAGGAGTTTTCTTTCCTTAAGAAAAATAAAATACTTCCGTTAACAAAAGTGTCTGTCATTGGTGATCGTGAATCAACTCTTTGCCAACTAAAAATGTCCAAGATACTCTCTTTTTATGCTGTGTTTCTTGAGATTGTAGTGATAAATTTCAATTTGTCAGTTACAGAGGAGCTGAGGAGTGGTGTCTACAACTTCCATATTCTCTCATCTGCTGCTAGTAGAATCCTGTACTGACTCTAATGGCTGGTAAGTACAGGGCCCAGTTCTGAGGAGCATCCCCTTTCAAAAAGTACTGGAATACATGCTTACTGCCAGTTTTAATAATGAAGTTTGGTTGAAATTAGTTTAAAACCAAGAGGATTATTTACTGTGCTTGGGGCCAAGACGACATGTCTTCCACTGATTGTGGAAGTTTTGTCTAGTTTTACACAATTTTGAATTGTTTAAATGAGCATGGAAAAATTATCAGAAAGTTGTTTGATAGTGGCTGGACTGATGGTCTGGTGAATCTCTACACCCATGAGACTACATTGTCAAGAGTATTCCCATTGTTCTAGCAGAAAATAAGGTTTTCTTTCATCTTGCGCTGTTTCCACAAAGTAAGCAAATGGATCCACAGTGTTTACCTTGGTTAGCTTGTTGTTCTGATCTTCCATTATGAGAATATCATCTTCCATTTTCTTTATCTTGCCATCTGCTGTTACTTTTTCAAGTTGCAGTTTCTGCCTCGCAGCTTCTTCTTCTTCTAGCTGTTCTTCAAGGTCCTTTTTGGGGGAAAAAGAAACGCACAAAATATGAATTCTGGAACTAAAATACTGCTTAGGATTATAGGAAATGCTTAATGTTTGTCACTGTGTGTGGGCTATGTTGTAGACTTGTTTTTATTAAGAACTAAACAATCTGTAATGCTTGGTGATTTAGAAGGAAAGCTTTGTTAAAATAATTTTTTAGAGAAAAGATTATTAAAATTGAGATGAGGAAGAGAACTCTGGAGGAAAGAGCATCAATTGGTTGTTGTTACTTCAGCAGCACAGACATATTCTGCAGAGGGCTGCATAGGAAGCCCTTTTATAGGATCTGAGGTTTGCCAGTCTCCATTTTTTCTCTGTGAGATACAAGTTATTGTCTGTATTTGTTACTTATGCCTCCTCACCAGCATTTGTTGTTGCATCTTTTTCTTTTCTGCTTGCAATTGCTGGCTGCGTTCCTCTTCTTCCTCAATTCTGGCTTCCATCTCATGCAGAATCTCTTCCAGCTCTTGTTTCTTAGCAGCTAAACGGACTCTCATCTCTTCAGCTTCAGCATACAGTTCAGTTTCTGCCTGAAGCTGTTCCTGAAGGAGGTTCTTCTCTTCACAAAGCTATGCAAATAAAATGGATAGGAAGTTTAGACTTGGATTGTGAATTGACCCACAGTGTCTTTTTATGAGATAGGCCTAGAGCACAGGCAGGCAGTTCTACCACAGGTTCTGGTAGAACTGGTTAGGCCTCAGCTGAAGTAACTGGGAGTTTGTCTGCACTGAACTTTTGTTCTGGACCATTGTGGTGAGTACAATCACAAGTAAAAATAAAAAAGACACCTTTATTGTAAGAGTTTCTAGAAATGGTGAAAGAACAGCTAGCATTTCCCAGAGGCCCAGAGCTGCAAATCACCTGTGTGTGTTTCAGTTCCAGCTCCTTCAATTCACTCTCTGCTTTTTGTTGTCTTTCCTTAGTTTTTTGTAGTTCTTCATCCTTGGCCTGCATTTCTTCTTCTTGGCGGGTGACTTGCAAGAGTGGTTTCACCTGAAAATAAGTTTTATTAAGAAAATTTCCTGTCAGTATTTATGTTACTGAGCACAGTACCTAAAAGTGCCAGGCTGACTGGCACTAATGGTAGTGCTGTCTGTTGTTGCTTAGGTAGCAGACAAGTAATGTCCAGCTGAGCTTGATGTAAGTATCTTTAAACCAGCAAGCCTCAGCAGTGTTGCTCTTGGCCATCTCTGTTAATTCTTGGAGCCTTGTGAGCTTCCAATAGTGTCACTTTTTGAATGGTTTCAAGCCTGGTTTTGTCCATTGATAATGTACAAAAGCTACATCTGCATAGAAAGGCAATGTACACACGCAGGCCTATTTCTGCTTGCAGAGGAGGTTGCTATCAATGCAAGTTGGAACAGATTTATGAATCCAAACTGAAGGCCATTCTTGGAAAAAAAACCCCAAAACAACCAACCAAACAAAAAGAACCCCCAAACCAACCAGGCCTCTTCACTAGGAAAATAGACTTAATTTGCTTGAGTGCCCAGCAGGAGGATGTTTAGTGTCCCAGTTAGGGAACTTCTGAGCTACTGAGTCCCCCAAAGATACATAACTATGCATGTTCACAAAACTAAGTTTTACTCTGTCTTGTTATCCACCCCTATGAAATTATTTCAATTTTGGCAATTAAAATGTCCCCAAACATGCAAAATCTTTTATGAATCTCTGCTTAACCAGTTTGTTTTCTTCTTAAGCTGGAACTAACTTACTCTGGATAGTTATATAACATTGTTATCTCTAACTAAAAATTTTGTGAAGCTAATGAGGCTCTTGCCATCAGCTGCAATGGACTTTGGAGCAAGGAGTGTGCCTGACATGATACGCCTCAGTATTTTGTGCATTTCATTTCTTTTGGAAAGCTGAGGAGATTTACTGATAGCCATCACTCACTTTAGTGAACAGTCTCCACCATTGCCAGTTCCTCAGCTTCAGGTAAGCAGCACAATTTCTTTGGATAACCTTCATTGCAGTCAGCTGTTGCTGTCTCTTGGCAAAGGCTCTGTGATTAAAAACAAATTGGTTCAGTCTGAGAATGCATGGTGTCTGCAAGATACACATATTAAGCAAAGAAACTCTGGCATGAGAGTCTGCTGATTAGCCACGTGGTTTGAGAAGTCTGGCACAAATTCTTTTGTCACTTAAACAGTGCCTGTGCTTTCTTGAGGAAAAGTGATAACTCTGTTTAGCTTTCTGGCTTTATTTTGTCTTGTTTTTTTAGCTGTTTGCACTCCATATTTTATGTTTCACAAGTGCCAGTGGTGCTGCTACTTGTAATAGTGCATAAGACTCCAGTCATTGGCCAGGATGTTCCTTCTCCCACTTGTACAAACACATGTTTCAATTGTAGGTCATTGCCTCAGAGAGCTTACTGTACAGAGGGTGTAAGTAGCCTCACAATGTTATTGCTTCCCTGTAATTATACTAATAAGCCTCTTCTGGGCAGGAAGCGAGTCCTTCATTGGACACAAGCTGAGTTCTAATGCAGTACAAATAATAGTTAATAATAAAATGTCTTAATATCTTCAGTTTGTTATGCAGAGAACTAAGGGCTACTGTAGATACTCTGCTGCAGAAGACATTATTTTTGTTAGTACATATTCTTACTTTCTTGCTAGGTAGCCTCGGCACTGAGCCTGGAAGGCAATAATAACATCTGTGATCTTCAGGTCTCTCTCTTCTTCCAGGTGAGCCAGAACGCCAGTTCTGAAGAAGATTTTGCTCTGTCCAATTCTGTACAAGTTGGGATCAAGTTCTAATGCTTTGATCTGGAGGAAACCAGGAGTATTTGTTAATTCCAGTGTTGAGGTTTAAGGTATTAAAAATTACTTCTCATTTCTGTTCACTTCCAACAGCTTTTATATAAGAAGTATAGACCTGATTATCAACAGAATCAAAAATGCTTTCCTCACCATCAGTATGCAAGCCTGTTTCCCATCCATGAATCCTTTAGGAATAGCATTTGCAGCAAGAATTTCATATCTGCCAAAAGACATGGATGTTAGGGAGGTTGAAACACATCAGATTATTTTGTACAAACATGTATTACACTAGTATTAAACCCAGAGTTAGGACTGAGTGAGGGATTCCTACCGCTGACGGAACTCCTGGAAGACAATCCTGTTGGGGAATCCTTGCCGGCAGATACGAATACCTTCCAAGACACCATTGCAGCGCAACTGCTCCAGCACTAAATGGGCATCAAGTTTGCCAGCCTGAAAAGGGAACAGAAAGTACTTTTAACACAGTAGAAACTTGCAAGAACATTATTGGCTGCATATCTATGTTTGAAGACATCATTCAGCTCTGCAATGTGCTGGTACAGTGATCAGCACAACATGAATAATGTGCCAGGAGTCTGAAAACTGATCATTTGAAATTTACCCTTTTTTCATGATTTGGAATGATACAGCGAACAAAGTTGGGATTTGTATTCCTTAAGGTGGTCATCAGTTTGGTCAGCTGCTCCTTATAGAGTTGTCCAACAGTACGGAACATGCCTTTCTTGGTTTTTGAAGCACTAGGGAGCGAGCTTTCAGTCATCTTAGCCATCTGATCCAGCCCAACTATACGGTCCACTGAAATATAAAAGAAAATATGAATGGATCTACTTACATAAACTGTCCTTGCTTCACATTACACCTATCACTAGCATTGTTAAACAGCAGTTTTCCAAAGAGGACTAATATATTTTTGATGCAGTAGAAACATACTAACAGAAGCACTAGAAGAGCCTTCTGGGTAAATAGTCTACTTCTGTCAAACATGAAAATGAGGATCTTTGTTAATTAATGACAGAATGGAGCAACTGAATACACAGAATATATTTTATTTTATGTTTGCTCTAAAAAGGACAGTCCTTCTGCAAAATACCCAATTGATAGGTTGGTGTCAGAACCAGGAACAACGATATCTCTTGACTCTCATCTGTTACCCAGTGCTTCCCAAAGTCTACCTAATAATCTCCCTCAGTATTTGATAATTCAGAGCCATCTTGCTGGTGTTTGCATGCACATTTATGTCCATGTATTAAATATTTATACTGTAGTATATGTGTTACAGATCCATATAAACTTTTAAAAAATGAAGGAGTTCATATGCATGCAAACATTATTCTGGTGGAGTTTAGCCGAGATTATACATCGCTGGAGGGAACTGTGCAGGACTTCTGGAGTGTGTAAGTGAAATCATTCATAAAACCCAACAATAACATGTATTAAATGATGTCTGTAATATCACATACTCAGCAACATTATAAGAGCGTAATGAATAATTTTTATTCTGTTGCTGAATACTATTAAGTAAGGAAATCTTTTGATAGTACTTAAAACTATCTAATGATACTTTCTATAAAGATATCTTTAGAACACATTATTCTTGTTTCTTAATTCAGTCTCTTCTATGCTTATCATTTTCACACTTGTGTCCTGCCAGCAAGGGATGGCTGTCAAAAAGTTCTAGTAGAAGTTTCTCCCTTTAAACCGCATTACTGATTTGGAGTCGTGATTCATACCGTCTTTCCAAAGGTCTGCTACAAATTTATCTGTTATCCATGTTCTTTGTGAGCCAGGCAGTTGCATTGTAGGTAACCTGCAGGCAACAGTGCTACATCAAAAATCTGTTCTTGATAAAGATATCTGGAGTGTCCAAGAACACAGAGCACTGAATTAATACAAAATCATACAAATAATAATAATAATGTGAAAAGCTTTCTGTGGTTGAGAGCTGAGTTGAGTATTTATTCTTACATGTACTAGCATCTGAAAAGCTTTTTGCAGACATATCCATGTCAGGGCAGGTGCCTGCCTTTAAAAAACCCTGCCTGTTAGAAAGGAATCAAAATTACTTGGAATTTCAATAACCCTGGTGCTGGTTATTTTTGTTTTCATGTGAGCTTAGCACAACTATGAATGTTTTGTAGATCTTATTTCATGTGTTATGTAATTAAAGCACTTATTATATACATTATACAATGAAAGCCATCCCTTATCAATGCAGGTACCAGACTGTATCTTTTTTGCCATCTGGGCATCAAAGAATCAAAGTTCCCTATGTCAAAATAGTTCGATCTGTCTAGTACCTTTCCTGCATAGTGCATTATGCAGAACTCTGTTTTATCCTTGAGCTGCTTGGGCTTCTGGAATTTGGGATGGTTGCCTTGCTCTTGACATAGTTTCTCCACAAAGGATGTGTCAGTAGCTTTGGGGAACCAGCACTCTTCATCCAGGAGAGCCAGGACACCTGGAGGGTTGGTCTGCAAAGTGAGCAATATCAGATTAGTATCATCACAGGCAGAGACAAAGCGCGAGCACCACCTTCTTTATCCGTTATGTTACAAATCCTCCCAGGCAACAAAGGGTCTGAAATACCTTAAATAGCTCTATTGCTGTACTGATACATAACTGACCCTGTTGCATTGTATGTAGTAGCCCACCTATAGAGATATAATCTTACTGGTCTTTCAATCAGCTCAATGCAAGGTTGCAGGTCAAGGCCAAAGTCAATGAAATTCCATTCAATGCCCTCTCGCTGGTATTCCTCTTGCTCCAATATAAACATTGTGTGGTTGAAAAGCTGCTGAAGTTTCTCATTAGTGTAATTGATGCACAGCTGCTCAAAGGAATTGATCTGTGAAGAGGAAAAAAGTGAATTGCTAATGTTAGAAAGAGACCTTCAAGACGGAACTTAAATGACAAGATTAAATTTGCTGTCTTCTCTTTCTTTTTGTATATTACAATAATTCAAATTTATCCATATTTTTTTATATATAAGGTCTTGAAAACTAACAGTAAGTTCTCAAGTGGTAAAACTTTGTACTGGGACCTGTTCAATAAACCATAAAAAGTGGACCCTGCCTGTAAACACTGAGCCCCGCAGGAGCCCAGCAGGAGCATGCTGCCAGCCCTTCCTGCCCAAGGGAAAGGCAAGCAGCCAGGTGTAGTAGGCCTGTAAGTTGTGCTGGCCATGGGCTGCTAGCCAGCTTGAAAGAACCAAATTGGTTTTGTGGCTCTGAACTTAGATTTTTGTCATCTTGTGTCCAGCCCACTGCATGATGATAAGGAGTTTAGCCAGCTTGTGTCCCACAGTACAGACCTCAAAGATCTCAAATCCAGCAATATCGAGTATCCCCAAGAAGGAAGCGCCTTGTCTTTTTGTTTTATCGAGAGCTTTGTTTACGCGAGCTAGAATCCAACGGAAAAGACGTTCAAATTGTGCCTTGGCCAAAGCCTCTATGGCAAAGTCTGCCTGAAAAAAAGAAGAGAAAATTGTAAGTGAAAGAAGAAACCCAATTAGCTGCTATTTTCTGTAAAGACAGATAACTGACATTTTGCTTTAGACAAGATGTAAGAAAAAAAGAAGAAAGGAGAATAGTTTCAGGAGAGCTGAGCAGACTGCAAGTAGGTACCTGCTCTTTGGTCTGCGCCTTCTGAACAACATCTCGTCCTACTTTGATCCTTGGGGTTAGAATAGATCTTGTGAAATCTGTCACATTAATCCCCATCAGGTGACACACCTTTTGAGCAGCTAGAATAAAAGAGTGACATTTTATTTCACATTGAATTTTCTCTTAGCAGGTCAGTAAGTGTGAATACAAGCAGCTCAGCAAGTATGTGAAGTTATTTATCTTCCTTAAAAGCTCCTCTATTGTATGTACAAGAGATGCCACTTCCCATAAAAGTACGATTTATGATCCAAGCAGCAAATTCACTGTTCATCAATTTATGGATTCAAGGTAGGTAGGTTACTAGGAAGGTAATGATAATTAAGCTGATTTTAAGTATAGTTATCTTTTGAAGCCTGTGAAGTAATAACAATTAAATAAAAAATACTGATAAAGAGTGCTTACTCAACTGCTATTTTATTAATTTCTTAATGTTAACTAGATTTTTTAAGTGGCAAATCATACCAGTATTGTCTGGCATAGAAGCTTGATCAGTGTTTCTCTCCTTCTTGAAGACAATATTACCCAGTTGTAGGACAGATGAAACAACCCTCAGTATAGCTGTAAGAGAAACAGATAATATAAATGAGGAACAGAACAGACACATTTTGAAAGCTCCTTTCTCTGCAATAATGAAGATTCATTCTATTGCCTATGGTAGTCTGTACCTCTATGGCAGGAGCTAGATGTGCTTTAAAAGATTGTGCCATTAACTGCAGGAGTTTGAGAGCTGATTGAGCAGCATCACAACAATCTGTGCAGTGGCATCCACAGGCCAGTCTGGGAACACCAGCACCTCCAAGCTAAGTTGTGCTGGCTCCCCAGGCAGACCCCCAAGTCTCAGGAATTCATGTTCCACTCACAGTGGCCTGTAGCATCTTCCCTGCTCAGTTACCTGACAATCTGTGTCTCTGTCTTTAAAATAAAAAAAAATTCTATGTATTACCATCAGCTTCAAAAATGTGTGGCACTTCTGAAGGTCCAGTTATGCAGGAACGTGTGGATATTTAGTTGTGCAACTAAAATCAAAGGTATACAAATCTTGGAAGGATTAGTGTCAAAGTACAGAAAAGTAGTTGACTAATGTTTGATTACTAAAATATATATAAATATGATGTCACCTAACTTCAGGAAGTAAAATCTGATATGTTACAGATGAGCTTGTATCAATCTAGGGAATTCTATTTGCTTATTTGGTAAACCTACACAGGAGAAGAATACTGCCCTAATGGGCTTACATTTTACAGCATAAAATCAAAGGGGTTCAGACGGTAATATAACAGCTCCTGTTGTTGTAATGGAGAATGCTGCTGTCAACGCCAATACACATGCTCTGGCAGGAGAACGAACCAGTCTTCATCAGTAGCATCATCTGAATTTTCCAAGGCTGGGATTTGCACTGCTGTCCTTCAAGGCAAGACATTTTTTTTCTCAGCATCCCTCAGTCACTGCTGCAGGAGTGGGATGTGATGGAGCTCTGCTCCTGCTCCTGGCTGCCACAGCTGGTCCAAGGCTCAAATGATGGGGTGATTCTGTTTCTGCCACCAGGTGTCACTTGGGACATGGCAGTTTGCATCCATGGGCAATGCACACTGGCATGCACCAGCTGAAGCCCTGCACACTGCCAGGAACAGTGAGAGGTAAAACCTATGCAGACAGAAGTTTTTGGCAGGCCCGCATTTTCAAAATAGTTTAGTTGGTGGTGCGTGCTCTTTGTTTTCATTTGTCTTTTCTCAGTGAATACAAATATGAGCTATTTGAGCCTGTTCCTTCTTCCAAAATTAAATCACAATATTTTGCAACTTTTTCATGCTAGTTTTTGAAAGTTCTGAAAAAATGGCTTTAAATGGTCATTACTGTTGTTAGAGCTGGCTTGAATTCAGTAGTCTATTGTGGGTATGTATGGAGTTCTAAGTGGGAAATCTTCCCTTTCATAAACACAAATTACCTTTCAAAACACCATGTGTTCTCATACTTTTGCATACTGACAACTGCATCAATGCTGTAGAATTCAAATGGGTCAGGAGTGCGTGTTATGTTCCTCCTACAAGCAGGTCTCTGGAATTTATAAGACTTATAAGAAAAAGCCTTGCAATTTGTCATTCAGATGGACAGCAAAATATTGTGACAATTATTTTCTTTGATCCATGTTTAAATTACTGTATAGAGCTGCCCTGTGCATCACTACTTGTTCTGTGCACCACAGAGATAATTTATCTTTGGTGATATATACTGTTTTTCAATAATGGTGGTGATTCTTCAATATTTCTTTCACAGTGTTTCCAGCAAGTGCTGCCAGTTTAAACCTTTGAAGGAGGTGGTTTGCAGTTTTCATTATTGGCTTCAGCTGCTCCCACTGGTACCCACTGCAGCAATGGGAAAAGGTAAGCCACTGTAGTAATTTTCTAAGTAGAACTTTTCTAACAACAACCTAAATGTAGTAGATCATAATTGGATCTCCTTGCAAGGCAGGAACGGTCACCCTAATACTCACAAGACTTCCTGAAGCATCACCCTGTTTAATACAATGGTGGCAATGATTCCAAGGAGGCTGCAATGTTTTGTGTTACTGATCTAGAGCAGCAGTTTCAGTGTCTTCACTGCCAGTCTATTCTCAGCCCCTTCTATCCTCCCTCCCAGATTCATGCTGCTGGTTTACGTTCTCTTCTGTCACTGTACTGCCACCAGTTTGGTTGCTGCTTGTTACTGGCTCTGACCAGGCTGCTTGTGTTATGTGATCTTGATCCTGTATTTAGGTCTTGCCTTGATCTTGTGTCTCTCCTGATCATGCAGAACTGAGTTCCCGTATTATTCTTAAGGTGAGGTAGAAACAAATTTGTGCTTGAGAAGTTTCACCTTATGAGACAACCTTCATTCTCTTTCCATGAGACATCTATGGTATAATTAACCTAATACCCCCTGGAAAGGATGGAAGTCTATGGGCACTAATTCACACTTCTTAGAAACAGGAGCTAGGTGATGGTTGGTAATAGTTTTACACAGAGGAAATAAGAGGCAAAGAGCTTAAATAACATGGGTACATTTAGAATCCTCCAGCTGGTGGTTCATGCAAGATCGCAATTCTCCAGAGAATCATGGACATAAAATCTAAATAATATTAATTTTCTTATATGAATGTAGAATCTTACTTCATATGCATATTTTGCAAACTGATTATTCTGGACAAAATTAACCTCTGTGCATTTGCATCTCTATATAGTGTCACTTGGAGATGTATACCTTGAATACAATCTTGCTAACAATCCTCACCTATCTGTTCCTCCTCAGTAAAACCCATAATTGTCATGGCTTCCAAGGTCTCCTGGAACATCTCATCATCTTGTTGAGCAGGAATAGGCACGTGGCCATTAGATAGAAAAGTGTAATTGTTGAAGCTTTCCAGCAACAGATCATCTAAAAAGCAAAGAAGAAAAGCCTTATCTAAGTGCATCAGCTTACTGCTCTTAGTTCATGAGTTATCCCAATGATCAACAGAAGAAACCCCAGTGTTTTCACCAAAGGAAGACTCTGCTTGTATGAGGAGTTTAGGGTTTTGTGGTACACAAATATTTTCAAAATAACTTTTCATTTAGCAAGCTTGATTGTGTTAACTTTCCAGTTTTCATTACTAATTGGGGAATGTCTCTGCCCCTCTGGAATTCCCCTGGAATTTTGCAAGCTATCGACTCAAACCTGAGCCATTCGTCGCAGAATTCTTTCATTTAATGCCATGTGTAACCTACTCAGAGTTGCACTTCTCCCTGTGGGGATTTATATCAGGCAATAATAGGAATGGAACCAAGTAACAACTGTAGTGGGCTAGACCAAAAGCCTCTTCAGCCCTATACTGTGGCCAACAACAGATTCATAGGTAAAGGAGCATAAAAACCAGGGAAAATACAGACTTATCCATTGCTTTATTCATTCTTTGGCAACCAGTGAGTTAGCGAAAGATGTCGTATTTGAACCATGATATTCCAATGCATATTATATCTAATCCTTTTTTTGGATCCATTTACTTCCCAGCATTCTTAAGCTATGGGTTTCACAGTGTAATAATGTGCTGTAGGAAAGACATTCTCTTAAGTTATTTGAAAACCGCAAGCCAATGTTTTTATTGGGAACCCCAAGTTCTTTTGTGTAAAAAATAATAACTCTTCCCTATTCATCTTCTCGATATCATTCAAGATGGGATCTGAATGGGCTTACATCTCCTGCAAATTGAAACATCCTGTAAACTGTAAACAACCTGGCTCAAACAGGTGGACATCAATTGAAGTTTTCTTATAATTCACTTGGGAGAATTATTTTCTATAGCCAAAGAGCTGTTTATTTATAGAAAGGATTGAATGACATACAATTAAAGAAGTTAAGATAAATTACTTAAGTAAGCCATTGCTCAGACTGTTGAATGAGATCTAAGAATCATTAGCAAGTAACTTACTTCTCATTTGTTCAGAAGCTCCAGCAATCAAATAGTAAAAGATATGAAACGTTCGCTCATCTTTAGCCTGACGAATAGCACGGGATTTTTCAAGCAAATCTGTTTTTCAGTGTGTTAAAAAAAATCAGTAACATATTTCAGTCCTTCCTTAATTGTGCCATCAGCCTCAGAACCATCAAGAGCATTGATGAAATATTTGCCACGAGCTTGTCTAACATGAACATGCATCTAATCCTGTGGCAGGGGCTCTGATATTGGTATAATTCTCACCACAATGAGCAGACCAATTTCCTACCTCTTATTATATGGTAAATGCTGGTAATCATGGCAATGAGCACCACAATAGACATAAATGCTTCTAAAATCAGATATATAAAAGTAGCATGCACAATACAATTCACACTACTTTTACAATATGATTGTTTCAACTTAAGGTGGGGCTTCTGGAAAAAAAAGCTCTTGAGGTCAGTATTGTAGGTATAAAAGCAATAAAATCAAATTTTATTTATGGTCCATTTTTGTTACTATAAACTACTAAAAATGAAATTGGCAATAGTGTAAGTATTTTAAAATCGGTCAGTGATTCACTTTATAAGCTATAGTGCTATAGATAAAACTTCAGTTAAGACCAAAAAAATGAAACCCTGATTTTTTCTAAAGTTCACTTGTCAACATGAAAGCAGAAAGATATACTTTTTGTTGCTTGATGCTACACCCCAGAGATAAGCTCCTTCTTTATAGCTGCATCTTTCTTATTTATTGGAGCATGCACCTCCTTCTCTATGCAAAAATAAGCAATGCAGCACTAATTGCTAGCTGCATATTAATTTGTTCATTAAAACACACTATCTCATAAACATAACCAAGAGAAGAGGCAACAGTACTTGGCAAGCAAGCAAAGTCAGAATAAGCTGAATTTCTCTGAAATGCCTGCACTTTTTTCCTGAAAATACACATCGGGGTTATTGATATATAGCTCACAGCTCTGGGTGTGTCATTTGAAACAGCAGGGCCATGTTTAGCATCCAGAGCAGATAAGTTCTCTGGAAATATCTAGCAGTTGATGCTCTCTGGGGCATTAGCACTGGCAAAATACTTGCTTCACTTCAGTTGAGTGAATTTCCAGAACATGTAATTTCTGACCATGATATTGTAACAAAATATGCAGAGATCAAGCCAATTTCAGGATAAATTGTTCCTTGGTTTGACAAAGGGAGAGGTACTGTAAGGATTCTAAGACAGCTTTTCTGACCGCACCATGTTCTCTGGCTTTTCCTGTCCCTCTTATCTTTATTAATATAAAGTCTTTAGAGAGGTGGAAGGGAAAGGTATATTACTTTTATTAAAATGACCCTTCAATCCTCCAGACATGAACTAGAAAGCTGTCACACAGGCTAATCCCTTAACAAGTTATTGTCAACGCTTTTTCTTGGGATGCCTTTATCGCAGTACAACATGTATGACCTTTGCTATACCTAAACAGCAGGGGATGTGCAGCCTCAGGCTTGATCATTCAGTCTGCAAGGTCAGGAGCCTTTCTTTGCAGAAGCCAGGGTGCACAGGGCGGAGGGTGAGATCGTACTGAGCGTCTGGATTTCATCCCAACCTGCGGTCAGGGCCGGGACAAAGTGCCAAACCTGGATTTGAAAACTGGGAAGCGCTCTCCGAGTTCCTGGGTAAACTGTAGTGATGATACCAAGTATTCAGTGTTTTTTCAAAGTGCCTGTTTTGGCACCAGTAAGAAACAGTAAAGTTTCAAAACTTTTTATGCAGCTGGAATTGTAGACCACAGGGAATCGGAGTGACCCATGCAGGATCACACTGATATGAAACAAAACGACTGCATAGCTCTCAAGATTGCATGCAATCTTAACCACAAAACACATTATCGTGTTATTGGGACTCTGCTTTTAAAATCCCCAGCCGTTGCCTTAAGTATGGTGCTTCCATTTTCTGAAGCTGTATACGGGGAATAGCACGCTTTCCTGTAGCTGAGAAAACAGACCTGAAAATGTAAACATGAGAGTAAGACAAACTGAGAAGCTGGTATCAGCATAAATGGAGCCACTTCCCTCCATCTTTGTTTATACCAGCCTCAGCAATATTTGCCTTTCTTAGACATGTAATGGAGCTTGTTTATCTTACTTCCTTCTGCTCACCCTAGTTAGCTTCCAGTGCAGCTCACTGAAAAGGATACAAGTCTCTATGTTTGCTCCGACAATGTAGCCTGTCACATCAAAGTTGATGCGGATGAATTTGCCCTGTGAATGAAAAGAAGATCTGGATTGGGCTGTTCTTTCAGGTTATGCCAGATTTTCCAACATTAGTATTTAGCCTCTTTGATAAGACCTGTGCAGCATCCTCTTAAGCATAACATGCTTGTTTCCCTCCTGCTGGGACAACTTGTGGAAAAGCCTGAAAGGAAGTGAGCTTCTCCGATATTCCCTCTGCAGAAATTTGCCCCCATATTTTGTTCAGGCACTTAGAGGGAAAGGAGTCCTCCCTACAGGACCAGGGTTTGGAAGCTGGGGATATGACAACATCTGTTTTCTACTTTGATTTCCACAAGTTCAATGAGGGATCTGCATAGCTCCCTCTGCTAAGGATCATCTGCATGGATCTCTGAATTTTGCAGGGAGGAGGAGAGAGGGTCTGCAGGGAAAAGAAGCATCTGCCAGCACTCCCAGGAAATTCTAACTTGAATCTGTATGACTGTTCTTAATTTTTCCCCTGTAGTTTTTAATTGAATCTATTATCCACTCTTGCTAAATAACAGTCACAGCTTATGGGATATACACTTAGCAGTGGTGCAAAGAAAAAGAAAGTGCAGATTTTGTTTGCAGATCTGGAGGTGGATATGTCCTGGAGTAGGAATTGACTCTGGAAGGCCACACATACACTGCTGAATTGTGACAGGACAATGGTACTGTCAAGTTTGAGCTTGATCTTTAATCTTCTGTAAGGCCAAATTCCTATTTCAGAGAGGAATTCTAAACTGGTTTTAAGGGATTAGTTTTAAGATGCTCTTTAGAGAGAAGCACTGATGAGGGCCACTGTCTGTATATGGCGTTTTAAGAGACACTGTACCTCCCACTCACATAGACCCAACGAGATTTCTCCTACTTACGAATCTGGAGGAGTTGTCATTCTTCACAGTTTTGGCATTTCCAAAAGCTTCAAGAATAGGGTTTGCCTGTAGAAGCTGTTTTTCCAGCTCACCCTAAAATTCATTCAGATGCAGTTAACCCTAAACTTCACAATTAAATTAATTAAAACCAACACATGTATACTGGAGAAAAACGTGAAAGATAATTTAAGCCTCTAACTTTTTTTTTTCTGAATACTGCACTTCATGCGGATTTGTTTTCATTCTCTGTTAATCTTTGTGTTTATATATTTGTGCAGTTGACTGCTGTCCTGTATACATGACCCTTTTCCAGCACTGTTGCCTGTGACAGATCAAAGTCGATTAATCTGTTTAGCGTCATGACTGGCCTTTCTTAAAAAAAAACGGGTCATTCAATGTCAAATATATTTTTTTTCCAGTTTAATGTAATTTTTAGAAGGGATATTCTTAAAGGAACCTCTAGCATGTCTCTTTCAAGTTAGTTTATTGAGATCCTTTGCTAGCAAATGACGATGTAATTAGAATAACTTGCAGGTTATGAGGGCCACTGTCTGTACATCATTTTAATGTAATGCAGCACAAAGCTACAGAGCAGATTTCATCAAGTCTATTAATAATGATCCATGCAAGGCTATTTAGGTTAAATATGGAAATGCATTGATTTATTTCAAACTAGGATAATGAATTCTCATGCAAACACACAAACTTTGTATTATATCGTTAATTGTGATTGGTAATTGCTAATGAAACAAATCATGCAATGAAACAAGCATGCATTTAATACGCCTATTTCTAAACAAATAAATTAAGTTGAAAAAATCCTTTGCTTATGAATACAGCTTTTTTTAAAGTTTTCATTCAGCTATGTCCTTTAAGGTTGCTCACTTTCACATTTGCTCCTTGTCATCCTGTTCTTTGAGTACTACTCTGCAGTAACATGCATTTCAAATAACTCACCCTGAAAAGGAAAAAGTCCTTGATGGATAGTATGACATAATTTAAATAATTTTAATTAGAAAATAAGGCAATATTTAGGTTGAATCTAGGGGAAATGATTTGGAAAATTTGAGTGCTTCCCAATTAGTGTGCAAAACTGGTAACCTTTATCTAAATGCCATTCCTGAATGTCTTCTAATTTATATGGCAATGATGAAATCTACCTCAAAAATATAATTAAAAAGCAACAGATTGTTAACAAATGGCTAAACTTATCTGCATGGTCAGGAGACAGGAGAATGAGCACCTTCCTGAGAGCATAGATCTTTTGAGAACTAAGGCATGTATCAAGACCGCATTTTGAAAAAAAGGAAAGAAAACCCCACCAAAAATCCCCCAAAACTTACTACCTAAGAGATGAAGGAAAAGGGAAGGAAGATTTCCAAACAAGCTGATACAGGAGTCCTAGAATAAATAATGAATTCCTAAAAGTCCCTGAAGTCTCCCTGTACTGAGCAACTCTTTCCAGCTATACTCTGTAGACTTACAAACTCCACTGTAAGCATAGGGTGTTGCTGAAATCAGATGATGACGGCTAAAATAGCACCTTGTCTGCTAAACAGAGACAGATACCACCTGCCTCCAGTGAGAACTGAACTATGCCATAAACTTGGGGTATAAAACTGTGGCTCCAAATTAGCAGCATTGCATGCAGCTGGAAATCCACTGAACTCCACGGAATTGCCTATGCCAGTAATGAATTATTTTTTTTTGCAGAGAGCTTGTCCAACGAAGTACTAAATTAACTAAGGGGCAACATGTTGCCCTTTGTCATAGCCAAAGTCTGAGAGGCAGCGGTCAGAATGGGGGATGGGGTGGTAAAAGACCCCATGAAAAAAGAAGTCCCATTTGCCTGGCACAGAAACAGAAGGAATATGCCAGCAAACCTGCCTATATTCCCAAAGCATTGGTATGCTGGTACAGCACACCACAATGAGGGCCTGTAAGAAATAGCTGTAACATACCTGCAGACACACGCTGCAGTGGGAATTGCTCTGTTATGCATCATAGCAGCAAGCTAAGAACATGCTAACTTTTGTGAATGTGAACAATTCTCAACAGTTACATGAAAATGTAAAACTGAAAGCAATATCAAATGGAAAGCATGCAGCCATACAAATCAATCAAACACCGTGAGGTTTAGGAATTATTTCACAACAGTCCTAAAAAGTTCAACCTGAAGCACAGAAAGCATTTGGGTATTTTCATTCAGAAATCACGTTGCTCAATTTCAGGCTGAGTGGCTCTTTCAGGATCGTGGGAAATTTCATTCAAACTATGGCAATTTGAACACACACATATAGAAGAGAGTGATATTTGAAAGATGACCCTGCCTGTGTCAGACCTCATTCTTCACCGTGGAGCCTGACACAGTTAGGGTTGATTTGTGAGAGCATTTGGCGCTATTGTTGCTTTTTATCATATCATATCATATCATACAACATATTTCAGCAAAATCTCTCTTAAATTTTCGAGGTGCAACAATAGCATGCAGATCTACACTCAGTGCCTTAAACACACATCAAACAGTCTAAGTTACTCACGTAAGAAAAAGATGGACCTTGCTGTATTGAATAACGTGGTATAAAAAAAGTGTCAGTATCATTTCCATTACACAGACATTTTTATTGTTTTTCCTGTATTAAAATAACCAATACACAGTTTCCATGCAAATAAACCAGGAATATAAATAAAAACAATCTATTGCAGACATACCAAGAGTACAAATACCATTAACGTATATAGAGCATTTTAACTGAAGGAAAAAAACCCTGAAGCAAAGGGATGGGATTTGGATCCAGTCCCAGGTTAGTGTCCCAGGACCAGACAAGGACAGATATTTTTATGGTAAACCCCCAGTTCTTCTCTGGTGCAGCTGAGGCATTTTGCTATTCATTACTTTTTAACAACTGAAATGGCAATGTCAGTAGTCCCAGTCACTGAATTACTATTTGTTAGCATGTAATAGAACAACTTAGACTTTCTCCATGTGGTGGATATTTGCCTTCAGGTCTGTATCAGGGCCGGTTTGATCCTGAGACTCGTGTAATTCCCCAGAGGAGTCAGCAGCAGCTGCGGTTACATGCCCATTAGGAATGGCCTTGAAATCCCAAGTTAATTTTCCCCCAGCCACTGAGCAGGACTCAGTAGGAAGAAATATTTTTTTTGCATAAACATTCAACAAAGAAAAACTATGGCTTTAGTCTTGGACTCTTTCCACTAAATTTAATCACAGATTTCTAGAAAATATTACCCAAAGGGACATCTACTCCCTCCCCTGCCCCAAAGCAGAATCTGCTGTACATAAACAACAATTATTTATGGTGGAAGAGGCCCGGCTGCACACCCTGTGCTCTGGAGTCCTCTGTCTGCTGGTATACAGGGTAGGCAAGGGCAGCTGCAAGACCCAGCACCGGGTGTGGTGATGAGATTTTCACTTCATTTCCCACTACCCTACTAATTACTTATTTTGGACTCAGCCTTGCATGTGGGACACACTGAAATGTCTTCCTGAATTAAGCCTAATTTGTCATAAAAGTGAATTGTTACATTTTTTTGCAGAAGTTTTTGAGTAACATTCAAAAGGCTGGAACTGATGTAGGACCTGGAGTTGTATCATTGAAAACAGCAAAGGCAGTTGAGAGCCTCAGCCACACCAGTCATCTCTGGGAACTGAGCAGGTATAAGCTCCTATTACAGTTCAGAGTAAGAAAACAAACTTTAGTCGCTAAGGCAAGTTTATTACAAGTTTTGAAGGAACCAAGTACTTTTAAAAAATTGTGCCTCTCAAAATTATTCTGACAGAAGAGTAAAAAGTAAAGGCAAGTACAGGAACTTTTTGCTAGTCAGTAAGAAAACTTGCTTGCTAGCAAAGCCAATCAAAACTTTAGAAGTTTAAATTTTTAAATTTAAATTTTTTCGGCGAAGACACCGAGAAGAAGGGCTCCGGAGCGGAGGGTCGCGCCAGGGGACCCTTTCCTAAAAGCGGCAAATGCTGGTATTCATTCTTGTGATGCAGTTGATAATGTGTCAGTTAAAGGCTTTCCCAAACTTCTTAGTTGCCAGGGGCCAAGGGCCAAGGGTAAAATAAGGACCCAAGCCCTTGCAGGCTTCAAGGCCTTCATGCAAGGATATAAATAGGTGCTATGCATATGGAAAGCTATGAATATTTCTCTTCTAGCAAAGTACATTCTGATTTGATGCCTAAGAGGGTGTCAAACAAAAGTTTTTTTCCATAAACTCAGAGCTGTGATGTAATTGTGTACTCTTAATATGTCAAATGTTTGGCAAGCCACAGATGTTGACTTGATGTTAGCACAATCAGCTCAGTACAATCCTAATAGGCTTGAAGAAGAGTTGAATACGGAAGAGCTCACTTACAGTGATGCTGGTGTCCTTTTTGCCCTTATGTGATGAAGCAACAACAGCCAGGTACTGAATGACCTTTTTGGTATTTTCTGTCTTGCCAGCACCAGATTCACCTCTGAGAGGAAAGAAAATAGCATAAAAGAAGGTAGGTAACTAGTGGACTGTGTGATGTATTTAGTGTATAAAAACAGGACTGGAAACTGTCTGGCACAGTTAGTATTTATCCCAGAACATCATCTCTCAAAATCCACCTGACTTCAGCATGCAAAGAATGCATTATCAGAGCTATATCTCTGTCCCATTAGTATTTTGACTGGACGTTGGGCCATTTAAGGCAATTCTAAAACATGATGCATTTTTGAACGGCAGTTCATCTTGCTTTGGCAGCATCTGAACATTTATGAGAAGCAGAGCTGGCAGGCAGTCTGCTTGTATTTTAAGACCAAAAAATACAACATTAACTATGATGCAGGACAGCAGTAAGAGAAAACCTCGGCAGTAATGCAATAGTTTTCTCTTTTGAAACTCTGGCATTAAAGTAGACTAACAGCTTATATCGGTGCTGGAGAATAAGCAAATGGTCCTGCCTCATCTGAACTCCATGTTCAAATGCTCCTTGAATTCAGTGGGACCACAGCTGGGACTTCCTGAGGTGTCCCTGCTAACCAGGTAGTAAGGGACATCTCATGTGGGCACATGTCTGACCAGCAGAATTGGCAACCTGGCTGTGCTCTGTGCAGCATCCCTTGGGAAACAGGAAGGCAGTGCTAACTTTCCACCTCCCAGAGGACTTCCAGGGTTAAGTTTATTTACAACTCTTAAGCCCTCTCTTAAAGTAAAATACTGGTTTTGAAAGTACAGGTATATGGGCCAGATTTACAGTCTTTTCTCAGAAGAACATTTCCAGTCTACTTTTCCATCTCTAAGTGTCACACTACATCGTCTCATGTCTTCTAGATACCTTTGGCTCTGATGATTATATAGATAAAAACGTTTTTATACTGTCCTGTCTCAGCAACCAAAAAGGGCATTAAAGTGGGTGTGAATGTAATAAACTAATTCAAGGTAGTGCTGTGAGGAGGGCAATAGTCTAAATGTAAGTTGGACCTCTTTGTCTTTGGATTTAAATTAAAATGGATTTAAAATTAAAAAGAACAATACATTCAAAAATCCCATGGATATTTGTCAACTCTTCTGAACCTGAAACTATTAAACTGGATCCATTGAAGTTCTGCTTCTTTTCCTAATTAGGAAATATAGGAGTTAATTTTCCCTACCAAGGGATCAGTGATAAATGGACATAAAAAATATGAGTAAATGCTGGGCAGAACTTTCAAGATGGGATGACATTGATGGAAACCTTAGGAATCCAGAAACAATTCCTGCCTGAGGTACAACATGATGAGAAGTGTTTCTTCTGGCTTTTAGCGTTTTAACCAGAAATAATTGAGATGAATATGTTCCTTTTCACAAGACCTGGGTTAATTTGCACAGTTTAGAGGTTGGATTCATCTCTGCCTGGGCTTCAGTTCTAAAATATTTCCATGCTTTATTGATAAAAATTAAGTGTCCTGGGAACAATTCCAAACAAAGCACACCGATTTGAAGACATATGCATACAAAGTTTTCAAATAAATCTACCTTAAAACTTTGTTTCTTTGGAAAAAAATAAAAAGACCCAAACTTTCTTCAAACAAACCCTGGGCTTTGAACTATTCTGTTTTATTAAAGGTTATTTGTAGTTCATCACTACGTGAATTGCATCTCCTTTCTCCTAGGGCATCTGTGCCCATCATTTGGCTTTCCCCTGGATCCCTGTGAGTATTACCATATATGGCATCATTTTACTTGTAATTATCCTGCCATACTGCAATGCTTAAGTTACTTAACATTTTGTTCTGTGCTTTCATCCTTAACTCTTTGCTCCTGCACAGGCTGAGGGTTTTCCTATTTTCTGCAGATAGACTTTGAGGTTTTAACTTCCTTTTGAAGTGGACAATGAAAAGTTCAACGTGAAATGGAAAGCAGACAGGATCTCAACAGCTACAAGTAGGAAAAAAATCTCTAAGGTCAATAAGTAATGAAGAATAATGTCCATAGCTGATGAATGCATCTAATTTTTCAACACATCAGGTCATTTTTAGATGTTCATGACAATAGGCAGGTCTGATAAACAAGTATCCATTAAACTACGTTAGTAGCCCTCATAGTCTGAAGGATGCATCACAGCTGTATGACAAGGTTTAGATTTCATGTCAGTGATAAAATACCATGTGTTTGAAAACTAACTAATGAGGAGGAATGGCTAGATCAGGTTCAATGTCTCTAAACATCAAGAAGCTTACAAATGGAAAGACCCGGGAGTAGGAGAGCATGTGAATCTCTTAGTTCACTTCACAGGTGGACAAAATTCTTCCTAGAACTGTTGAGCTGCAACAGAACCGGTCATGCCAGATTTTCTTCTCTGCATCTGCCTTGAAGTACCATCATTTGTCAGGTGGCAGCAACAACTTTCATGGTGAGGTGGTATGAGGAATCCCACCTGTTTTAAAATCTACATGCTCTCTCGAGCTCAGTGACTGAATTTTTAAAGATGGGTCTTTTTCTTGTAAGCATCTTTCAGTGGTTTTGGCATGGACCATACACAATGGAGTTCCTCCCAGGAGGCATCTGCTCCTCTTCTGAGTGCCCATTTTCCTACGTCTTTATGTTCCAAAGTAGGAGTTTACCATATAAATGCTGTTACCAGTGTCCTAATCATGATCTTTTGGGAGTAGACTGATCATTTGTTTAATTGAAGCATCTCAAATCATCCCTGTTGCCTTCCATACAGAGAGGCAGCACCTTTACTGCCAGTGCTGTTCTTTGCACCCAGCTCAGATGGGCAACACAAAAAAACAGATCACAAGCGGGTCCCGTTGTACAGTTCTGATCAGCCCAACAGCAGTACCTCATCTACTTCCCATACATGTTTTCCTCCTAAGAAACTCCTTGGCCTTCTCAGGTCGAAAGGGTCCACTAGGCTTACAGGCTTGCTCTGTTAAAAACACCACTGTCACATTGTGTGGCATAGTTTAAATTTATTCTTCCCTCATTTCTTGCCAGGCATTGTTTTAGGAACTCAGTACAGGATTTAAAGCACATAAGCTCACATACAGTACTCTGCTATAAGAGTTTTTGCACCACATGAGCTACTAAATTCTCCATGACTCCATTACCTTCACCTTAAATGAAAATTATTCTAGTTAGAGTAGGTTTCCAAATTGGGACAAGGTGAGACTAGCAAATTGAGTTTACTATTGTGGGGTGAGCCTGTGGTGTAGCTAGGACTCTTGTACATTTGGATATAACTGGGAAAAAATCAGTTTTAAAACTATTTTTTTCTTGAAAATTTGAAAGCTTTTTATATTAATAATATAAGACTTAGCTTAATTCCACTTTTGGAAACATCTAAAAAGTAACAGCAGAATTTATTTTCAGCATTTGTTTCAGTAAGCAGTGAACCACAAAAATTGGCCATTCACACATCTCTTAATCTGGCTATGCTGGCACTGCGGGAAGCCTCCGTGCACAGAGCAGTCAATGAGGTGCTCTAAATCACATTAGGGCTTGGCAGGCTTCATCCTGCACTATGAGATGTGCAAAGATAATGAAAATCTTTGTCCTAGACCAGCTGTACCCTCCTAGAGACCTGGCTCAGAAGCCAGCCCACTGATCGTACTAGTTTACTTACTAAAAAATTCCCCAAAGAGATGGAGCTGGTTCAACACCAAGCTCCACCCTTGGTCTAAAGCTACAAAAGATAGCTGTGTGGGAGAAGGGCCAGGCAGCAATGCTTGCCAGCTCCAGCCTTTGAGGTTTAGTGAGCTGGGAAAGAGAAGAGTTTAGCTCTCTCGTGTAGTCTTTTGACTAATGGGGCTTTGCAGTTTCGAGGATGTTCTGGATTACTCTGCTTCTCGACATGTGTCAGGGGAGAAGGTGGGCTGAGGTCCCAGGGCTGGGTGAGGCTCTGGAGAGTTTGCCCAAAAAGAGAGAGGGGAGGAAGGGGAAAAGGGCGCGATGGCTATCGCCTCATGCAGTATTTTGTCTGTTGCTGTAATGATTTAAGTGGAAAGAGCACCCTGCTACCATATGTTTTGAAAGAAGCTCTTCAAACTAAAAGCATGTATAAAGAAAATTTAAAAGGTAACAAAACCCTATTTGATTATAAAATGTTTAACAAGCATTTGTTTTCACAGTCTTTACATTACCCCCAACATTCAGAATTTTGATCAGAATTTTTCTCATTCATTTAAGGTGGTTTCTTGTTTAACTGAAGCTTGTACACAGTCCTTTTAGCCACATCGGCTTTCTAGAAATTATTCTACCCACTCTTTTCAGGAAGTGGCTAAAATATGATAATCCCAGGATCAGACAGGTTTAAGGGGAGATCTTAAAATACTCATGTGTGTTAGCTATGCAAATAAGCACCTGTGGATTTTTTAGTAAAAAACCTTTTGAAAACTCCAGTAGGATCCACTTGTATCTGTAAAAATTGAACCACTTAAAGGCCAGAAGTCTCTTTCGAGGGCTGGTGCCTTTACTTACAGCTGGAAGAAGTTTGAAAAGTCACAAGCCTGTTCACTGGCCACTGCTTAGTCCATAGGCACGCTCAGTTGCTGATACAGCAAGGTTGCTCAGCTCTCTGAGTAACTGGACAGATTTCTTTGGATTTTTCCTTCAGCAATATCTAATGTGCTGGTCAACACAGACCAGCATGGTCTTTGCAAGAGTGAATACAGAATATTGCATGGCAAACTCCAGTGTCAAAGAAGAGAGACTGCAGTGGGGGATGCCTAAGCGCAGGCAGGAATTTCAGGGAATCCCAATAGCCAGGCAGTGGTGGAGGCTGCCCAGAACCACAAGGCTGGAAAATTCTTAACTGTCTTAATTTTCAGACACATAAAACAATAAGATTTCATGCCCTTAGTGCAGTATTATGATCTTTATATTTATTATATATGTTATGTTATGTTATGCTATGTTATGTTATGTTAAATAATGCAGCCACAGACATATTAGTAAGCACAGCCATGGTATAAAGTTTCTTATGTTCCAGAGAGGCAGCTTGTAAATGTGCGTGATAGGATGTGGAATTTTAAGGCTGACTATAAAGTGGCAGAGAGCAACTGGCAGGGAATGACATGAGAGGGTGTTCAGTGATGGGAAAGAGCTAACAGTAGAAAGGATGTGTGCATGGAGGAGAGAAGATGAAAGGCAGTATGTATGTAGTTAATAAGAAAATGTAGAGGAAACAATGAAATCTAGGAAAAGCAGGAATTCTGAGGAAGCATTAGAACTTATGAGCATTAGACACAGATGGAGCATTTTAAACATACAGTTAATCACACAAAAGGTAGGGATTGGAAAAGAATGCAAACAATACTTAACCACATGAGAGTAAGTTCAGTGAGCTGAGGGTGAAGTCCTGAGAATGGGTATATTTATACTCAGAAACATGGAATCACTCCTTGTTCGAAGATCTATGCCCCTGCCTATGCCCCAGCTGCATGTCAGATGAGTCCCAGGTACTCAGCATCCCTCCAGGCCTTTGGTTTCCAAGTGACCTCCCCTAACAATGGAGTAACTCTGCAGAAGCAGTACAAAACACACGGCACCAGAGTACTTAAAAACAAAGTGCACAATTTCTGCTTGCATTTTGTCACCAGTATTTTTTTCTGCTGAATTCCCATAAGGTAAATAGCAAAAAGTGGGAGATGGGTAGCAATAAGCGGAAGAATGCAAGAGTCTACATTGCAACATCACAACATCAATAAACATAAGCGGGTTTTTGGTAGCATCCATAAGTACTTGTATGTGAATCCTTAGAGCTACATTTTTTACAATTTAGGTACCAGGCCTTGGAATGTTTGCGTCTATAGGTATTTAAAGAAAACATCCCAGCCAATCAATTCCATGAAGTCTTCGGTTATTGTTACATATTTTAGGCAAAAAGATTATTTCTTAGAATTTTTAGCAATTCTATAAAGTAATGCAAATTACTTCCACTTGACAGTTGCTCAGCTGAAATCCAAGTGAACTTTCTTCTTTCTGTACAGCCAAATAAGGCCAGGAAGGATGATAAGCCAGTAGTGGTTCAAGTTGTGTACATTGGTTTTAGCTTGACTAATCTTTTTAGTTTAAAAGACATGTGTAAGTACTCTTTTAAGCTATGGGTCATGATGGCCATCCAACATACAGCCATTATTCTAAATGTCTCAACGAATCATTTATTGTGGCTGTTTTCAAAATGGGAAAGACATTTCATTCTCTCTATTTTATGTATTACTGGTGTGAAACACTTATGTTTCAGCTTAGCAAAGCTGTCAGAAGTGGATCCTTTAATGGATTTTCATGAGGCATAGATTTGCAAAAGAAAGCCCCTTTCTTAAAAACTCTAATATTCCAAAGTTAAAAGAAGATCTGAAGCTTTACTAATGGAAAAATAAACTAAAGTACAGGAATAGAAGGAGGAAATGCATATAATAAATTAGTCTTTATTACCATGACATGTTTCTTCCTGGGAAAAGTGATGGTCAATTTTTATGTCATCACTGCATCAATTTTAGATTTCTTTTTGGTATTAATGCATTTTTTGAGAGATTCTTGATTGATATATTTGCATGTAATGAAATCTTATTAAAACAGAGGTCAGAGCTATGCTAGCCCTTACGGTACCGGATGTGGTATATCATTTTTACTTTTTCTTAGGTGATATTTTTTTTTCCAGTTAGCAGTGGCACTCACAAGTAACTGTATGGCTGGTGATCAGTAACAGCACTTTTTAAAAACTGTAGTATAAATACATAGTCAGTCAATCAGTAGCCACATTTTGACAGATAACCTAAAACCAGTTCAGTCTGTAGAGTAGTAAGTTGTGCACAACTAAGCTTAATGCAATAACATCACTGCCTGACCCATGGTACAACACCTGAACCCCCCATGCTGGTGCTATCTACCTGTACACTGGCAGGTCAAAACTCCAGGAGGAGGCTGTCAGCAAACCGTGTCGCAGAAAAATCACATCATTGTTCAAAACAGGGCTGACTCAGCAAGTATTCCACTATTGCCTAAACCGATTACGTAGAGACTGCAGAAAGTTTCAACCCACATGGTGCTGCCGAGCCCTCTTGGCCAACACGCCCCTGCGATTGCACTGGCTCCAGGGGTGGCCACTGCCAGCAGGGAGGTACCAAGCCTTCCCTGTTCTAGTTATAGTATATGCAAACAGCACAGAACAACTGCATGAACACAAAAGATTGCACTTTTCTACAATGACAACTGAATTAGGAAGTTACGGTGAGTTACCAACAGCTAAAAATGAAAAGTAGTTCAGTAAATATCTGGGATGCTTTGTGTTCCTCACTTTTCTCAGTTCCTCAGTTTCCCCTAGGAAGCTCTTAAAATCCCTTGTTCTCTCTACACATACAGTTTTACAACCGCACTCCCCGATCGTTCATTGTAAACTCTTAAATGTCTGAATTCAGGAAGTCATTTTAAAGAAATAAGTTTGTGCATTAAAGGCTTCCTATGGCACTGATACCTGCTTTTTATTTTATCAGCTACTGCGACTAGAGTTCAACCTTACTGAAGGTGAGGAGAATATGTCAGTTTCATCAGAATTTGAATAAATTTTTGAATAAAGACATTGTAATATTGAGATATACTAAAATAGACTGGTTTACTTACGTGCACAGGATAGACTGGTCTTCTCGATCTGTGAATAAAGAAAAAAATCCATTAATTAGGGAAAATGGCTATGTCTTGACAGAAGCACTTATAAGGATTTACATTGAACATTCTAGACCTTCCAAAATCTGGCAATCCATAATTAGTCAAAAGTACTGGGTTCACATCTTATTTAATTTGCCCTTCCATTTAAATAAGCATCTCTAATGGAAATACTTTGTACAAAAAATGAACAAAAGGTTAAGAGTTCAGAAATATTTTTTGTAAATTCCATTAGAGATGAACTGTAATGAGGACAGCAAAAAGATCAGGCTCTCTATAAGAAGATTATAATTGAAAATTTCAAACCTGAAACTCAGGTTTTTACTATGCTTATGAAGTATGGCTAGAAGCCCACTTGAGACAAAGTCTGGACAGATAAGGCATCAAAACCTAAAATGTTTTAAGCTGGTCATGCAAAGTTTTAAATTGTGAAAGCAGAGCAGTTCAAATACTGGAATGATGTGTTCTCTATTTCATTTCAGACTGAGGGAAAACTTTTATCAAGAGGACAAGTAATTTCTCTGAGATATCCTCCAAAAACAGTAAGATAAAACAAGATGCTTCACGTATTTTACAAGAGCATGTCAACGAGTATGTAAGTATTCTTCATGCTTTTTACTATGAACAGAACCATGAACCACATTGTGGATCAAATTTTATAAAAAGGTTGAGCAAAATCTCCATTTCTGCTACGTGAGGCATGTAAGAGGTTACTGTGCAGCAAGTCCAGTATGCTGTAATGCTGCAGCAAGGTTTAGGATTACATCCTAGCTCCATAACCTGCTCTTGCAGCATTCCTCCCTGCTTTTGATTTTAGGGTCGGAGTTTCTCTTTACCTTCAGAACTTTTACACAGAATTGTCTACCTAAAGGCTGATGTCAAGCTAAGTTCTCTAGGCTGTGATAGACAAAGAACACACACTGAGGTTTCATAATGTGCTCCACAATGCTAAACTATTTTGTAAAGCTCCACTGAAGCAAGACTGCCAGAAAAGTCTGTGGTAATGGGAGGCTTTACAATGTGTCCCCTATGTAAAGATGCATGACTAGCATGTTTGCTGTGATCAGTTCCAAAGTAGAACAATTTTTTCTCACTGTGGGAATGGTCAAATGTTGGGACAGATTGCCCAGAGAGGTGAGGTATCTCCACCCTTGGAGCTGTTTGGAAGAAGTTGCCCAGAGAGGTAGTGGAGGCCCCATCCCTGGAAACATTCAAGACCAGGTTGGACGGGGCTCTGAGCAACCTGATCTAGTTAATGGTGTCCTTGCTCACTGCAGGGGGGTTGGACTAGATGACCTCTAGGGGTCCCTTCCAACCCAAAACATTCTATGATTCTATGATTCTATAAAGACTTGGATAAGGCTCTGAGCACCCTGCCCTAGCGTTGAAGTTGGCCCTTCTTTGAGTGGGGCTGTCACAGGCTGCCTTGTACAGACTGTAGAAAACCCTTCTGATTTAGGAAAATAAGGCATGTCAAATAGTTTTTTGAAAAGTATGCATAGTTTACAAATCTGAGAATTGAGGCAGAAGCAAGTGTTTCTGTATGGTTTGGCATTATTTATCAGATGCAGAGCTAGCATTAGCCCAGTGGAGCCTCTGGTCAGAGGTTAAGATACGAACTCCTTCCTCCTTTTATTCAGTGTGTGAGGTGACTTGCAGGGCTACCTATGTGATTGCTTGCCCCTAACGCTGACCCTATATGTAATAAATACCATGAAATAAACAAGCTTCCTGTACTGTGTGAAGGTAATGAATATAAATTCAACCTATTAAGCTTGCAAGTAGTAATTGCTACCTGGACTACAGCCAGTCTAGGAAAAGCAGTAGAGGATTCTGCTATGGCTTGGGTTGATATTAAACAACTGTTTTATTCCCAGTTCCTCAATAGCTATAACATTACCTGCTTTATTGATCACTCACACAGCAAATGGTGCCACTTAACTGCTTTATTCAGTAAATTGCTGCAAAATGACTGATTACAGTTCTATTGGAGATATTTGTCAGCAATCAGCACAGCAGGACTCTTCCACATAAACATTTGGGAGGAGAGGAGCTGTGAGCCATGTTTATTTTTCACTGCAGGATACAAGCTAGGCTTTCTCTTAAGTTAAAAAAGTGAGAACACAGTAGAATTTTTGCTAAAAATACACTGTTGTGTAAATAGAAACCATGGGCATATATTGATATTGCATCACAAACCCATAAATACCATAAAGAAAATAAAAGTGACTCCTTGATACAGAGCTGCCAGTGGAATTTCTGAGCTCAGGGAACGTTAGAAAATGTTGGTCTCCTCCAAGCCAAGTATTTTCTCACTACTCTTTTCTGCCCATTGCTGCCCTTCTTTTGCTCCCCAGCAAGTGAGGAACCCATCCTGAAGGTATCTTGTAAACCTGCCCACCACAGGGGTTTGCATGAGTGCACACATATGGGCAGCTTTGCTGAAATGTAAGAGCAGAAGAAGGATTAGGAAGGTCAGAAGTTGCACCAAGTGCCCTCAGGGATAGGGAACAGGCTGTGCAAGCCAAGCCTGAGTTACTGAATTTCTCTGGACTTGATCAGCCCAGCTCCTCATGCAAGTACAGCTGAAATGGGAATGAAAGGGAAATAGAGGGAATGGTGGGTCTTTGGTCTTGGAAGGACTCAAACTGAAAGCAGGGACTGCTGGGTGGTTGCTGCCTCTCCAAGGATGCCTTCTGGTGAAGCAGCACTGTGACTCTGACTGACAGCAACTTGCTTGAGAGCTATTGGGGGTTCTTGGAGGGAAAATTGAAATTGATTATTTGATTTCAGCTTTCTCTTGTAGTCTGAAAGTCTTCCAGGATTGGACCTATGCGATTTGCCTGTTCTCTGTACGTGAACAACCCCGTGGCTTTCTTGCAAGCTTTTATCTTTGTCAGTGGACTTATCTCCTTCTAACTTCCCTTGTGTTTGGCAGCCATATGAAGTCTCAAAGCTTTCAGCCCTGCATTGCTAGACTGTGCAGCCTGTCCTGTGAAACCTCATGCTGACAAACTGTCCTGTGCACATTCATGGAGGGAGAATTCCAGATATTATTCTTTTTCCTTCAGCAGTTCTAACAAATTGCAAAGGTAAGGATGAAACGTATCAGGAAATCCAATCCTATTCTATTATAACTTGAGCTGCAGATACTGGTCTCATTTGCTTTCAAGGGCTCTCCCGTTCGATTGCTCCTATTTCTGTTCTGGAATATTTTATTTTATATAGAAAGGACTGTGCCCTATTTTGGGAGTCTGCAACTTTATGTGGGTAGATCTATCAGAAGAGAATTACTTGCACAAATAAAACTCCTTAAACGTAATTCCTGGGGCTTAAAAAGTAACAAAATATGTCTTCTAGCTTCCAGTATCTTTTTGGTTAATGCCTCTTTTAAAAAATTGACAGTACCTGGAAGACTATCACATCTACCCCTGGTATGTCTATATTAGACGTTTTGATCATTTTTAAATTTTCTCCTCAATTTTTAATAGCATAGAGATCTACATTTACATTCTAAAACCCACCAGCTTTCCTAAGCATGCAGTTGACTCTTTTTTTTTTCTGGAATCTGCTTAGCTTTTTCACCAAACACCTCCAGATTGCTTGTAAGAATCATATGCCCCTCTGTTCTTGATAGACCAGCTAGCTCTGCTTAATCACAAACAAAATCAGATGGTTTATCACAATGAAGCAGCAAGTTGGCAGCTTTACCATAAAAGGAAAAAACCAGACTGAAACCATGTTCCGACACTCACTTACTGCTTCTTTACATTTGTTAATAACTACACTGCCTAAAGGGGACATTTCTGTACAGTCCTGCTGGGGACCCAGTAAACAGATGGCTTTTCACAGCAGCCTTCTTTTCTAAGATCTTGGGAACTGTGTTTCCCTCCCATACCTCCCAGTAACTACCAGGTTGTTTGTTTTTCCATCTTTAACTCAAGCCTGCATAAAAATGGCTTTGCAGAAAATAGATAACCTTCTTGAATCTGCAGAAAGCTGTAATATATCTTCTCCATGATGATTTATTGCCAGAGAACATAGTAAAAGCCTAATCATCCACATGGAAACTTTTATCTATTACTACTGCTACATAACCTGACTTTTCACATTTGTATTGTTTATCACTTATTTGCTGTTTGCTGCAAGCAGGGAAGATGGCAGAAGGCAGCAGAATTACTCATCCTTACTGGACCAGTGTCTCAGCTCCATTGTCACTGGAGGCTGGCAGTGCTGCAGATAGAAGTCATTCACCCACCTCCAGCTCCTCTTCCCTGATCTGCACTGCCCAGTCCTCACTGCTGCTCCCAGCCTTCATGCAGCCACACTGCGCACTGGGCAGGCGTGACCCACCTTCAAACTAATTGAGCAAAAAGCAAGGGGTGGCTTTCACCTGGAGCAGTTTTGCACCATGACTTCTTGAAGACGGGTGCTGGCAGTGCAAGAGTTGGGATGAGGGGGTTGAGCGCTAGGGGGGAGCCACTTCATCCGAAACACAGGGGAGAGAGGTGGGTGCAGAAGCATAGGGTGGGTTTTTACGGCCGCAATCTCTAAGTGTAGTAGGAGTCAGCTAGTCTGTCTGTAAAGACAGTCAGTGGGGCCCAATTGAGCGTGGTAGCTCCTGGGGACAGATACACACATAAAATGCTCTCGTGGAATATTATATTCTCTTAGTCTTTTAGATTAAAGAAAATGAAAGTGGATAAAGTTTATTCTTGTTCTGACTGGAAATGAGCATCAGTGACTGTGCCTGGGCAATAATCATTCTGCATTAGTGGTATGGTAATCAGTAGATTCAACAAGCACCCCAGTTTCAGCATGAGGCAGCATGACTGTGATTTGTGAAAGGGTTTTAGGTGCTCAGAACCACTTGAAACAAGTGGAAATTTTATCTCTGCCCAGCCAACATCTCTGTTAATTCCCATGTCCTACACTAGCTTTTCTGCATATTTGGAAGAAAGTCCAATAATCTGATTTCTGTTAACCCTAGCTAAGTGTTATTAGCAGAACAGCTTTGATGGGACCTAACCATCATCCCTAATGAATACATTAACCAAGTAAGTCTCTAAAGCAGAGGAGGAGCGCAGTGTGCACAGCTCATGTTTTTTGCTGGACGCTTGTGCCAACAGAGGAGAGGGTGAAAATGTGAAGGGCTGTGATTCCCAGATGATGAGTCTGCAATAGGACCAGCAGTCTGCAGACACTGACGCTTGATTCACTGAAAGATAATGGTTCCCTGAAACATCTGAAGAAGCTGATTGCTCTTGGCCAAGTGGCCCTGGTCATGAAGTACCAGAATGTAATTATTCAGTCTCATTAATCTAAGATATATTTTACTTTGGCAAGAAGAAACTATGCAAGTTTCTCAGACAAGGAGCAATACGGAAATTTCACAAGGAAAACATTCAGTGCCCTGATCCATGTTTATGAGTAAGAATTTTTGTTTATATTCCATTTGCAAATATGCTTACAAAAAACTACGAAACTCTCTATGTCTATACATGTTGCATGCACACACACAATCATGTTGACGCCCACTTTCACCACTCCAATGTGAATGCAATTTGGCTGAATAACTAGAGTTATTTTGAGGTTTGGTTTAGTTCTATACACAAAACACGAGTACGTTTTTACAAACAAAAGCACAGCTTTAAAACCAGCTGGGGCCCTCTTCAGAGATGGAGAGCCTCCAAAATGGCATGTGCAAGTAAATGAGCAAGTAAAGCGTGGGTGTCCTAGGCTTGTGATGCAAGCTCTTGTGGGACTGCTCCCCGGCTGCCGTGCCAGCTGCGTGCTGTTAGGACAGGAGGCAGTGGAAGAGTGTTCTCTTAAAGGTTCAACTGATGATCTATTCCCTCCTTTTTTCTTTCTACTTGCTTTCCTCCTCCTCTCTGCTCTCAAGAAGAACTCCTTGTAAGGAGGCACTTGAATAACGAGGCATAGAGCTTCCCCAAGGGTTGTTGGGGCCAGGAAATTATTATGAGCACCAAAAAAATGACTAGAAAGAAGGATGCGCTCTTGCTGCCTCCTCCTCCTAGTGCCCAGCCTGGGAGTCACAGCCAAACTCAGGCTGTTCTAGGTGCAGTTAATGACCACAGCGAAGGACAAGCCAGCTCCAGCGGCTTCACTGCTGCTTGGCAGAGCACATTAGAAAGGACAGGAGGCAGTCAGAGAGAGGAAGAGCGAAAGAGGTCCTTGTGCTGCTGAGATCAGGCTGATCTATGCTGATACTTGTTTCATGTTAAGCAGAAAACTCCTGTACTGTCAGGCCTAAAGAATTTTCCTGTTTCAGCATAGGCTGTAGTATTATGTTTTTTTCTCTTTCCTGCAGACAGCTTGTAGCCCTTTCCTAGCTGTTTTTTCTCATCCCATTTTTAGTGACAAGTAGCAGTATTCTGCACAGCTGAATGAGGAGAACACTGCTAATGACCTACAGGAGCCAGAAGTTTCTTGCAGAGCTCCCCTGCAAGGTTTGCTGCTTAAATAAAGGATCTGAGGAAAGGAGGCTGCTCTGGCCTCAGGGCCGGCTCAGAGCTCTGGGTAGTGCTGGATGCACAGAGTTTGAGAGATGATCTGGAAGACAGATACATGACTGTGGCTTAGTGGGATGAGCTTATGCCAAGTAAGTTTCTCATAACTGTGGTTACATAAAAGCTGATATTTACTGAATCATGCTATTCTAAAAGCACCTGCTCCCTCAGTCCTAAATGTATTTTATATGCCTGTTTTCATGAATAACTTTGCTGTTACAGTAAGGAGGGAGGTCTGTTTTCAGGACGTCTTTTATTGTTGCTTTATTGATCCTCCTTCTCTGCTGTGCTGTAGTCTGCCTTCTGGGATGCACTCGAATAAAGGAACTGAAACAGCTCCAGAAAAGAAATGTCATATAAGCCAAAGGAAGAAAAAAGGTTGATATTGTAAAGCAGATACCTAGTGCTCTGAGTTTAGAGTTGAATTAACTGTATTTTGAATACTTATATATCTAAAAATGTAAGATTCTAAAGTTAGAAAACTAAGTTATAATTAGGGAATCAAATAAGTAAATAAACTTCAGAAGTTCTAAGGGTTATATTGTTTGGATTATTTTGTTAGCATTACAGTTAGTACATATGAGGACTCAGGACTTTTTTGGGGGGAAAGACATGTTTTGATGCCTTAGATATCCATCATCATTGGTGTGTTTGTGTGTGTGCTTGTAACAACACGCCAGGGATTGGATTGGTATTTGCAGTCAGTAGAAGTCTACCTGGGTTTGGGCAATTTAGACTGCCTGGAAGCCTTTCACATGTAAGATGATTTTTTTTTCATTGTGGGGAAGCACTTTGTCTAGTCCAAGTCTTGGTTTAGAAAACAGCAATTAACTATGATATGCCAAGCTGACTTCTTGTAACCTAGTAAACTGCTCAGGTTTGTATTTCAAGGGCATAGGACAAGTACAGGAGTGTTGCAGTCCTTGTGATTAACATGTGCTGTGCACCTGGAGAAACGCTGTGTAATTTCATTTGCATAGTCAGATGAAGTGCAAAGTGGTTTTGACTGGATTAATTTCTCAGTAATAATCACTGTTCTGTGTATTTATGTAATTATTACAAAGGATCAATACTGGGTACTAATCTAACTGCTAAACCGAAATTTCTAGATACTGTTTATTTTTTTCTGCAGTCAGATCTAAAATCCATAAGCCTTAAATCCTTAAGCTCCAAACCGGGAAGCCCTAAGCATTAGGGCAGAGCCTGCGAACCTTGCTGAGTGGTAGTTACTGGCCAGAATTTCTGTAGGATCAGGCCCCTAATGAGGGCATTTACATTTCAAAGCGTTTTGCAAAGTCTTCATTTCCTGGAGCACCTAAGGTCACTTTGAGATGGCAACAAGACATGTCCCTGTAGTCTGTAGGTGTTGCAGCCTCACATTTATCGCTACAGCTTTTTCAACCTTAAATTTATTATTTTTTCCCTAGACCAAAAACCCCTTCGTCTGTCAGTAGTGACTGCAGAAGGAGCAGAGCACTGTGAATTTCGAAGGTTTTGCTTGCACCATTTGGGGCCTAAATGCTTTCCCATTTTTGCTCATTGCCATTATTGTTAGAAAACAGAACACATCTCAACTTAGGGCTCCAAAGCATTAGACTGTAATGAAAGTAGCCCCAAAACATCATGTGAATTTGCTTTGCTGGGGAGGGAGAGAGAAAGAGGAGCAATGCAACGCAGACAGATCCAGCAGCGCTAGCAGCTAACTTTGGAATAGTCTCCACTGGTGGAGAGGGAGCATTTTCCATGCCCGTATTTGCCAAAACTATTTGCTTGACTTTGAAACCTTCCCGCATGCCTCGACACAGATGGGTAAAAGGATTGTTTTTCCTTTTTGAGTCACAGGGTTTGTGGACTGCTGTTCCTGCCAAAAAATTCCTCTGAAACTTCTAGAAAGCCCATGTTGCCCTCCGTAACAGATCTTTTCTGGCTGTTCTTCTTGCAGGAGCACATCTGGGGTTATAAGGTATTTTTTCCTATGTAATTGTGCAGCATTTTCTAAGAACTGCAGCATTAAACTCTCCTACCTTGCAGCATGCTCCTGTAGGCTGTGTCCGCGATAGCATAGATGTGGGGCGGCATCTCGTGCCTCTTCTTTCCCTTGTACATGTCAATAATCTTCTCTGAATAAATGGGCAGCTGTTTGTACGGATTTATCACCACGCAGAAGAGACCTGAATAAGTCTGCAAGGAAATTCAAATAAAAACTGGAATTAATATTATGTGCCATGTCTAGTCTGGGAAACACAGGCATCAGCTGTGTTGAATTAACAGGATTTTAGCAAATAACGCTCTTTTGTATTCTGCCTAGTGTAATGAATGAAGCAACGATTTCTGAATGTACGTGTATGGGTCGTTTCCAAGTGCACGAGTAATTAGTTCTAATAAGCAAACTGTTACAAAGTATATGAATTTAGCAATCTGTAGGAACACCATGCTTTGATCTGATGTTACAGCTTCTTGACTTCAGTTATTTTCAGTACGTAGTGAATCACCCTTATCTGTGATGATGCAACAGCTATAATACTTCATAATATTTTTTTATATGTGTATTTTCATACTAGAGTATGTCCTCTGCTCGGGTGTCAAATTTTGTAAACTGAAATCCTAGGTAAGAAGCTTGGATTGATGTTAGAAGAAGGCTTTTTAAAAAAGATTATATGAACACCCTATAACAATAATGATGGGTGAGAGTCCTTGAGAAACACCTGCTCAAGTTCCAAACAGATGTCTTAACAGAACACTCTTGCCTTCACTACACGACTTCCTATAAGCAATTTAAGGAAAAATGTGGTCTCTGTTTACAGTTTAAGGTATTCATATAAAAATATGTACATAAACAAACAGGAACATTAGCAACCAGCTGATAGCTGTTCATCCAGGTTTTGTTGTTGGTTTTTTAATTCTCCTTTATTTTGGAAAGCTCCAGCTGTTGAATTGGGAGCAGAAATAATAGCATATGATAATAGATGGTGAGCCATATTTCACAAATGGTTACTAAAAGTAAGCAGTTTGCAAGGGTTTCCCATTTAAAAAAAAAAAAAAATTTAAAAGCCCCAAATAAAAAAATTACAACTTTACGAGATTATAGTTGCAGCGGTATTGGGATAGTTAAGCTGGCCTATGGCTGTTAGTTTTAAGACCATGTCAGTTTAAAAAAACTGAAATAATGAAATTGTGGTCTTTCTAACTTAAGCATAAGTGGGTTTGGAATTATTTTTTTTTTTTATTACTGTACTGTGTGAATGAGTGCCTTGTGCCATGCAGCTGCGGCCGTGCCTTAGTCTCAGGGCTGTGCCCAGAGGATGGCTCAAGCTGCTGTGGTGCCCCGGTAGGAAGCACTGCAGCGTGGGACTGTAAAACGGCATCGGGGAGGCTTGGCTCCGGGCACAGGGATTTCCCTTTCCTGACCATAATAGGAAATGGCACAACCCGGTCTCAACACAGCCTGAGCACTTTATATGGTATTCAACACACACAGTGAGAGCATCCAGCAGTCAGGAGAAGGTTGGGTGCTCCATATGGAGAGCAGGAGAACATCTGGGGTGCTCTGGGTGGTGATGAGGATCTCTCCTACCTTTGCAGGTTGTAACTGCATTTCCATGGTCTCAAGTCAGATAACAAGAAACTAAGTTCAAGATCTTTGCTGTCTCTCAATATCTGCAAGCTAAAACCCTTGATGTGGAAGATAGATGGTTACTGCGTCAGATTTTCATTGATGCTGGAGTTCAGAATGAAACTGTGCTAATTGTGTCAAAATGAACTTCAGTATTGCAGGGCCAATGCACTTGAAAAGTGGCAGGTTTTTATCCTAGAATGGCTACCAGGGCTCTTAAGGAACAGATAGCAAGGCCTTTATTTTCAGTAGAAATACATTTACTGTATGCACTCAACTAATCATTCTCAACCAAGTAAATAAAATAATAGGAAAGTATATTTCCAATTCATGAAATTATTTAGGCCTCCCTTCCCTGAGATTTATAGGCATTTGCCTGAATTGCCACATGCAGGGCTGTTTGCACACCCAGGCATACAGTAACATACCTTTGCAGAACTAACTTTGAGGCACAAGAAGCAGATTACGAAGGCAGGGCAAAAGCCTAAGCTCATGAAGTTCAGGAATCCCCATTTCTAACTGGACTGTGACTGATACCTTCTCTCACCTCGGGCAAGTTGACCAAGACCTCTTAGTTTCACCGATTTGTAGTTCTAGGTATCTGCTTTGCAAGGACTTGGGGAAAACCAATTAATGAATGTGATGTTTTGAAGATAAGCAAGTCAGTTGGCTAAGCACGTGATTGAAAGTGGGAGGGTTGAGGTTTCCATGCTTTAAATTGTTCTCCTTGGGGCATGGTCTGCCCAGAGAGGGGGACCCACAGCCGTATCTCTCCCCAGAGGTCTGGAGACAGAACATGGTTTGAGGTATCTTAGGGATAGGAGTGCTGAGCTTGTGTGTCCCTTGGACAGTAACTGCTGCTGGGAATTTAAGAGAGACTGGCACAAATACACATATCTGCATTGTAAATGCCTAAGTTTGGGCAGAACAATCCCACCTCTGGTTCTAATATGCATCCATAGTTTTCTGTACTTAAGAAAGCATTTTGCGCTCTTAGATGAAGACTGAATTAGTAGTGCCTATGAGTATAGGCACAAGAAACTCTACTCTCAAAGCCACTGAACTTGCATTGCTCTTTTATTGATGTTTATATAATAATTTTTGGTCTAATTTGTGTGTGAACAAGGCAGATCCTGTTTGTTCTGAGTGATGTGAAACATGAGTTACTGGTAACGCATTTCTTACCCTTCTTTCTTGATTATCTGTGATGAAGTAAAAAGCCAAGGCAGTCCAGTGTACAGCCACCCTGTGAATTTCTGCACTGAATCTTTTTATTTTATAATACTTAATATAAATGCAAGGGACAGATGATTTGATCCCCCCCCTCCTAGCTAGATTGACTTTTTTCTTTAGCAGAATTGGGAATCCCCATCTGTGTCAGTGATGCTCTGGATAGGAAAAAGTTAAGGTCATGTTTTCTTTGTGTCCGTGGGACTCCACGGGAGGCACTGTAGGCATTGCATGGCAAAGCCAGGAGGTGGCTGTTTACAGTTACTTTTGCAAATGGATGAGAACAAAACCTCAAATTCTGTTTAGATGCCCCCTATTTTTTTTTTTAAAGGTATGAAAGTATCTAGTAGGGCAGCACTGTGTAAGGCTGGACAGTTTTAAGCAGTTTTTGGTATTGAAAATAGTAATAACTTGTTGTAATACAAGTAAAAATAATTTCTTTATAACTGTAATTTACCACCATCTTAAAATCTAGTCTCTTGAGAAAGAAAACTTAATTTCAGATACAATTCCACTTATGTTTCCATGAAAAATGTATTGATTTCTAATTGCATTATCCAATTTTTGAAATTAAATTCCTCTTACTTTAGAAAGTGAAAGTTCCACAGAAAATCCACAAAGTAAATATATTGGGAATCCTGGAACATCTATGCAGAGTGTTGCTGAGAAACAACAAGGAAATAAACCCCACACATTTTATCCCACTATTCTTCTAGTAATTCTTTTTAGGTCTTGTAACAATGCAGAACATTTTCAGACAAATTCCATTTTAGTAATTAATGCTGCATGTTCTGATATAATAGCACACAGGTCCACATGTTCACCTGCAAACTTAAAATTCAATAAACTCAAATACTGAAAAGATGGAAAGTCTAGCTTCTTTCGGGAATCTTGATGATGTGCATTTAGTACATTCCTGAAGGAAAGTTCTTGAGCTTAGCTCTTTTAAGTTATGCATAACAATTAAATAGTTCCTTTGTGGTACTATATATAACAATCTTGTTTTCTGCTTAATTTCCTACTTTCCAATTTAGCATTCCTTGTATTCATGAGAGCTCTACTCCTGGTTCTAAAGCCTTGTTACTTAAGCTCTGCACTTTCTTTCACTCATCAGTGGTCTGTCATGCAAGTAAAATTTTCATAGATTGAAACTGTAGACTAATTTTCTGCAGCACAGCATAGGAATCCTCCATGTAAAATCAAAGATAACAGCAAAGTTCCATGGAAATTTTCTGGGCTCTCTTACTGTGCAGATTGCTTGTTGTTCATGCAGAGAGATTACAGGGTTACTAATGTCAAAATACATTTGTATTAATATCCTTGTGTGGACTGGAGGACATAATAATCTTGGCCCTAATTCATACAAACATAGAGATTATAATTTGTTCAAGCTTGTCTGATCTGTAAGTTTACCAACAAGGAGGGGAAAAAGTTTTAGTGGATGCATGACTTCAGTAACACACTGGAGCATGTAAGTACTCTTACTTGAATTCCAGTGGGTTTATTCATTTATTCCAGCATAAGGTTTTAATCAAGCACCCACCAAACGAGAACCACGGTTTTGCCTGAGAGAAGACTGCGTGATCTGGCTTTTCCGTATGTTCTTTTTGCAAGTTACTGGAAACTTGTTCAGGTTTACATTGAAATAATTCAGAAGTCCCTATTGATTGACTGATTTCAAAGAACCAAGACTGAGGTATTGCTCAGCTATCTCAGAGTACTTTCCAAGTCAACAATATCCTTTCAGAATTGGCAAGCTTTGGGGAGGAAACCTTCATGTATTTTAATTAGGTAAAGAAGCAATTATTAAAGAAGTGGGAGAGTCATGGGGAATAGAGTGAACTAAAACCACTTTTGGTTTGGGATGCCATTGCTAAGGGCTGAGTACCTGCACGGCAGTGTTACATGCAAGTGCTGTATGCCTGCCAGTGGGTGGGATCATGGGATCCTGGGTTCGTGATGGTACATGGTAGCATGAAATAGGAAATGCCATGTGCATATTTGATTCTACTTACATAAATTAAACCTGAGAAGTATCTCTCCCTTAGATTGTGCAGCACTGAAGCTTCATTGAGGCAAGTCAGCTCTGCCATGTCCTCCACTTTGGAGAACTTTGGAGGGTTCATCTTCTGGATGTCATCCTTGCTCAGTGTCACTTTCTTTCCATTTTCTGCCAGTTCAACTGTCACCTCATCCCCTTTCTCTTCCTTGATACTTGCTGCTTCAAATCCATGTTTCTCTGATGGAATCCAAACCAGTTTCTTCGCTGACCAGTCAGCCTGGGCAAGTGGGTTGTTAATGAAGTTTTTGTCCACAAAGAGGAATTTCTCATCATCGCTGAGAGATTTTTGAGCCATTTTGACTTGGTAGACACCTGTTGAGGAAGCAAAATATTCTGCTTTAAAGGGAAGCAAATAGGGAGATGTTCTAGGAGAAACACGTTTGACAAATCTGCCATGCAGTAGATCCAAAGCACTATAGGTCCTGTGTCATAGCTCATGTTTCCATGCAGACACTTTTGGGTGCCAGATTAGATACCTCAGATTATCTGTGTTCTGATTCCCATTCCTTTGTTGCTGTGTCTGAATTCACCTAAACCAAAAGCTTCATGGCACTAAGACAAATGAGGACACCTGGGATTATTACTTTATTTGTTTATGTTGTACCAAAAATCAGAGAGAAAAATAAGGCGTAACTAACATTTGTGCAATGAGACTGTCAGGACTGCACCAAGACTGCCAGCTGACCAGCTTCCTGCAGCCTCATCTCTTGCCCATCACAAAGTTAATTGAATTCAGACATGTAAAAAATTTCTCATCGCCCAAGTACTATTGGGTGCATACTGAAATACCAGTGCAATAATGAAATAATTAGTAGAACAGTTCCGAGGCTGTGTTCCAGAAAGTACAGAAATGAACTTTTCTCGCAAAGGACTATTTCCAACTACTCTAATGCCATTTCATTTGGAGAAGTATAAGATTAAGAAAAGGTCAAAAGAAAGGGGAAAAAAAAATTATCAGTACTGCTGATGAAGGAGAAGTAATTTAGAGTTATCCCCTTTCCATGGTTCAGATAGTGGGAGCTGATCATTTATAAAGGGTAAATGTCTACCACATGAGAGAGAGAAGAAATAAAACAAGCCTGGAAATTGCATCAGCTATTAGATACTCTGAACCATGATGCTCAAATGGGAAAGACGATGCATCTGTATCATGCAGCTGCACATGGATAAACCATCATTGTGCAGTTGCACCTGAGTAAAGCAGCTGGATGTATCTGCTCCATGGGTGAGAGCAATGGGAGGCGGTTTGCTGCTTTGCACTGTGTCTGGGAGGGAGGAGGCAGCTTCTTCCCTGCTCTGGCCATTGGAGGTTAGGATGTAGCTGCAAGAGCTTTGCTGATAATGCTGGAGCTTTCTTAAGTGTTCCACTCCATCCTATGGGACGCACAGCTCTAAATGAGGAAAAGAGTAAACAGGGGACTTCTTGTGGTTTGCTACAGGGCAGGAAAAGAGTGGTGCTGATCAGGAAACCTTCCATGCAGTAGAGCAGAGGGGAACTGGGGAGGAGCTACAGTGGGAACAGGGAAGAACGTGTGCCCAAGAATAACATCTCCAGGAGGCAGAGGCTGTTTCATTTCCTTATTGAGAATGAATTTAGTATTTACAGCATTCAAACAAACATGAATCTTGAGGGAGTTTGGAGAACTGACTGCTAAAGATGTCAGCAATCCACCCGTAAGTAGAACGATATTTGTAAAGACCAAGCTCTGTGGCGTGTAACCAAATGGACACCCTGTGCTCTGAGAGTATCAGAGATTGGTTTCCAAATGTTTGTCCCTGAAGCCTTCCCACAGATTAATGTTCTTTTGCAAGGCCAAACTGTGTGAGGGGTCTGAGAGAGAAGCACAGATCATGCAGAAGGTGACATAAAACTTAAAAACAAATCCAGGATTTTAGAGGCGCCTCAGAGGGTTAGATGATATCCCACTGAAATTCAGGGGAAATCAGATGCCCAAGCTCCCTTGACAATTCTCTTGTCTAAAAAAAGAAAAAAAACCACCAGCTTTTGTCTGAATGTGCTTGTTCTAGAGCCACCAGCCTTGCCTGGAAAACCTCAACAGGAAAATTCACCCAGGTCATCTAGGCACATGCAGTGTGCGTGGTGGTGCAGGTGAATGGGAGGGAGACCCTAGCAGCTTGGCTCCATGCATTGCCGCTGGCCCACGCATGGTGTTCGCCGCTGTCGAGTCTCTGTGAGGGAGCTCTGTAGGATGTGGCCCTTTTCTTGCTCCCAGGGGATTCTTGGAAGAGAGCTGCAAGAGGAAACTATTTGACCTCAGTGTGGATTAAGGCAGAAAATGTTCCCTCGTTGCCAAGAGGGCTGGTAGAGCCGCACAGTTCCAATAATGGAGATGGTATTCTCTCCAGCTGAGCTTTCCAGCTGGCTGCCGCAGGGTGAAGCTGGCCAGGCAGGGGAAGGAAGGGAGCACTGCCCCGTGGCCAGGGCTGTGGCTTCAGGAGCCCAGGGCTCGGGGAGCAGCAGGAGCCTGCTATGGCCTCCCTCTCCTGCTGTGGAGGCGATGGGCAGGGCATGTTACCCGCCCCACTGCCCCAGCAGTGTGGGAGCAACTGCTGAGGCAATGGAGTGGGAGGATTTCAGTCCATCCTAGGCCCAGAATAGAGAGCTATATGATCATTCTGAAGCATCAGAAAGGTTGGATCGTGCTGCCTGTGGCTAAGTGCCAAGTGACAGCACATTCAAGTCAATAGGAATTTGGTGTTACTGTCAAAACCACCAAAAATTAGACTGAACTGCAGAGCTGAGTTTCACAGAGTCACAACTTGCTGTTTTGAAGCTGCCCGCAAATGATGATGGTGGAAATCAAACTGCCAAGTCATCCTGACCATCTACCTCAAAAACCCAACCAAAGATAAAACTGTTGGCCTGCTACAAAGCATGTCACCAGTGGGCAGCCCAAATGTTCTTCGCTGTTTTGTTGCCCAAGGATCAAGGGAAAATTCCTTTCCCTGTTACATGCAAGTCATAAACATCTTCCACAGACTACAGTGTGAAACAGAGAGGTGGTCTGTCTGTATTTTACTACGTTCTCTTACTTCTTCCTACACATAAAACTTTCTGCACCTTGTTATTTAAATTCAGTCTTTCTGAAAGCGAGATGAGGTTGGAAAGTATAGGAGGTGGCATGAACTGTGGAGCTTGGAAATACAAGTTTTTATGCTCTAGACCCAAGCACTATGTTTGACTAGTTTAAACATAGTAAGAATAGATCCCCTACCAGAAATCAGGAATAGCCAGTCTCAGCTGGATCTCATAACTCCCCTGAAACACAATGTGGAGAAAACACGGATTTGTGTAAAAAGAACTTTTTGTGACCGATCCTCTGGAATATGAGGATAAAGTTTGAGTATCAGCTGAGTACCACCGTAGTAAAAAAGGAAATGAAGTTATGAAGTGTGGATTAATGAATATTATTAGTATAATAGATTAATGGATATTAAACCTTGCCTTAAAATGCATTAAATATGAATGGAAGGGGTAGAAGATGAGCTCCACAAACTCAACTAGATTTGTCCTAGTGAGGTGCTGTGCACTGAACTAATGAGCTGCTGAAGCTTTCTGATTAATAATTGGCAGTAAACCTGGTCCATCTCTGATCTGATCCTGGGTTTCATCTGTAGGGTTGGCTGAGAGAAACAGACACCAATATCCTATCTGTGCAATAGGTGGTAAGAGGTTCTCATCCATTCTTTTAGGTAGAGGATAGCCCAAATTATGTACAGGAGTAAATACTTTTATACTCAGAGGTGAGCCATCCTGAAGAAGGAAGGAGGAAAAGGGAGGAAAAGCAATCACAGAATTACTAGCGATAGGAAGTTTATTGCCTTAGAAGAGTGCCAAATTACACCAACCTGGATCGACCTGTTATACTTGTCTAACCCCCAAATGTGCACATAAACACGGGCATGCATACTTCCACAGCTTGCTTTCTATTCCTCCTCCTGCTGTCCCACTGCAGATATATCCAGCTGATCTCACTGCCTTTTCCCTTATCATGTCAGTGACAGAAGTTGAATGCTGTCTTTACAGTCAGTTAATCCTGAGTATATTATTCCAAGGACAAAGTATAAATATCTCCAGGAAGTGCACTTTAATTAAAAGGTTATTGGCCAAGCAGAATTGCCTCCTGGGTCAGAGCTTGGAGGGCCTGCTTTTCTCCTAATGAGAAGATAAAGGACACTTCTCCCTTCCTCTGCAGCATGTGCATGTCAGTATAAAAGCTTATTACAGCCGTACAGGGAATAATTATTAGAACAGAGAAATATATAACCATGTGTGTGGATTATTTTCTGAAACCAAGTCCTGTTCTCTGAAGTGGTTTCTGACGGAAGAGTTTGGGCTACAGTAGTTCTTGACTGTGTTCTTTACAGGCTGCTTATGTTTTACTTTTCCAGTATTCCACTGAATTACCCAACTGAGCATTGCTTGAAAAAAAGAAAATGTAGGGGTAAATCCTAATCTTGTGATCTTCCTTTGGGAACTGGCTCCCCAGCATGGTTAGCTTTGCCACGAGCACTGCTACCAATCCCACCTGGCCTCTACCTCTCCCCGCTGGTCACGAGGCCCACCCCTCCTGTGCTTACTCTCATCATGGACATTTGCATCTGAACATGGTTGTCGATGGAAGAGCGAAAGTCTGTATTTTAAAAAGAACATTTTTAGTAATTTCACAGGGCTGGGTTTGGTGGTGGTTTTTTTTTTAAATGAGTTCTCCATGTAATTTAATCAAATTATCTGCAAGTGCCTTGGTCTCCTATCAGGTCTTCTCGCCTCTGTTAATGCAAGTTCCTACATAACTTTGATTAAACACTTGATAGCTCTTTTAATACTCCAGAGAAATTGGCCCAGGTTATTATCTATCTGTGTTATAAACTGCAAAAATTAGAAAGGAAGGAAAAAAAGACCTGAATTGCATCACGTGGGGATAGATTCCTTTTATCTGGAAAATACTGGCTCTTTCAAATACCTCCAGATGTCATTCTGTTAAGTAAATCAGATTCTGCATGTTCATTAGAATCCATATTTTAACTGGACTTTGGACAAGCTGGAAAGCTATCTCCAGTTGTTGGCTTCTTCTAAAATTAACATACTTAAAAGAAAAGCCAACAGATTTGCAACTAATAAGTCTCAGTGAATTATAAAGAGTCGGGATCCTCCGCGTACATCTATGCATGCTACCATATATGGCAATGTTCTTCTCAATACTAGCTGGTCCACAAAAATGTAATGATAACAAATTCAAAACAAATACCTTTTAGGGACTAGCATGGCAATTGCAAATGAGATAATAAAAATCATTGTTTACGTCTAAGCGAATACAGCCAGAAGAGTATCACGTACTAAACTAAAGTGACTACATAATCAGGCGCTTTGCTGCCAGGGGGTTCATCGTTGCAGCCTCTGTGTTAGTGGCTTGAGGGAACCATGAGCTTTGGCAGCTCAGCCAGTTGGTCCGTGCACAGCGCCTTGTTGCAAGCTGTGAAGCTTTGAAAGAGAAGGTGGGCTTGGTTTTTAAACAAGTGCATTTTAGAAAAGATTTTATTGAGACATATGTATTAGATAATAATGACAAACCTCCTGGTTTCCCTTAGATTTAAAATATATCGCTGCTTAATTATGCACATGCATATGTGTCTCATACATACCAACATTTATATATGCGAGCATGCAAACATACATAAATATGTGCGTGTGAAAAGCAAGGGAACTGGGATTATGCTTGAAGCTGCTTTCTATACTGCCATCTACTGTCATTTTAACTTTCATACAATTCTGTAAGTTAGAAATTTGGTGCCCTTTAAAAAAAAAAAAAAAAAAGGCATGTCATATTTGAAATTACTCCAGTGAGCATAGGTCAGTGAATTATTAGATTGGCTTTGCTTAAACTTTATTCCCAGAATATTAAAACATGCTTATGTAATGCTCAGGCATTTTTGTAAAAATGTTTCCATTTATTTTTCTAATTTTTAAGCATTTTTCCTGTTTAAAGTACAAGTTAATTATTTTGTTCAGTTATACTTTCTTTAAACAGCATGGGAAGTGCATTGAGTTCCTTTATTAGCACTGAAAAAGTCAAAATACTTAGAGAAGATCAGCTGCTCAGGCTACCAGGTTTCTTCTTCACTGAATGCACGTGTGATGCTCACTTGTGGCAGGTACCTGCCACCATCCAGCACTGCACAGCACCTTGCAGGCTGCGTTGCCACCGGCTTTGGGTGGCAACCGGGGCCCGTCGCCCACCCCTTTACC
>NW_009259790.1:702920-714564 GCF_000687185.1 Egretta garzetta | reverse complement strand
CTCTGCAGCCAGCCTCTTTGCAGCTCAATTTGGTGATAGTAGTGTTAGAAATGACTAAGGAACAGGCTGGAATGTCTGTGCATGCTTTCAAACGTGCATGGTCTCTAATGCATTTTAAACGGAACCCAACTGGCAATAGACAAATTGGGATAAACCATTTGAGCATGTCTGATAGGTCTGTTCCTATTTCCAATTTGTACACTATCTGCAGGTTAATTCACTGAATGTCTTTGCAAAGTAGCATAATAGTTAGCTTGCCAAACTGCTCCATCCCAAAGCACAGACAGCCCCCAGCCCCATCCCGGCAGGGATCTCTGGCCCCGCGGTACTTACAGGAGTCCAATTAGGGGAGCAGAGAGTGAATTGGAGAGTCGGGAACCTGTACAGCCACAGCCGGGACAGTCCAAGTCCTCTGCCGCCTTTGCAGCCTCCCTATATAGAGGAGGAGAATCTTGTCAATGGGGAGGGGCCCTGGAAACCACGTCCTGCTGGAAAATCCTCTCCGTACCTGGGTTAAAAAAGACAGCCTGAGCCAAGGATCTCATTCCCAGCCGGGCCTAACCCTGGGCTGCTACCCCTGCCCTGAGCCACTCTTTAGGGGAGCGGGCTGATTCTGGCTTTCAGAAAGGCATGAAAGGGGTGCCCCTAACTTGAAATGGGTGCCCCTAACTCATGAGTTTGGAGGTTTTGCTTTTTCCTAGGGTGAAACTGCTTGGCCAGGCAAATAGACCTTTAACTCCTTCCTGCCTTGGCAGTGTCCTCGCCCCTCGTGGCCCCCCGCCAAGAAGGACAAGGGCAGATCACGGTCCTGCATGGCACAGGAGGTTTCCCACCCACCATCAGTGCATTTTCTTGGAGCTAAAATAAGTCCCTGAGTTCAGGGGTTGCTTGGGAGAGGAGGGTTATTCCTACCACAGTGGGGATGTGTGGGTGGAGGTTGCTCTGGGTCCCCGTGTGTTTATGTGACATCTGGAGCCTGGGGCTGCTTTAAGCCTCCTTTGCCCCTGGGGAACAACAGGGTCATTTCCCACCTCCCCAGCGGATCTGCCAGAGTTTCTCTTGCAATCCGGTGCACAGCTCGGTTCCTGAGAAAGGGCTGTAAATACTTTTTCATATATAAGAAATACTTCCTTCTGTCCATAAAAGGAAGAAGAGTTAAAGTGAGGGGGAACAGTCCCCGGGACACAGTGGAAAGGACAAGCAGCAGGCACCGTGCACTGGCAGGGAGAGGAGGACAGGGTGCTGGGAGCCAGACCTGCAGGGGTTAGGGAGTGATCTGGTCCTCGTCAAACCTCCCTCATACCCCCCAAACCTTCAGTCCCCAGCTGTCCCCCCTCCTTCCTCTGCTAGTAGCCAACAGCCTTGTGCAGTAAGACCTGTGGATGGAGACATCCCAAAAAGGGAAAGCTAGGATCCTCCAGGAATTCCCATCAATGTGCCAAAGACAAAATACCGAAACAACCCCCTCTCAGCAACAGACTAAATATGGTGTATACCCAAAGGATCAGAGCACAGTCCTGTGCTGGGTGAAATAATTTCTCCTGACATCAACAGTCCTGTCTTCTCTGGAAAATAACCCTCCTGGGAAAGATGGAAGAGGCTCACATTGGTCTTGGCATCCTAAAAAAATACCTATGGGGAGGGGGCTGGGCTGAAAACCTCTGCTGTGACACTTGGTCAAAGTACCAGCACTTGCAGGTGTGACAGACCTGTAGCCCTTTCTTCTAGCTCTGGCCAGAGGTGAACAAATTTGGGCAAAGAGGAGAGGGTTTCTTCCCAGCAACATTTCAGAAATATCAGGTACAGACTTGTGTTCAGGCCTTAGAGAGACCTGAAGAAGACCAGATTTGCTAACACAGTCACAGGGTCCCAGCAGTTGCAGCCTTTCCTTCCAGGCAGAGGGTCAGGGTCCACTGCCTCGCAAGGTGTGGGGCTGCCACGCAGCCTGCAAAGCTCTCCCAGGAGCTGAAAGGCAGTGGTGTCCTATCAGACTCGTGCATGTGTGACTGTGTTGGAGCAAAGCCAGGGGAAACGATCGCCAGGACGTGAATCCAAGAAACTTGCCCTTGTTAGCACAAAGTTCCTCACTAAGTAGTTCACTTTTTTTTTTTTTTTCAGTTTCTCGGTTACAAACTTAGTGTTTAAATTGGAATATAATGAAAACAATAAAATGCAAGGGGATCCTCTGAAAAGTACGATCATTTTAACATTCATCAAAGTTATCGTAAGAAGTTCCTTTTCAACCCATGTGGCTGTTTCACAAAACCAGGCACATTTTATTAGTAGCTTAAAAAGGAGTGGAAATTATCCCGGCTGGTTTGCAAACCGCTGCATGTGCACATGCAGGCTTGCTGCCCAAGCAGTGTGTTTAACAGAGGCAGTGGTGGAGGGTGATCTATGATGTGACATTAAACGGAGCTGGAAAGTCTTAAAAAATATTACTGCTGGGGCTGAAACAGTTGCACTCTTGAGCCATGTGGGGTAGGAACTGATAAGTGTAAGCATGGCTTCCAACCTTCACTTAGAAGTTAACGTAAGAATATACTAATATATCAGCCTGGACTTCTTAGATGTTGTGGTATTTTTTTAAACCAAAGTTTCCTCAGAATGAAAACTGTGGATTCCCAGTGGACGATGCCTTTTTAACAACAAATAAGCTTTATTTAACCCCCTCTGATTTGTTTATTTGTTTTAATTACTTTTCTAGAAAAAAATAAAGTATTGAGTAGCCTGGGACACGGGCAGCACTGAAGAAGAAAAGAAATTAACTTTCAGCTGCCTTACCACAGTGTAACCTGAATACAAGAGGGGGAAAAAAGAAAAGTACAGTTGGTGACGTTAATTTGTTAAATAATGTGTGTCTGGTAAGCAATTTTTTTTGTTTAAAAATGTTTTTACCTAAGTTTACCAACCATGTTTCTCTAAGCTGACATAGGTAATTGGAACTGGCAAGCAAACTGGTGCATTACCACCTGTGTTGAGCTGTGCTCTTGCAACAGGAGGGACAGTTTGCCTCCAAACAAGAACAATCAATCATGAGAACAGACTGATGAGGTAAAATAATCAGCAACTACTTAATATTAAGCTTTGTGCTTAATGCTGGCTGCAGGTCAGGTGAGGTGTGTGAAGCCCACAGGTCAATTCTGAATCAGTTGGACACCAGCTGCTACTGAAAGGGCGTCTTTGCAAGTGTGAACAAGTATTTTGGGGTTTGTTTTCCTAAATATAATCACCCAATGATAATCACTCCTCCGGAAAACTGATCAACTGACACCAAGATTCAGCTTGATACAAACGGCACTCAGGAAGGAAAGCGTAACCGACTCCTTGGAGCGTGTTGATAAAGCCTAGAAAAAAATTTCCCCTGTGCATGACAGAAACTAATACCTCTGAAACAGCACTGATGCTGTGGAGTCTATAAACATAGTTTCCTCTGATTCTAGGGGAGAGCAAAAATTTGGTTTTAAAGAATTTTTTTTTTGTGTGTGGGTTAAGTTCTTCCAAAGTGGTTTCCAGATCTGATATCCACACCAAACTTCACTGGCTCCTTGTCACCTTCACTTGTGATATCACACCTAGACAAAGAACAGCCTCTTTTAACGTAATTCCCTCTGTAACAGTCTCAGTTACAGTGTTCTATCTCCAATGCAATTCAGAAATATGTTTTGCACATTAAACCCTCCAAACTTCTACATGCTTATAACTTTTCATTTTCTGATGTCTGTAGAAAGAGTAAGGGCAGTTAATGCAAGAAATCGCAGTCTGTATTTAAGCTAGACAGAGCTGCTTAAATTATTTCAGAAAATTATTTTTGTGCATGCTCACCTAGGTGGCAATTTCATCTAAAACCTGCAGCTGTGACTCTAGAACTGTGAATTATTTTCTTCTAAATACTGACCTCACTTAGCTTAAACTTTTAAGGAATGATTTTTTGGAAAGCATAGCCATGATGTAGAGGCTTTGCAGTTCTTCATCCGTTAACGTCACACAGCCTGACATTTGTAGGACTCGCCACACGTCTGCATCTTGAAAGATGCTCTCGTATTTCATGCGCTGTCAGGATAAATGCTAGACCATTAATAATGTGATTAGACCAGTATATTTTTATAGACATATTTCAAAGCTTTGTTGTACAAATAAATACCACTGGAAATACACTTTAATTTGATTTTAATTTGCTTGTACAATGACTGTACTTTGAAAGAAGAGATTGTTCCAAACCCTCAAATCCGTGCTGTGAGGGTATTAGAGAATTGGATGAAATGCGTGTTGCGCTGAGGGCAAACAGGCCAGCACCCACCCACCGACCCAGCGCAGGATTCTGACAACGGGCTGAAGCTGCAATAGTCCCAAGAGTCCCTCTGTCCTAAATTGATTTCTTCTCCAATTTCAGATGCACACCTCTGCCTCAAAGCTCAGTTAAGGACCCCTTGCAACTGCCTCTGCTTTCGTGGCTGTGGAGACCATGAGGCTGCTGAGCTGTGTGCTTGGGAAAGGGCAAGTACCAAACATGCCTTTGCCTTCTTCAACCAGAACAAAAATTTAATTTCTACCACTAAAAATCCATTTCCCAGGGAGCTCTGTGGCACCTGGGCAGCTTCTGTATGATCTGTGGTGGGAAGATAGAAGGCAGATGCAATGGCTTTGGTTATGCTGGATGATTTGCATAGCACAGAAGGTTGGACCTACTGTTTCCCATAGCCTTCTTCCTTGCCCTGGAAAAGACAATTCAGATTCCAAATATACAGAATAACTTGACCCACTGCTTTATGGAGAAACAGGGGTCTAGCATTTAACCTCTGGGAAAACAAAGTTAAAAATTCAGGGATTTCTGTGGCCAGAGCAATCATATCTGCTTTCTTCAAAAGTTCATTTTTGCAGCTTTCCATAGAAGCACTTCCAGCTCATTCCAAAATGAAGGTAATTTGCAAATCACAGCTTAGAAGACCGTTTTTGTACTGTATTTTTAGACAGAGAAATTAAGAGAGAGATTAGTGATTGTGAATATTTCCATTAATGTGGTAGGAAAGACCCCCGTAACGAGGCAGAACCCCATGGTGGTAGTTTTTATAGGGACGGCTCCCCAGCCAAGTAGCTGAACCCCACGGCTGTTAGCACTGAGCAAACAGCGAGGGCATATGGAGATAAATTTTCTTACTTGACCCGATGGTCAATTACAATTGATGCAAAGCTACAAAAGACTTAGAAGATGGATTTGATTGAGGTGCATTTGCAATCACGTGTTCTCCCCTCTTGGAAACAGTCCCAAGATACTTACAAATTGGTGAATGGAGAGCTGGCAGCATTGCCAGTTGCATGAAGGGGATGAACTCGTTGCTGACGCTTCAAATGCATAAATGCAACTTCTGCTTCCAACTCGCAACTGTTCTCTGCAATTTCACATTTGAGTAAAAGCTAGGCTGCTTATTACGATAAAAAAATACCTGTAATGCTAACTGGGTCAAATCAAGATAAAGGCAAAACTTTGCAGTCTGTACAACTCGGGGTCCTTTCACTTAAATTCACAAACTGCACGTTCTCTTCCTTGTTTTTCCCCAACTTACTGTACCACTCATTAAGTGGTACAATTAAGATTTTTAAGAATGCAACCCTAAAAATTTATTTACACAAAACTCCCAGTACCTTTGGAAACATTAACAGCTACACATTTTTTTAAATTGAGTAGAAAAAAACAGCTGTTATTTTTGATGTACCCTGTAAGTTTGGCTTTTAAAATAAACTATCATTTCAAACATGTGAATACCTCAGCTAAAAAATAGTTCTGGGAATCAGTAATCTACTATCAGCTTTATTCTTAGCTTTGCCTGACTTTGAGTTTCATGTCATTTGGGGAAAAAAACCAGAAGCTCCTCCTCTCCCATATACTCAGTGTTACACCGTACAATTTATAGCAACTCCAGATGGAAAAGAAGACTTACCGTCATTCGTTTGCTGGCATGAAGATAAATATAGTCCTCATTTCCGGAGAATTAAAAACAACTACTCCTCTAAAGTACTCTAATTTTCTATTCAAATTTATTTTCCCATACTTATCCAAAAGTAGCAGCAGCTTCTTTTTAAAGAAGAATGATTACTATGCTTAGTTTCAACAGTTTCAAAATACCACACGGAATAAAACTGAAAAATTTTATTCAGAAACAGAGGGAAGACACACAAAGACAATACAGAAAGTGCAGAAATTAGAAGATAAATTTTTATAAAGTAAACCCAGTAGTTTTAGGCCCAATTCCAGACACAGGCTTCACTAATCTGACTTCATATACAGTTTTCCTTCTATCAGCACTGGAGGAAGAGAGCCTTTGCTAACATTTTTTTTTTCCACTGACAATAAGTATGACCCCATCACCCTGTCTCAGGGTGAAATGGTCCCACTGGACACACTGGGGAAATATATGCAAAGAATTTCCTAAGTTAACTCTTACAGAACTTTACATGAGAAACTAGCATATGAAAGACATCATCTGTTTATACTTTGTAAAACAAGGGGCTCTTCGATGCTCGTGCCAGCCATCTTTCCTGGTTCTTCAATTCTATCTGAAAATGAAACACAGACATAAATATCTCGCATGTCTGGAGATCCAAAGGTTTAAGTGTTACTTTCTACTATTATCAACTTTGATACAGCACATTGTCATAGGAAACTCGGATAATTTTACAAATATATTTTTCCATGAAACTGTATGAGAGAAGACCTTTGCATTACTAAAGATTAGATTTCAGACAACTTTAACTCCGCTATAGTGAATAAGCTAACAGAAACACCGGATTCCACGTGCTCTACCAGGATTCCCAGTCTGTATAGCAGTTTATTGGAATATTCATTCAGCTAAATAAACAAGACAATTTCTAATATGAAAAGCAAGTTAGATGTTACAATATGAGACTTGGAGGGTTGAGTCTATGAATAGACTTTATTACCTGAATGTGCAGCCTAATTAAAATAGCTAGGTAATTGGTATTTTAAACCCCCTGCCTTTAGGTCTCCACTGACATATTCTACAAACACATGCAGAAAGTAATTTCTGACTATAGTTACTTAAAGGTTAAAAGCCTTAAAACCTGTATAATTTTGTTTAGTTCAAAAAGCAATGTGCTGTCATGCCTTATGATTAGTCTGGAGTTTTGTAACTAAATCTGAACAATTAAATCCCAGTGTGAAATTTTTATTGGAGTCAACAGGGCAAGGTGACCCTGCACAGAGTCAATTTCAGAACTGAGGTACAAAGTTATACTTTAAAAACAATTCTATACACCGAATTTGTTTTTAAAAATTAAAAAAATTCTGATAGGAATAACTATTTTCTAACAAAGAGGTAATTTATAGCAGTTTTGGTCCTGAAATTTTATTTCTTCAGCCCCCTCTTCTGGCAGAAGGGAAACAACATTGTCTCAATGAATTAACTGCTAAGAAAAGGTGGTTAGTACTTCTGTCACTTTTTAGATGTCAATATTATCTCAGGCCTCGTATTCTGCAAATTTCTGGATACAAAAGAAATAGTTGATTGTACTAACACAATAGCACTACATTCTCACAGTAGAAAGTGAAGTAACGTGCCTAGCAGACTCTGTGAAGAAAAAAACTGGACCAATGATCCCTTTCATTCTGTAGCTTTGGCAGTATGAATTGTAACCAGTCACAAAGCAGGACAGAAAGGGAAAATAAGATTTAGCAGTGTTCCACTATAGAGCGATGAACTCAGAGCTTAAGCTTCTGCGCTCAATGGGATGTGAATTATGTCCTTGGAAAAGGTTTATGCCCATATACAAAACTGACAGCTAAGGAGTTAAGAACTTAATACAGAAATTAGGTAAGTTGGAACACACGAGAAACAAAGAGATACGCCTGCTATTTAACACACTTTACTGAGAATTTAGGTTAAATTCTTGTATTAAATTCCCAAAATAGTAAGACTGTCTCTAGCTGACCCATTCCAGATTTGTAATAGTACAAGGGAGTACAACTTGGCCAGTTTAACTTTTAGGAGAATGGTAAAGCAATTTGATGGCTGACCTTTCTGATACTGAGTATTGGGATATTAGTATTTCCTGGTCTTTACCACTAACTCCAGAGCAGCAAAACTAATTAGAATAGCACAGCTGTCCAATTTAAATGAGTTTTCAGTTTTTAACAGTCCAAAAGCCTTAAAGAGAATAAAGCTAAACAATTAGGGTTTTTACCGTTCCCTCTAGTAACTAACAAGTAGCCACAGCTACAAGGTAACAGGAGCTTCACAGTACCTTGCACTGTTGAGAAATTACGTAAACTTGTCTGTCTGCAATTTTTTTTAAATGCCTGCTTTATAAATAAAATACATTCCCTATAAGAGAGAAGGTTCTACTACTGATGCATTTGAAGGCCAGTCGAGCGCTTCCAAGGGCAATCAGATTTGTATGCCGCGTATGCAGTCCCATTAACAAGCCGGCAGGGAGAAGCAGGCCTAAGGGTTGGTGTAAGCCAGTCACTCATTTAAACAAAGGTATGTATATGGGTTGTTTTAGAAATCATGGGTGGGTCTTTCTTGAGTTGGATATAGCAGGACCTTAAATGAATACATAAGCAACAGGTCACACAGCTTAATGGTATTTTTGAGATACACTATTCTGCTGAAGAATTTTTCTTACAAAAGAGGTGTCAGGCCAAAGCACTCCCTGCACAGAGGAGGAGGTACACTGTGTCCATCTGCATGTTCATGCTGCTATAACCGTATGTATCATATAGAAAATCTAGTCACAAATAAAACTTTGCAAAAATTACCCCATACCCACACCCACCTTTTTGATTTCTCTCAGTAGGTGGTTTGCCAAGGTTCTGTTTTGGATAACTCAGCAAAGACAATTTTGGAAGGGTGTTCTGGGTACTTCCTTCTTTACCACCATGTAAGAAATGAGAGATAATTCCATACAAGAGAGGTCTGCTTATGAGAGAAATGACAAAAGCAGTCTATGAAATACTGAGCATTAAAAACCCCACCCTTTCCTCAGAACTTCTGAGACCCTACTGTTTACTTTTAGAATACGTACAGGTACCTTTAGAGTAATTATTTAACATACATTATGCCAAGTGTCATTATATAAATAGACATAGACCTAAGCGCCACCTTGAACACCAACAGTCTCCTAAAAAGCTGGCACTAAGAGACACTCTCAACCAAGTTTCAGGTCCCCTGCAGAAGGGGAGCATGTTTAGCACAAGAACACAGATCCACATTCTCACTTGTGCAGTACAAAGGATCGGCCTTTGGCAGGCTGCCCATCCCAAACTTGATTCTTCCTCAGCACCTGACAGATTCTGACACCACAAGCTACAGAGAACACGTTTAAGCCTGCTTCAGTATCCTTGCTCATTAATGCAGTCCTGTTGGAGCATTGTGAATTTATATCTAATCTCAGAGTACAATAATCTTTTTATTGCTCTACAAAGCAACTCACTGATATGCAAAGAGCATATCTGTTTTCTCCTTCTGACTGTGGGGAAGACTGTACTGGTAAGAGACTTGCGTTTTGTTGTGTAAATACACTATCTGGAAAATAGTAGAATTGGCAGAATTAAATGTTGAGTATGTCTGAAAAAGGCCCCATGTTTGATATTGTGAGTTTGAATCCAGCACGTCATAGCAGCCCTGTGATCTAGTGACATTTTAATTGGTGAGATTTATAACAACACTAAAGAAAAAACTATATGCAGACACAGAATATACTGTGCATTCCAGAATCACTCCTTACACTGATTTTCCACTTGCGTCTTCGACTATGTTCAGCTCTTTGGCAAGAAACTGTCTATCCAAGGGCACTTCAGGCTGGCCAGACTCTAGAAAAGATATTTCCCAAAATTCTTATGACTGTTAAGAAAAACATCACCAATTAAAGACTGCTCAGGAGACCTCAAAAGAGAATGAAAGCACACACCTCCTCTTAGACTATTAATACTAACAGTATTTTGTAATTCCAGGGAACTCACTTAAACATTAGTGCTTCATACTCACATAATTTACAACAGCATATTACATATTATCTTCATTTTAAAGGAATCTAAGAAAAATATTAAAGAAGTCTTACAATAGAAAGATAAATTAATCATGCAAACATCTCTTCCTCTAAAGAAGTACCGTTATCAGATTCCATATATTAACTACTATACAGGCTGTCTCTATTCCCTCTTCTTGAGATGAACCTTTGTGCCTGTAATTTTAGTAGAGCGAAATATATAAAAATATTAAATAGAAAATGTATCTAAGCACAACTACAGAACTTCAGATTTCAAATACAAGTTAGCAATAGCTGCAAAAATAAGTAATTGCTCTACCACATAAATTACAGCTACCATTTAGATGTTGTAGTCTAAACAGCTCTCAAAAATTGGTATTTTAGCACAGCCAGTAACAGTAATACTTAACTGCAGTTGTTAAAAAATATGGACCTTCTTCATTTTCGTTTTTGTTATTTAAGCTGATGACATCTAACCATGTTTCTGATACAGACCATATGCATGAATTGCCAGAATTGCTGTAATTCAGACTATCAGCTACTTTAGTTTAGCATTACTTTAGCATTATACTAGCATTATATAGCAAATACTATCAGCATTACTTTAGTTTAAATTATTCCTCAAAGAAGTTTTTTTCATTTGTAGGATTCCTATTTTTTTATTTTACCCAAATGCCAGTGAGGAAAAAAAAAATCCAATGTGATACATGCTTTAAAAATAGTTAGCCATTTTCCACAAAAAAAACCAAGCAAGCTATTTCAAGAAAGGTATTTTGATTTTGCAGGCTGCTAGCAAGTTTTCTTCCTCTTGCATCAACTGCTCTAAGCATGTACCTCGAGGATAAGGAACAAAGGGTTAAGTTTCCTTGAAAATTAATGGTATGATTTGGCTTAATGCTGCAAGTAAAGCCATGGAGCACGTTTGTATCTTATTTCCAAGGGAAGACAAGAGTGTGCAGCTTGGTCCCACTTCTGAAATTCATAGTATCAGTGGCATTACTCATCCAAACAGTAAATGTCTATTAATAGAGCGACGACAACAAAAATTGAGCCCCAATACCTGCAGTTAAAACAGATGCTGTGTATTTATATTTGTTATATTCCAGATATTCACGAATTAGTTCGTTGATTAAGAGATTTTCATGAGACAGTGGTGGTCGTGGTTCACTTTGGTCATCCAGGGCATTAAAAACTTCAGCTCTGATCCTTGCTTTTATTTGTCCAAGAGCACCTCTTTTTTCCAGGGTGTCCTTCAAAACTGTTACCATAAAAAAGATCTGTTAATATAAAGGCAAATGTATTCAAGCAGCACTTAACAGCCACAAGATAAGCATCATTTCGGCACGTTCACAGTGAAGTAAGGATAAGATATCTGCACCTGTGCATATGCCAGGAAATACCAATAACAGGAACGTTACAAATAAAAATTAACATGTCACTAAGCCACAATTACAGGGTTTTTTAGTAAACGTACGTTCTAGCAATTTCAGAAGGGGGATGTTACGGGACCAAGACAACGAGTGAAAACCAGACCACGACAAACGGCAAGGGCAGGGTGCTTGTGCGGAGCCTTACGGACGTCCTTCTCGCGGCTCCCCGCGGGCGGTCTGAGGAGCCGGCGGCTCCCATTAGCGCCCGG
>NW_009259790.1:699557-702416 GCF_000687185.1 Egretta garzetta | reverse complement strand
GCAGTGAGAGTTTCTTCCTGTTGTGTAGTGGAGGAGTTTTGTACCGAGTCCCTGAAAGATGAACTTTTAATTAAAAGGACTCACCAAAGATGAGCCTTAAATTAAAAAGACTTGCCAAAATGTAACTGTATATTGGGTGTTTTGCAAGTCTGTGAGGATCCCTGGCGTGTCTGGAGGCATGCGTGTGTGCTTCATGTTGCTGGGATGAGTTGACAGTGTGTATTTTGTGACTATATTAAGTATTTCCCAAAGGAAATGCAGCCAATGTGGATGAACAAAATGGATTTGTCATGGTCTAGATGGAGCAGCCTGCCTGGGCTTGAAGGAAAATGTGAGTCGTCTTAAGTAGTAAACCACTTAGGGCCTTGAAGTATGGGGTGGAGGTTTTTTGTTGGGATTGTTTTCATTTGGTTTTTACATTTCCTCTTAAAGCAAGTATTTATATTATGAGACTCCAAAGAATCTCTGGCAGGGGGCAATAAATAAAATCCAGGAAAAAAAAGTCTTTACAAGTAATGGTGAAGTTAATCTGTTCCTTTAACATAGCAGTAACTTCCAGTAAGTCAGCAGCAGTGTCTCTATCCTAAGTCTGCTGCCCAGATCCTCTTAAACAAAACCACTTTTCTCTGCATCCCTCCACATTTTTCCATGCTGTTCTGGGTCGCTCTTCTATTACACCTCAATTGCAGTTGATAAGCTGTTGCTGTTTTCCACCCTGTATTTCCTATCCAGCTTTAATTTGTATCCTACAAAGCAAAATTCTGAGTCCAAAAGAGAATCTGGGTGTTCCTTTCTTTTTTTTTTTTTTTTTTTTCTGATTGAAAGGAAATGCCTTTTAAAATAAGACTGCAGATTCTATTTTATATATTAATCTGTGTTTTAAAAGATGCTGTTATAATAAGGGTTTGTGAAATCTGCATTCAGTGACTTTCTGGTACTCTGAGATCTTGGTTCTATATCTCCTTGAAGGTTTGGGCTTCTGTCACTTCTGGTGTTTCTCCTCCACAACAAATATTTCAAGTCTGTTACATTTTGCATCTGAACTCTTCTGCTTCCCTCACTTGGATTATTTACTCTGCATTTTGACTGTACTTTGGTTTACACTTTCTGTATTGTTGCTGTTGCCTAGAGTTTGTGAGGGAAGGAGATGGAATTAATTGGAAAAGAACTAATTTGAGGTGCAGATTCAAGTACCTTTATTGGATGAGAAACATCCATTAACCTGGTCCATGACCATTGGTACAGGGACAGTTTGAGGCTGAAAAAGGGTCTTATATTGAAGTAATTGGAAAGTTTGCATCCTGAAAATGTAACTTAAGTTTTGTTATTCTCTTTGCATGCAATAGTATCTGGAGAAAAACATGTGTGGGTAAAAATTTATGCTTCTTGACCCTCCTCACGTCATGCTTATTTACTGTCTTTTTGTTTGGAACAATCCCACACAGAATATGTGTAAACACCTCTTAGAGGCTGTATTATCTGTTTGCCATTTTCTCTGGTTTGCTATTGTTTTGGTTTTTTAAAAAGAAAAGCTTTCCCAACTTCACTATGGGATAGCTTGTATTAATTGTCGGAGCTATTATCATTTATATGCGCTGCAGAGCAGCCAGGAGGCAAAAAAAAAAAAAAAGTATTCCTTACAGCTGAGGGGCAGTAGGGTAGCAGATGCTGAAGACCATGATGTAACTTTTTCATCAGGAGTCGTGGTCAACATTGTTAAAAAACAACCCACGAAGGTATTTAACATGATTTTTAAGATGAATGTAGAGAGTGCACTAAACAGGACAGGAGTATTCTTAATACAAATAAGGGGAATCAGACTTCAAAATTTACCTGTTCTCTAAAGACTTTAATGCGATATGAACTAAGGTATGGGTTAAACTGACGCAGACTTTTGTAGCTTCTGACACCCAATTTGTTTGGTTTGATCTTTCTGTGATGGCTGCTGCTCCTCCATCTGACGCCCTGGGACTGAGAGCGCCAGGGGAACGACCAGCAATGCCGCAGTCGGGTGGGCAGCCTGGCCTCAGCCGGCCACCGGCACAGCTCTGACACTGCAGGGAAGGCGTGCAGGTGAGTAAAGCAGCACCCTGTGATACGCTTTTTGTACGTGTGATGCTTGCTTTTTAGTTATACATTAGACAGATGAGACCCGTCTTTCTTCTAACAGCTTTGTCCGTTACCGTAATTGCTCTGGATGCAAAAGAACACTTTAAATTGAGGTCCCTTATGTAACTCGTGTGATTAAAGCTTTCAGATCTCACTGTAGGGCAGTATGTAATCACCCTGCTCTTTCCTGCAGCGTACGATGCCATTCCCACATACGTGCCATCCGCACTCCAGCTGGTCTCTTGTAGTACGTTAGTTGGTGAGCTGAGCGTTGATGTTGTCTGTGGGTTTAACCCATACGTTTTAAATAGGATGTGAAGAGCGGCCAGTGAGACACAACCAAATGCAACCACAGGGGCCATGCAGTTCCTTCAACTAGTACGTGTTTTGGCGCAAACTTGGTTGTGGATGAAGTATATTTTGGTTTAGTTCATGCTAGTCCATTGGAACTAGCTCGGGGCTTTGAAACCAGTTTAGCTGGTTCACACTGAAAAGTGAGATACTTGAAGGTGAGCCTAGGCTTTCACCGGGGCCTTCCACCCGCATGCTGCTTGGCTCTGTCCCGCGGGTTCCGGGAGCTCTGGGCTCTCCACGGGGGCTGCGTGGGGTCCCCGTGCCCGGGGCCCGGAGAGAGATCATGGGGATGCCGCCATGCCTGCGGTGGCTCCGGTCGAGCCCGGGGCGGGCGGGTGCGTTCCGCGGAAGGCTGCTGGTGGCAGCCGGCACGGGCAGGGAGGCGAGGCTGGGGGG
>NW_009259790.1:659241-698633 GCF_000687185.1 Egretta garzetta | reverse complement strand
TAGCGATATATTCGCTCCTCCGTAAGGAAGAGTGGTGAGGGCAGCCCGCTGGGGGTGAACTGGAAGCCAGCTTTCCAGAGGTGAGTGATGTGGAAACATGGCAGTGTGGGTCCTGCTCGGCTGAGACACGGGCTTCCTCTGCAGGAGCACGCCGGCGCTGGCAGCAGCGAGGCCCTTGGGAGGGCAGGAGGGTAGTGAAAATACTTCTAAGGAGGAAAGGTGGTATGGAGGTTGTGTGGAGGAAAGGAGGAGAAAGAGCTGGAAGTTAAAAAAGAAAAGTAAAAGTGGGGTGAGAGCTACTGAAGGCAACATAGGGCTAAGAGTAAAAAGTGGATTTTCTTAGACCGTTCAAAGACATTCACACGTATTCATCGGGTGTTTGCCAACTACCATTGACCTAATGTGCTGCCTTGCTAGTAAAAACCCCCACAGAATCGCATGTCTCAACAAATGCCATTGTAGTATTCGTCTCAAGAACCGTTAAGATATTGCTCAGCAGATATTTGTAAATTCGTTAAGATCTTAAGATATTTAGCCTTTGCAACTGATCGAAAGTGATTCTGTTAACCTGCTTTTACATTGCTTGTATTCATATCTCTTTTCAGCTAACTTCCAGGTTTCTCAGAACTGGCTAAATTATGAGTGTCATCAAATGTGTTTTTTCCCTCTCCTAGAATGAGACATTTTATTTGAAGAGCTTTAGAGAACACATGTTTCAGAATTCAGTTTATGGAAAAACTGACTTGAGAGAGTACTAGTTTTCTGAAAAAGAGCTGCCGGTTCTTTGAACTGTGGAATTGAAACATCAGATAGAAGCAAGAACTACGCTTTGGATGTTGGAAACAACTAGTTTATGTAGGATATCTGATGGCAGATTCTTTTATTATGAAAACACTTACAGTTCTTGTGTATACTACAGCCATCCCTGATACAGTAATCGTAACTACTCCATAAATCTTTTTTTTTTCACTCGTTGCATTTGTTCCCAAGAATATAGATGGTTTTGTGATTTGTCATCCTTTTCCAAATCACGTGGAGTCTGCCTTTAATTTTTTCCAGCTAAAGATCCTGTGGGTGTGGTTGTTTGATTTCTGAGTTCTTCTAATCCTGCAAAGGAGCAGTTGTGCATTCCAATTGGTGTAAGATGAGTTTGGAAAAATCTTCTTCCTTGCCGAACTTGTCCTCATAAACAACGCTCTGTATCCACTTTGCTGTTGCGTAGTTCCCAGTAGCGGAGAGGGTAGTAATGCTTATGGATACTCTGGCTGCTTAATTTTCTGGTATTTCCATTGTTGCTACTCTTGAAGCTGAAGTTGTAATGGATTTTCAGAAAATGCCTTTGGGTATGCAGTGTTTCACTGGGCTTCTAGATATCACCTGTGTGTGTGCTATTGTCCTTCCTGTCTTGTGGACTGCACTCTTCCGCTTCTCGGAGCGGGGTGATAGCTAGACACCTGGTGGCACATATTATTGCGTTCTTGTGGTGAACTATATGGCCGCATCAGCTGTTCTGGTTGGAGCTGATGCCTTGTTAGTGGAGCAGTGGGATTTCCTAGCACTGGCAAACTTGGCTTCAAGGCAGAGAAGTGTTTTCTGTCAAGGGTGGTGCTGAGGTTGGGCTTGAAATTGTGGGGGAGACTTCGCAGGGTGAAAGGACCTAATGAACCCTTAAAGACTGTATGCTAATCTTCTTAAGCTTTGCTCGCCAGGATTTTTCTTGTTTGCACACCCAAGGAATGTTATTGTTGAAAGTTCTTTTCTGAGAATTAAACAGATTGGTTTTATTTAATACTCTGAAAGGTCAATAGCCCAAGCAAGTTTGCTAGTGCCCAGCATATTAACTTCACTGCAATCAGATTTGCTTACAGAACTTAAATGTTTCTTGCTTCCTCTGAACCAGACTCCCTTTTTGGAAGGGTACTGTTTCATCCTTGCGTTCCATCACCGAGTGCCTCAGAATGAGTATCTCATCCATAATATAAAGAAAGGTACAGCTGTGTAAGATAAAGTTACTAATAGCTATTGATGACAATAAAAGCTTTAAAAAACCCTGGTGGGCTAGGGGTAACATTTTGCTCTACTTGCATTTCAGTTCAGTGACTTTAAGGATCTGTTTAAACTGGAAAACTTTTTTGTGACCTGACACGCTGAGATAGCTTTGTCTAGAGTATCACTAATGTATGAGTGTAGTCTACCTTGCTTCAATACCAGCGTGCAAAAAGAAGTGGGGTGAGGAACTCTGTCGTTTTGGGTAAGCAGCATAAATGTCAAGGCAGATGTAGAACTTGCTGTACACTTTAGGCTGCTGACCTAGCTGTCTGGATATAGGCAGACTCACGCAATTGGTGGTCTCACTGCAGATACATTTTGAAACAGTCTGCTGGTTCTCCTTTTGAATAAAATTTTGGGGTAGTTTCAGTTTTTCACAGCTTGTAAACGATGCAGTATCACATCTAGAGAAGTCTCTTCATGTTTGGAATTGCTGAAGGAAGAGATCACGGGTTTCTGTGACGCTTGAGTTTTCAAGGCTAACCTGCAAGAGCATTTTTATGAAAAAGAAGTAGGAGACATGAAAGAAGTTCATACTAAGCAGCTCCTTACAGTCCCTCCCCAAGTGCTCTGCCATCTTTTACAGGAAGTAGTAGCTATTCATTCATTACAAGATGCTTCTAAGTCAGATAGAATCTGAAACTTCTGAGGTTTTTGCTTATATGTAAGGGAATGTGTGAGAAATGGCTTATATATATATAAGCTCCTATCATGTCTTTCACAGGCAAAGACATTGTGTTTTTAAAAATTAATTTAGATGTTAACTCTAATTCTGCTTTATCTCAGTGGGAACTCAGTGGAAATTTTTTCCACGTTTTTCTAGTTGGGCTTTTGGTTGTTGAGGAAAGATTGAAAACAAGTAATTCCATTCACTTCTAGGAGAAAAGCAAATTTGAATCTCCTCTGTTCTGTTTGGAAAACTAGAGTCCTGTAATGATTCAAGCTGTGTCCACTTGTGTAAACCGAGGCCTATTTCTTTCCTGTTGGTGCAGAAAGCTTTTGTGGAACCTCTTCTCTGTCAGTAAAGAAATTGCATCCAAACACTGTTCTACGTTTAGTGCACTTCTTCATATGGAACCAAACTACAGGAGGTAAACAGAATGGATGAGAAAAGGTGAGACAGAGCCTTGCACACAAAATCCAGGAACCAGCTTTGTGGCATTGGGCTCTGCTTCCCTTGCTTTTGTGTAGAGTTCTGTTGGAGGCTTTCAGGCACGTTTTGTCTACCTTAATAAGTGTATTTTCTTGAGTGTTTGTCAAAAGACATTATGTTTTGTATTTGGGCTGACATTGTTGGAGTTAGGGGAGATCCACCAGCCCCTCTCAGCTGGTTGCAGATGTGTTAGAATCTTCTGAGACTATAATGTGCCTTGATAGGATTCTGTTAAGAAAAAAAAAATTTTTTTTAATTCATTATAATGATTAGCTGACATTTGTGAAGTGGTGATGTGTGACATAAACAGCTGCTATGCTTATATTGTTTATGAGTACACTGGGACACTGATAGTTTTCCTGAAATAGATTTCTGAAGGAAAACCAGCCTTTTTATGTAAGGAGTAATTTCATGTTCTGAAGTTCTGTGGTTTATGCTTTCATGCATTAGATCAGCATGTATCTTGGAACCCTGCAGCTTTTGCACTGTAAAGCATGTCTTCAGTGCATTTTTCAGTGTGTTTGTGGCAGAGCTAGGGAGGGAGTTTGAGGTGCTGTGAGAGTGGTGCTGCGTGAGCTTGATAAAAGTTATGAGTTTAGGCTCTTTAGTTGTAAAGGTATCAAGTGTATGAATGCATTTGTGACCAGAGTTTAAAAGAGCATGCAGATAGAAAACTACTTAGATTTGCTGACATAGGAAGGTCATATGTGGACAGCATTTGGAAAAGAGGAGGAGCAGCAGCAGAGTGTTAAACAGAAAAAATTTCCACAAAATGGTGCCTTTATTACGATTAACAGATGCTTGCCTGATTCCCATGGCTTGTTTGTCGTTGGATTTTTTTAGCGATGAAAGCCAGAGGCTTTCTCTTTCATTTAAACCTGCAAAACATTTTTGTTGGTCTTACAAACAAGGGTCTAAATTTGCATAGAAGTTAAATTTATATTAGAAATTAAACGTATCTCTCTTGGTCCAGAATAAATCAGTTTAGGGGAAATACAGGAAAATGAAGCCTGCCATTCTGTTGTTGATGGGTATCTTCTTAGCAAATGACCTGTCATTCTAGAGCTGTCAAATCAAGGTTGCTCAGAAAAGTTAAATGAGGAAAAAACCCCAGCAAAATGCCTGAATAACTTGTGCTGTTCCATGCAGTTCCAATGTAGTTTACGTTGAAACACTGTGCTATACTGAGACTAAGTGAAGGTTAACCCGGGTTGCGCTGAAGTCATTCTGGGTCACATCTCTAAAAAGCCTACCGCCGGGTACTGACCTTTTGCTTACTTTTAATAGAGTCGGAATTCCATGCATTACTGTTTTCTCACTGTTTGCATCTGTGGTAGCTTTGGATACAGTTTATCCCAATTTAAGCTGTTATCTTAGTCCCTTTGTAAGATTTATTACCCAGGTGTGTTCAAACTTCTCACAGTGGTTTGAACTCGATATCCAGGCTGTTGCATTATTAAGCAAAAGACCTGGTTTAGGTGCAAAAAGGAGATGAGAGCAGGAATCATCTTCTTGTATCCTTTTAAGTAGCAGTGATTTCAGTGGAAAACTTTACAGAAGGGTAGAAACCATTCTTTCGATTGTGAAACTGTGAATAGTAAATAGTTTGTTGTCATGTGGCCAAATTTGCCTCACAGTACTTGCAGACATGGCAGGATACGAAAATATTACGTCTGTAGAAAGAGGCTAAGCATTTTAATTTTGCAAGTGCTGATGTGATCTGTCATGTTTCCGTGGCACAAAAAATTAGCCATAGTTCAGTGGATTTTATCTTCTTGGATTACAAGGATTAGCTCTTGTGAATTCCACAGCTGCAGGTGCTCCTTTCTCTGGCAACTTGTTAGCACCAGCTTCTTATTTTAGGCTAGAGGGAAACAAAGACAAAACATGCTTTTTTCTTGTCATTCTATGCAGAGTTTCAGCTGATGCAGTGCTGTCTATAAGAAAGGATTTCAACTCTGTGTAAAAGTTAAGAAATACTGATGTTTGGGTTTTGGACAAGGAGGTGCAGACACATGGTTTAAGTTCAGGACCAAGTATTGGAAGGTAGAGGCTTTTTCTTGGCTGTGTTAACAAGTCAAATCTGCATTATGCAAGTCATTATTGTTGAGAACTTAGTCTTGCTAAACCAATTTCTAATAGAAAACATTAGAAAACCTTATTAAGGGTATTTCCCCGTCACTTAGAAGCACTTACTGATATTTTTCCCTCTAAATCTTTATATAAATGATTAAAAAAATTTTAGGAGCCCTATTTATTATGTGATTATTACTTTTTTTTTTTTTTTTGCATTCCCCCTCTTGCTCTAACAATCTTGTCTTGTGAAAATGTTAAGAGATTATAAGAATAAAGCTTAGATTTCAGAATTACTTTGAAACAAAGGAAGAAGGGGCATGGTTTCTTCCCCCATCTGAGGTCTTGATCTGAACGTGGTATTTTGGGAGGCTGGGCTAGAAGGCTTGCTTGTGAATGATTTAAGGCTTTTAATTCGGACACAAGACTTACACATCAAAATCTTAATTGGAGACCTGTATTTTTCGAACTTCTGCTAAACTATTATTTGTTCCTTGCTTCCCTGACTACTACTAGCATTTTAACCGATGAATTTCAGATTTAATACAGTAGTTTTGTTCCATTCACAGTTTTATGAGGAGAAATGGTTTGTGTTCTCACTGTTTGGTGAACACCATACCCAGCCCCTGCCCATGACTAGTATCAAGTAAGAGGAGAAAATTGCATGGTCAGTTTAGTTTTCCTGTAGTAATTAAAAAGAAACAAACAAAACCCCAAACCCCCAAGCTATAGTTTTTTTTTTTTGTTTTGTGGGTGAATGTGATCTCCATGAGAGTCGGAGATCTCCAATCTACTTCTTACATCCTAGTGTGATAACTACCATTAATGCTTCTTATTTCACCTTTGTGGCAGTAGAAGAACAAAAAGGCTGAAACTTACTGTTCTAATTAGGCTGCTGTTGGCCTAAAGAAATGTCTGAGAACTTTGTGGGGATGTATGAGCACCTATCCTCAGATGTGACCATGAAGGGAAGTCCTGAAGTCTCTTCTCAAATCAGCAGTCTGGCACACGCTATGTTCATTTGTTCCACTGCCTGTGGTAAGTGGTATAGTTCTGTGCAGGAACATATTTTCGTCATTTCTCCTTGCAGAAGTAGTTTTTAGAGTCTGTGGAGGTCAGGGAATGAGATCAAGTATTCGGTTTTGTGGCTTTTAATTTTTAGTGGAATCCTGCTTGTGTGTGTTCTAAAAATAAAAAAAAACACCACTCTTGGCTGTCTTTCATTGAGCATAGGGAGTAGCTGTTGGAAAGATATTGTAAAATCTGTAAGAGTGTTTTAAATTTTTCTTCTACTTTGTATTTGAAGAGTACACCCTTAGGTGATACAATAACCCAGTAAACCATTAACTTAATGCAGTTAGTATAGGTCTTCAAAGGAATTGGCAGTGTATTGAAAGCTTTATTTAAGTGCAGCGTGAGCTCACTTTGTGTGCATCACAGCAAAGGTACCATTTTACTTGCATGTTCTGCACTAAATTTAATTGCAGGAACAACTATTTTGTGTCACAGGAGAGATCCGTGTGTTTTGGGTAACTTCCTGTTTGTTTAGAAAAGAGCTAGAGTAAAAAAATGTCAGCTAAGGTGGAAAGGTATGCTTGCCCATGCATATTAGGCTACTTCATCTGAAATTAATTCTAGAGCTATTGAATCCTTTAATGCAAGTAGTACTTTTTCCAAAATAATTTAAATATTATATGCATGGTATTTTTAAAGGACTTATAAACATATAAATGGGAAGTTTGTGGTGGTTGCTTGTAGTGTCATGTACCTCATTTAGTGCCTTCTTTGCCACTATTAGGGATGTTATTGTCTGCTGCTTGTTCATGTGAATATTGCAGAGCAGACAGGAGAGCTTCAGGTGTGGGTGTTCCTGCTGCTTTTTTTGTAGGAGTTCTGGAGTATTTTTCTTGTTACAAGTATCTGTTGCTTGTTTATCAACCTGTCACCACTTGTGATTTAGCCTGAATGGTAAGTGCAACAGGGCAGATGTTATACTAGTGAAGCTTGTGTATGATTCAGCTTGTTGTAGGCTCTATTCTAAATAGGCTCTTAGAGAAATGGTGAACTTCAGCACATGTTTAATGATCTGACTCCAAAATGTAAATGACAGAATAAAAATGATATATTTACAGTGTTTGAGAACATTATTTCAGTCTGTTTTCGAATTTTCTAAAGCTAAATTGAATAAAACTTACTTGGCAAGCAGAAGAACTTTGGTGAGCTCTTTTAAGTTCATCACTTGAAAACAGCCTCTTCCTAACCTGTTGCAAAATCTGGATCACTTTGTAGTTCTTTGTTTTCCTTAATTCTCAGTGTGGTCAAGGGTGTCAGTGGTTTTACTGTTGGTTTTGATGGAGAATGGTGGTATGGGGGACTTCTAAACCAAGGTCAGAGTTCCTTTAAAGCAGCCTGAAAGGGAGAGGTCCTTTTCTGTACCACCCACCCCCTGCACTGATGGTAGTAGCTCTCCTGAAGCTGTAGGCTCACCTCGATCAGGCAAATCCCCTATGTAGGGAGAGGCAGGCAGGAAATTTGCTGTCCTAGATAATGTAGGTGTGGTGGGTTGACCCTGGCTGGTGCCCACGAAAGCCACTCTTATCACCCTCTCCTGAACTGGACAGGGGAGAGAACATACAACGAAAAGCACAGGAGTCGAGATGAGGACAGGGAAAGATCACTCAACAATTAGTCATGGGCAAAACAGACCTGATTTGGGGAAATTAGCTTAATTTATTCCAATCAAATCAGAGTAGGGTAATGATAAATACAACCAAATCTTAAAAAGCCCCCTTCTTCCCCCCCTTAACTTCATTCCTGATTTTTCTCTACCTCCTCTCCCCCAGTGGTACAGGGGGACGGGGAATGGGGGTTGGGGTCAGTTCATCACACGTTGTCTCTGCTGCTCCTTCTTCCTCAGGGGGAGGACTCCTCACACTCTTACCCTGCTCCACCATGGGGTCCCTCCTACAGGAGACAGTCCTCCACAAACTTCTTCAGAGTGAGTCCTTTCTATGAGCTACAGCCCCGGCGTGGGCCTCCAGGGGCTGAAGGGAGACAGCCTGCCTCACCATGGTCTTCATGACAGACTGCAGGGGAATGTCTGCTCTGGTGCCTGGAGCACCTCTTCGCCCTCCTTCACTGACCTGGGTGTCTGTAGAGCTGCTCCTCATGTATTCTCACTCCTCTCTCCAGCTACAGTTGCGCAAAGTTACCCCACCCCCCTTAAATATGTTATCCCAGAGGTGCTACCACCATTGCTGATGGACTTGGCCTTGGCCAGTGGTGGGTCCGCCTTGGAGCTGACTGGCATTGGCTCTGTCGGACATAGGGGAAGCTTCTGGCAGCTTTTCACAGAAGCCACCCCTGTAGCCCCCCTGCTACCAAAACCTTGCCACGCAAACCCAGTACAGTAGGCTAAAAGCTGATGGCCTTGTGGCATCTGAGGGAGAATGGTTGAGTCAGCTCATGGGTTTATAGGTGCTATCCTGGGGAATTTCTTAATATGATATCCAGAGCTGCCAGTTTGTGAGACTTCCTATTTCAATGAAAAAGTGATGATACTGTTACAGTGAAAGTTGTCAGCTGCAATTACAGTATTAGTGCTTGAGAGTGCTAATTACTTGCATTCTACTACATGTGTAAGCATTGCAGGTTTTTACTGTTAGGAAAACAAGATTGGTAAACCACATCTTAGTGTTGCAAAGGAGGTGGCTCTTCTGTGGGTGATATCGAAGTAGTGGGTACAAACCGATGCCAGTGTGAAACTCTATTTGAAGGATTGTTGACTGTGATATTAAGTGATTCTCTGTGATTTTGTAATTTAATTGCATTTTTTATGTAGGTGTGTGGCCATGTTGAAGTCATTTTTGAGTCACAGCTGGTTCACACAGGTGGATTTAACAGTGTGGTTTGCAGCCTGCATCTCTAGCACACTTATGCACAGCAGGCATGAAACTGAGCAATTTTGGTCTCTCCATTTCTGCCAGTGAGAATTCTAAAATGTGCTGTGGGTCAAGTAGGATTATTGATGTGAGAACAGGTGGCTGCTGGCTGCTCACTTAACAGCCTTTCCTGGCTGCCAGGAGAGAGGCAGCCAGCCATAGGGGCCTGTCCTGTGTCAAATAATGTTATTCCTCAGATTAGGCATGGTGGAGGCATACAGTTTCCCTGTAGTCTTCCTTCGCTCAGCAGGGGCAGAATAATTGATCTTTTGTGTTGCAACTTTGTCTTGCAGTGCTACTGCCAATGTTTGTATCTCACCTTGTCCTGAAATTTTAGACAGGAATTAATATAGTTCTTTATTTTCCTAGGGTTTATGCACTGTTAAATAAGTGGTTTACCTGTGAATAGATCCACATGATTCTGGGGAATGCCAAGCATTTTTTGTGCTGCTCTTGGAGATAAAGGGTTTCACTTCACATGTGATAGGAAGCCTTTTTGTGCCATAAGAGAAAACGTGCTATTGGGCATGAAAACTGTGGACTGATATTTTTTTTCAGCTGCAGTGCTGGTGATGGAAATGAAAACGGAGAAATAGGTTGGATAAATTTAAAAATACCAGTCTGCTCTGCTGGGAAACTTTAAAATTGCCCAGGGATTTTAAAAGGGAAAAAAACCCAGCCTGAAACAATCTAACATCTAAGATGTGGTTCTTCTGGACTAGACTGAAATGGAGCCAACAGCAGATCTCTTCTCTCCCAACAGCTACCAAGAAAGGAACAAGAATCACACTGATTGTTCTCCTGTGGGTTCCTGCAGTCATGGTTTAAAGCCTGCTTCCAGATTATACAATCTAATAGCCATAGACCTAACCCCTTTTTAACTCCTCCTTCATGGCAGGAGGCTGCTAGTTTGTGTAGGCGTTCAGTGGATACTGAGATCTCTTGTCATTTGGTGTGCTCTTGCAAAGTAGAAGGGTTACCTGATCAGAGCGAAAATTGTTACTTGTCTTTGAGGTGTGAAAATGGGGCAACGTAGTGCCTTAGTAGAACTTACATATGTAGTGTTTCTAAAACTTGAGTGAGAAAAAATGTCATTAATTGCTAATTAATGTCTGTTAAATACAAAGGTCTGCTTCAGTGAATGTTTCTGCATTGATTCGTAAAGAATTTTTGTTCATGCTGGGGGAAAAATAAAACTCTGAAACTGGGTTTAAAGCAAAGGAGAAGCGTGTGCTTTAAACTGGCAGAACTAGTCTAGACTTGTGTAACTGAACACTGATTTGAATATGAATACATGCTGGTTTCATGATGAGAGTGACATGTTTTCCAGCCACAATTGGACCTCATAAAGCTATAGTATCCTGTGTGCAGAATTTAGGGTATGCCTTTCTTTTTGGATTGAGTTCCTCTTGACTTCACCCACTGAAGGCATGAGCATCTCTGTTCAGACCCAGAGCCTGCTTCTGATGTGACCTCCTGGACAGTCCCCTGTCCTGCTTGTTGGTTCACTCAGGAGTGGCCTGAGTGCCTTTTGGACAGGCGTTAACTGGAGAACATGCTCCAGTGGCTGACAGACAGTCTGGTCAGTCTGCAGAGGAGCCCGCAACTTGTCTTGTGTGCACCTGAGTGAAGGGCATCTTGTGAGGATGCTCAGCAGCAAGTACTGGGTCTACAGCTCTATTCCAGTCTGTGCTACTGCCTTGTGTACATAGCCTGAGAGAGTTGCACCTAGGGAATCAGCAGAAAAAAGTACCACCATGTCTCCCTCTTCATGCATGTTTTCCTCACCTTTTGTCACCTGAAATGAATGTAAAATGGAAGGGGCTTCTGCGCTTCACCTACGAGTAGCCATTTCACTTCTACAGAGAGTATTTAAGCTAAGCAAACTCCTATTTGATATCAACTGTTTCTGGATCAAATCCTGGAAAAATGTGAAAGAAGATACACTAATGCTGCTATAGCTGTTAAATTCTAACAGTAATCTTACCCCAAACTGCCCATATGTCCTGAGTTTCTGTTCCTAACCCTGAAGTACCATTGCATTGTACTCTTGCCTTTCATGCAGAAACAACTCCAGATAACTTGCAAATATGAAAGTCAAATGAAAGATTGAGCATATTTTTAGAATGTTCTCCAGCCAATATGCATAGCAGTCATGCATACAGCACTTACTTCTTCTATTTAGCCACGTGGCAGTGACATGGGCATTGCCTGCTCTGTCCTTTCTGGTGATTGCCTGATTCATTTTACAGCAAGCATTTAAAAACACTGAAAAAGGAAATTGTAGCTTTCTTCAGCAGTGTGTAGATCTCCAAAAACTTACTCAATAAAGTGATGTCAGTGCTCTTGTTGGTTTGTTGTAAAGCTGATTACATCCTGTCAATTTACTTGTATAAAAACTATCTTAATTTGTGATTTGTAAACTGTTCTGCAGAGTCATGAGACTTTTTTTCTTGGCTGTTGTGCTGGAGCAGAGCATCTGGGACTTAGAAAGCCAAAAGCATTTGTGCAGTGGCTAAATCTAAGGATGACTCAGCTGAAATTTCTGCTGCTATGCAGTCAGAGAACTTAAGCATGTGGCTTGCCCACAGCGTCTCACAGCCGCTGCCTTGTCACGAACAACTTACGTGACCCCTATGCAGATACGTTAGAACATAATCGGCCATTTTTATGCTCCTCCAGTGCTGCTTCCTTGAATTGTCTGTGTTAAGTTTGGAGATAGAATGCTGTGGAAGTAGAAGAGAAAAATAACAGCTGTGTGTCCTGTGCATGCTGTCTGTTGTATCTAACTGAGAAAGAAGTTCTAGATTCTGACAGAAATTGAGAGGACAGTGAGGAAGGAAAATATTTTTGTTAATACATTTTGAAAAGAAGTTTTTTTTTAAAAAAACCACTCAAAACCCAGCAAAAGATCTTTAAAGGGAGTGGTCAAATTTAAGGGGAAACCTGCTCTATGATATAATAATGTCTGGTTAGCCTCAAGTTGCAATTTTTGCAAGTTTTATCTTCCGTTTCTCTTTAGGTCTATTTTCCTGTCTTTGTAATTGTGTTTGAAAGCATTTAAATGGAAGGTGGGGACAAGTAAGGATCAAAGTGTGGCGATTCTGAGCAGTGGGATCTGTTTCCAGCTTTAATGTTGGAATAGAGGGGGCAGGCACTACAGCTCCTTTTGGTTCTGTTTCCTCATCTATAAGATGGGGATAATGGCACTTACTTCTGTGACCAGCTCAGGCTTTTATAGACGAGAAGGATTACTGACTGCCGTTACGTCCCAGTAGTGGTACTGGTCGTCCATGCAGTTGTAAGCTATGCAACTGTCTGAAATACTGCTTTGCAACTCAAAATGACGCTATAGTTATAGAGCCTTTGGGCATGGGACTGCTGTTCTTGGCTGTGTGGCTTTTAAACAGAAGCCTGTGAGCTATGCTTTGGCTGTTGAATATTGCAGTCTATCTGCAGCAGCGGTATCTCTGTACTGCATCGTTCGGTTGGAGAGTCAAAAATCTACAGCACTTGAAAGGAAGCATCCCTTGTGATAATTTTTCAGCAAAGTCAGTAATTTTAAGGTAAAATTTCCTGCAAGAGATTTCCTGAACTCAAGCCAATCATAAATATGGTATGAAAGCTCATTTTACTAAATAGCCTGTCACTGTAAATAGTCCTTGTACCAGTACTGGAAATGGTGATCACACTTTTATTACCGTGTCAGTTTTGGTTTCATTTGTATGGTGATTTATCTTGTTTTTGAGTCTTGTGTTCAGAGAAATAGGAAAACATTGAATTAGTTTGAATTATGTGTTCCTGTTGTTGAGTAGGAAACAGACGTCAAAGGCGAGCCTCTTTTATTTCATTCTATGCCCTGTTGTTTTGAATTACCAGAAAGTCTTAACTGGGTTTGCTGCAGACAGCTTGGGAGCTATGAAACTACTTTACAGGTAGTGAAGTGATGTTGTCTTGTGCTGTTCACTTTTACTGTGTGGCAGATAATGTTTCTACATGGAAATTTGGGAATGCGATGTATCTGTACATACATGCACAGTAGTTGTAATGGGAGGATAGGTAGCATTGTCGTGTTATATTTCTACAATGATAATATGAAAATCCTTGCTTAATATTGGTAAAGATCCTGGTGAAGGCTGTTAAACATCCCAGTATGACATCTGAGTGAGTTAGGTGTTATGGTAGCTGCGTATAACCAACAAAAGTGACACTAATGTCATCTTGTGAAGGTTTAAAACTTCTGAGCTACAAAAAGTGCAATAAAATTAGATACATCACAGAATGGGGCCAGTTTAATACAAATATAAATAAATACACAGGAAGTGCTACAGAATAAGGTAGATAGTGGCTATTTATTTTTTTTAAATACTGAAGTTCTTTGTTTGCTTTTTCTTTAACTTGATCCATTTTCTCTCCCCAGGATTGGAATCTGACATGGAACACAGAAAATCCAGACTTTACCCAATGCTTTCAGAACACAGTCCTGGTCTGGATTCCTTGTATTTACCTGTGGGTCTGCTTCCCAGTGTACTTCCTATACCTTCGTTGTCATGACAGGGGATACATACAAATGTCAAACCTCAACAAAGTCAAAACGGTACGTGACTCTTTAAAATCAGAGCTTATTAAGCTTATCTGGAAGTTTGTATCTGTTTTCAGCTATGTTTTAGCATGCTGTTTTTGTTGGGCATCAATCTTGGCCTGCGTGCACGCTTCAGCCCTAACTTGTTCTACTTGGGTTTGATTGCCAATCCTTATGTTTTTCGGTTGTCTTCAGAAAGCAGGCTTTCTGAAATTTACTTTGACATAGCAAAAAAGCATGCAAATCCTTTGTAAGACCAGTTGGAGAAGACTATTTTAAGGCAATTCAATCTCAAAGCCTTTATTTCAATAATAAACAGATTTTATTATCCTGTCAGCTTCTTAACTTACACAGCATAGATTTCTAGAGCTGCTGCAGGTGTCCTGTTCCGCTTGTATTGTGAAACTTAATGTTTTCTTTTTTTTTCCCCTGTAGAATAAGTGAAAAGTTTTAAGAAGGACTATAATAGCATGGTGTATTGGAGTGTTTTTGTCTCTGCAATCTGTTATTCAGGAGTGAGATTCACCAGCTTTCTGCTTCATAATACACTGAATTATATGGTACTAAAAATTAGTAAACTTTTTTCTTCTAGTAGGGATCCAATAGGTAAAGCGAAATTACTCTTCTTTTGTGCATATTGTAGAATTGCCTGAAAAAGATGATCTGATTATGACTCCTCTTCTACTAACACATAGCAGCTAGTGCTCATGTACATATTGTGCTGTCTGATCTGTGTGAATTGATGTATGAAATACACTTTTGTATTGCAGGCTTTGGGCTTAATACTGTGGATAGTCTGCTGGGCAGACCTTTTCTACTCTTTCTGGGAAAGAAGTCAAAATATTTTTCGAGCTCCGTTTTTTCTCATTAGGCCTACAGTATTGGGTATAACAATGGTAAGTCCTTCTGTTACGGCCTTTGTTCATGCAAAGCCTTAAGCAATAACATGCATCTTAGTATTATTCACAGTGTTGTAATTATTGAGGCTACAGTCTTTACATACAGACTTAATCTGCATTTGAACTGTGAAATACTGTCTCTGAAATGTCTGCTTTCTTTTAACAAAAAACTTAGAACCCCCAACCCAGATGTGCTCAGTGCGTTGCATGTCAGCACACAAGCCAGTGCTAGTTGACTTGCCTTATTTTGGTAGGCTTGAGCTACCATTCATTTTAATAGCTTGACTCAAGCATGGGGTGGAGGAATCGAGCCAATTAAGTCTACATAACACCAATCATACTGAACTTGGTAAAAGAAGGCATTGCATTATTAAGAGTCTTATTGCAAACTCTTTTGCATGTAATATTCTCTAGTGCATATTTTCTTTGTTACATTTGGTGGCACAGTGAAAAGTCTTCAATGACACATAAGTCTCATGGGTGTCCCCAGCTAGCTCTTTCTACCTAGATGCTCAAGTACTGTCTACTTCCACACCAGTACCTCTGCAGCCAGCACTTCAAGGAAAGTGCCTTGCTATTAATTTATTGTCAGTTGCCTTGCATTTATCTCAGACTTGGAATGGCAGTGATTAAACATGATACTCAAGGGGGAGGTGGGACACAACTCCCCCAAAGCAATAACAACAAAAAAACCCCAACAGCCCTGAAACATACTGAGAGATACAAGAGCTGTTAAATAGTGCAGTTGTCAAGCTTTTGTCAGGCTGATTGAAAATGCATGTTGCAGCAGCCAGGTGAGATTACCAAACTGTATCAGCTTCTTAAAAGACTCTGAATACACACAAAATACAGAAAGAGGGTAATATTTGGTCAGTGTTGTTTGGGACAGACTTTTATGGAAAGAAATACTTTTATTTTAAAAAGATTTAGTCAGGAAATACTTGGAAAGGCTATAGTGTCACTATAATTGTATGTTGATTTGTGATGTAGAACCAGAAAAGTAAAGAAATAAAGACTGACAGCTTTTGACAGTGCTTTTATATATGTGGTCATTTACTTCTATGTCATACATATTCCTTTTTCCTTTTTTTTTTTTTTTTTTCCACTTTGCTGCAGACAATTTCCTATTTGAATATATTTTTTGATTACACTTAAAATCTGTGGGTGTTAGAAGGTCTGGGAGATAATGGATTTGAAATGCTAAATAAGCACACGTTTAACACAGTACCTTATATATGTGTATAATATGTTGCAAAACTTAAAGCTTGTGGATATATTTTCATCTTCTTTATCCACAGTTGCTTGCCACATTTTTGATACAATATGAAAGAATAAAAGGAGTCCAGTCTTCAGGTGTAATGATGATTTTCTGGCTCATCTCATTGTCATGTGCCATAGTGGTCTTTAGATCCAAAATAATAGATGCCTTAAATATGGTAAGTAATTGCTAGCCTCATTCAGTTGAAAATAACCCCAAATGCTGCAGTAATGGAGTAGCTGCTTGCTAATTACGCCAGTGAAGCCAGTTAGTGATCCATTCAGTGTACCTTCATTATTTGGGTTAGAAAAGCAAAACAAGCAAGACTTAATGGCTCTCGTTTTTAAATGCTAGTGAAATTCATAGTGATCTTAACTGTAACAACAGCTGCCAAGAAAATTTTTCTAGCTGTTCCAGAAAGGAGATGTGTCTGCTTGAGTACAATAGAAGTGTATAATCTTTGATATGAAACTGTTCGGGGAGTTTACATCATCTTCCTGTTGATTATACAGTGGATTTCCTGAAACACTTTGTTTGATGGTAATGTGGTCTCATCTGCTGAGACAAAATGAAAGTGTACAAGTGAAATATTTTTATGTCAGTCTGTTTATAGTAGGCCACCTCAAATATCAGATTAATTGTGGAGCTGCCTGAAAATGACATATCACTTCTATTTCTTGAAACCTTTAAGCCATGTTGTGAATTTTGAGAACTTTCAGCCAATTTTTGTCTTTGGCTGTTGGAGCAGGATTTTACTGGTGGGTGTGTGTCCATCTGTCCCTGTGCTTTGATTTCTGCGGGTTATGCTTTATGTATCAGTCCCAGTCTAAAAAATGGAAGAACCTCTGGAATTTGAGCACAGTGCAGCAACCTGTAATCTAAATTCTGCTCGTCTAATTCTTACTTTCTGTGTGCATACAAATAATAGTTTTGTTTTGAAAATTTCTTACCATCCAGTGCATAATGCCTTGCTCCTGTAAAGAATACCTTGACTTCAAATTGGGGCATGCTGTGTTGGTACAGTGTCTTAAAGAGAACTTATCTACAGAAGAAGTTCATATTTGTGTGTTTATGGCAGTGATTGATTAAAAATAAATGTTATCTTTCATCTCCTCCCCCTCTCTCTTTACCTTCCCTTTACCAAAATAGATGTTGCCTTTAATGCGTGGAGGTGGGTAGTGTAACATTTGTGTAGTTTGCAGAATTTACAGTAAGGAGCTGTTTTATGTTTAATAGTAACATCTTGTTTTAAAGAAATTCCTCAAGGCTTCTAATTGAAATACTACCTTCTTTTGTAGGGTGCTGAAGTGGATACATTCCGTTATGCCACCTTCTGCATCTACTTCATCCTGTTATTTGTGCAGCTTATCCTGTGTTGTTTTCCAGAACGACCACCTTTGTTTTCTGAAACAGTAAATGATCCTGTAAGTGTTCAATCTATACTGAGTGATGAGTATCACATGTGCAATATTCTGTACAATGAGTTACAGGGCCATAGTATCCCAGATGCCAAATTATTCAAATCTTGTTGACTTGTTTGCAATAGTGTTTTTTCTGCTCTTTAGTTGGTGATGCAGAAGGTGAAGCCCATAACTTGCAAAACAGGGTGGCCTGTATTTAAGGGGAAAGAGCAAAATTACTGTTTCAGTCATTCCTGAATAGCATTCCTGAAGGTTAAGTCATATGTATTTATATTCAGTAGTGCTTCTGGCAATCAATGGGAAAGATTGATTTGAAATGCTGTCCTCCTAGTCACCTGATACCGTTCAGAAGGCAGTAACTCATAAGGATGTGTATTGCCTTCCTGTTGAAGGTGGGGAAGAATCTACACCTGGAAAACTGCCTGGAATCTGAATAGACACCTTTGATTTCCCTATTTACCTCTCTTGTGTCAAGCAAAAATTTAACCAGTTCAGTTGCAAGAGCAGTTAACATTATAGGGTGATCTGGATGTAGAAATATAATTTTATCTAGACATGATCTTTTTTGCATGTATTCTTAGTTTTATGTGCTAGCTATATGGCATGGATCCAAAGTGACCCAAGGGATGCTGGATCATTATACTGTTTGCTTAGCCTTGGGCTAGACCTTCTGAGTCATGGTGGAGTGACACCTGTCACTGCCTAGAGTTTGGATGTGCCAAGTTTAGAAACCTCAGTTCTATATTTTTTTTTTATTTTTTTTATAAGGCCTAATTCTGGTTTGGTGGATGTTAGGTGGCACTGGCTGACGAAGGAAGGTGTGAAATGTGTGAGTGGGGAAATAAATGTTGCCTTTGTTAACTGCAGAAGAGGTCCGTAACCAGTTGCACTTACTGAACTCCACAGTTACCTTCTCCATTGGTATCCAGTGTGCCGGTGGTGCCCTGCATTACCACTGGCAGACAGTCTGCACGTATATGCCTGGAGGCAAGAGTATACTGCTGAGTCTTTGGATCCTCTTCATCTTTGGGTGCTTTTCATCTCATTCAGGGATAAAATATATTTGACAGGATGCTGTGGATTTACGGAAACCATCTCCTCTGCTTTGACCACGGTTACAATAATTACAAGGTGCTTTGAGACCACAGTGGCTTGTTTTTGTGTTCTGACTATTTCTAGGAGTGTCTCTAGGAAACAGGGCAGACTTAAAATTTTAACCTTTTTTCGTGAGTGGTGTGTCTGTTGAATGTTATGATGGGGAAAAGAACAAAGCAAGTTATGTTAGTCAGTCTTAAATTCTGCTTTATTCCCTTCTGCCAAATATTTCCAAACCAGAAGTGTTTGTAAGTTTTGAGTAAAATCTTATTCTATGTTACTTAAGCCAAAAAACTACAGTGACATGTCTAAGATGTAGATGCCGATGTATATAGAAGTCAAACAATGTGTTTTGTCTCTTGTTTTCATTTTGTTTACCTGACGTAAGTCCAGACTTGTTACAGTTTGTCTTCACTCTATCTGGCACGATTTTCAGTAGGATTAATAGTTCTTTGTATGATAGCTATTTAGCTTTATCAAAAATAGCATTATTTTAACAGTAATCTAATATGTCTTAATGTTTTAAACTTTTGCTTTATGCAAATGAAGTCTGGTTTTTGCTAGTACAAGATTGAGTGGACTCTTCAATTTAGAGTTTACACCTGCAAGCAGATTAAAGAAAGTATAAAGGAAAAAAAGTAAAACAGTATTTTATGTAAAGTTCAGAATATTTTGAAATTTTTTGAAGTTGAAAGTATTCCCTGAAGTATTCGGTGAAGTAGAAATCTGTTAGGAATGTTGGCATGGCTGAAGGGTGAAAGTACTGCCCCCCCCCCCCCTTTAACTACTGAGTTTAAAAACTTTTATTTATTCATTAGGCAATGGTGTTAGATTTGCTTGCAGTCATTTTGTTGAAAGTGTTTAAATACTTCGGAAATGCGGAACTCTATCCCCTTCAAAAAAGCATCTGTCTCATACTTGCTCTTATTGTTCCCTACAAAGTTGCAAAAAAAGTTGTCGTTTGAAGAGGAAATGCTGGAGTCTGTTTCATGTAGCTTGATTACACGACACTTCATTATAGATTAGTGGAGAAGCCAGGTTGCAGAAACATGAGTTGAAAAATGCACATCTTGGAAACACTTGGCTCTGGCTGTTTTAATTGCAGTATTCTAATGATGTTTGGTGATTTTGGTAGATGGAAATACCTGAGTTGCTCTAATCATAGTTGATGATAAAAACCTAGTGGTTTGTGTGCCAAAGGAGTGGCTGGTTTTAGCATTCTTTAAATGTTGTTCAGAGCAGTGAAAGAAGGAAGAGAGAAATCTGTACTAGAATTCTGCGAGTAAATCACCTTTAGTGCCTTTGAAATTCTTCTAGCCTTCCTTTCTGCTGTTTTAATCCAACCAGATTAGGAGAGGATGTTGACCTGAAGAGTAGTTAAAACAGACAGCCATTGTGCTGGATGTAGAACATGAGCTAGCTGCGTACCTTTATGGATACTTAAGTTTCCTGTGTTTATTGATAAATGAGATGCAGGGTTTTAGGGGCTCTTTTGGGATGCGTTGGGAGTTTACAATTTTTGGTTTTTTTCATTTGTGCATCTCTTTTGATGGAGTCACAGCACTGAATTGCTAGAACAGTAGAACTGAATTCTTCATTTATGACTAACTGTACCCAGTTAACTTTTATGCTCTCGTATGGTAGCATACATTGCATTGATGTAGGTAGGCACTGATCACATCTTGAGAGATTGTCTGGCCTGTGCTGTCTTATAAAATTCCTTCAACTATTTGTCGTGCTGTTGATACGGAGCGCTGCTATTCCTGTGTCCCAGTGGGCTAGTCTACTGACAGCCTTGGAGCTGTGCTTGTGTTTTCTGAACAAGCTCTCAACAGCGTTAGTGTAATGTGACATAGTAATGAGAAAAAAATACTGTAAGCAAAAGGAATTTCAAAAGCATCTTTTCTGCTTGGTTTGTCTCTTTGGCCCTGTATCAGTCACTTTCTATGTGGATTGATTTCTTTTTCTTTCCTTTAGAATCCATGTCCAGAGTTTAGTGCTTCTTTCCTCTCCAGGATCACATTCTGGTGGATCACTGGGTAAGATTTAACTGGTGTTTTATGCGTCATTTTGAAGTTAGATGGTATTTTAGGATCCTGCTTTCAGCGTTAAATTAGCGATAATCATGCAGCAGTAATTTGGGTTGTTTTGGTTGGTTGTTTTGTAAATAGATTATATTGACCTTTTTTTTCAAATTTGATTAATCTTTTTTACTTCCTTTGTAGGATCTTTGCGATTTTAAATTTTGCCAGTACGTATTTAGTATGTTTGATGAAAGACTATAATAAAAAAAAAATTGCTTTGGGAAATACAAGAAGGTAAAAACTATCTGCTGTATTTAGAAACCGAAGCATTCTTATGAGTTAAAACACAGAAACATGTAAAATAATACTGCTGTATAGTTGTGGTTGGTACTTGGACAGAGTTCCAACAGAAAGCTAGATGAAAGGGATTGCTTTGTAAAATTAAAGGCTAATAAAGATTTTGAAACTTCATAGGCATGGGAATATTAATTGCGTGGCCGATTTTCAAATGAGATCACTTCTTTTACTTTCCCTGAAATTTGAATTCGGTGGCATATCCTGGATCCTTAGATGTTGTGGTGTCTAATTTTCACAGTAAAGACAGGAGGATGTATGTTTTAGTACCTGTAGCATCTGGACATGTGTTGCTAACTCTTGCATGCATTTTTGTGAAGAGCTTGTTGTTTTAAGGCTGGATGTAAGGACTGCTGTTTTATGGCATATATATGTTCTAGAGTTCTTAAATACATAGTGCTGATTCTTTCCAATACAGGTTGATGGTTCAGGGTTATCGGAGACCTTTGGAAGCCAAGGATTTGTGGTCATTAAATAAAGAGGACAAATCAGAGGAGATAGTGCCAGGTTTGGCTAGAAACTGGGCAAAAGAGTGGGCAAAGACCAAAAGGTAAGTTCATTTATTTTGGCTGGCAGTTCTTCCAAGACGTGGCGGTTCAAAAGCTCAAGTTACTCAGCCTCTACCTAGAGGTGTTTGTCATCTGTTATCAAACCTGCTTTTGTAAGGCCTGAGGGGCAGCTCTGTTTCTGTCATTAAGTGCATACAGAGCAGGAACCAAGTAGGGTGTTGTGTGTCTTCTTTATGAAGAGCTGCATGAAGTTTCCCTTAGTCTTTCATGATCCAAAGCTGTTACTTTTCATGTGTCATTTTTCCCTGGGGAGGGAATGTTTTCACAGTCAAACTTCAGTCACGTAATTGAGGAGCTTGGGCTCCCTCTATAGTTAGTGAAGCCTTAGGAGGGCAGTTCAGGGTGTAAAAGTGAGCAGCTTATTTCTTTCCTTTGACTATATAGGGAGCTTGGGCATCTAAGCCAGATGACTAAAATTAGAAAGACTGCATGCCTGCAGTTTCCATCCTACTTTCATCATACTTTACTGCAGCAAATAGAAGTACCTTTCTGTTGAAGGAAAATTGCTTTCTTGCTTACACAGTGTATTTTTACATACAGTTTGTCTGCAGAAGTTCAGAATTACGTAGTTTGGCATAAGCCAGATATATGAAATGAGTGTGTTCAGTCCATTGGGGATGACTTGGCATAAATCTGACTGCAATTTTGTAACTGGTGGTACAGTGAGGCCTTGATTCTGATGAAAGCTCAGCATACTGGGTTCTAGAATAATAATGTCCTTTGCTCTTTAAATTTAACACAGGCTACAGCCCCATTCCTCATTCCCCAGGGCAGACCTATAGGAGAGATTCAACAGGAATGTTACCTATCCCTACAAAGATGGCCATTTCTGAATGGCCAGTTCATTTAGCTATTGTATGATTAAAGAGATATTTGACAGTAAAATGCATTTAAACTATTAAGAAGGGCAATAAACCATTCATAAAGATCTCGCTTGCATACTGTGCATTTTTCCAGTTGGCTTTATGCTTTAATAAAGGCTACGTTATGTATGTACTTTCATTTCAGGCAACCATTAAACATGTTGTACTCGCCCAAAAAGCAGCAAAAATCAAGCGACTCAAATGGTGATGTGACAGAAGAGGCTGAAGCTTTGATTATAAAACCATCTCAGAAGAGCTCTGAAGCATCTTTATTCAAGGTGTTATATAAAACTTTTGGACCATATTTTCTCATGAGCTTCCTGTTTAAAGCTGCACATGATCTCTTGATGTTTGCAGGCCCAGAAATTCTGAAGTAAGACCTATATTTCTGAAGTAAGACCTATATATTCTATTATTGTATTAAAAGTATGTGGACAGAATGTAAAACACACTGGTATTTCACTCACCAAGTTGCTTTGCCTTCAGCTGGTTAAATGGGGAGGAGCTGTCATGCAAGTTAGAGACCATGCACACAGATGGTTTTGGTCCATTGGTTTTCAAATTATAACAACATGCATTAAATGTTTGACTTCTGTTCCTTTCCAAAACTAAGAAGGCCAGGCAGGAGCATAATCAAAAAGATCAGGAGAGTTTGTTTAATTCTAACCTGTAATGATTGTGGGACTACAAGTCACAATATGTGAAGCAACAGAGAGCTAAGGGAGTAGGAGGAGTTGTATTGTTTTAAGGTGAGAAGTAAAACAAATGTAAGCAGTTGTATTTTAGCTGGAGGGAGTATGAGACTTTTTAGTGTAGCTCCAATAGAGAGTGCTGTACATGTAAGGTATGTGATACTTTCTGTTTTGAAGTAGGAGGAAGGAGGGATATGTACTAGTATAAAATGATCTCCAGTTTCTAAGAAGTTTGCTTAAGTGTTTTATCTAAGTTTGGTACTTGGGGCACTTGCGTGACCCATGTAATGTTTGGAATTATCTAAGGTTGTAACCCTCACATTTAATTTTGATTGACAACTAATTCCTCTCTTCATAGATTGCTGATCAACTTCGTAAATAACAAAGCTGCCCCAAACTGGCAAGGCTACTTTTATACAGGGCTGCTGTTTGTTTGTGCCTGTCTTCAGACGCTGATTCTTCACCAGTATTTTCATATTTGCTTTGTAACTGGAATGAGGCTCAAAACAGCTATTGTTGGTGTAATTTATCGAAAGGTAGGTGTTTCTTTAAATATACAACAATAGCTCTCAGTGACTGTACGAAAGCATTGCTTAAGTCTGAATAATGAAAGTAGTTTGGAGATTCTGGTAGGCTGATTCCTAGCTCTTAATAGAAATATGAGAGTATCTAATTTATAAATAAAAGCCTTTAAGATAGTGCCGTTTTCTAGTTCACTAGTTAATGTTCAGGCACCTTCTTCTTCCCACTGCCAAGCAAGAAACCTTGTCTCATTTAGACTAGGGGTGTGAAACTGCTTCAGTTTGTGCAGAAATTAAGATGCATCTACATTTCATTTGGGACTTAGCAGCAGTGCTACCTCATTTTGAAATAAGCTGGAACGTTTTAGAAAGCTGTGGACTGATTGCTCGGTGTGAGAAAAATGACAAGAAGTGAAGAGTCTGCTTTTTACACTAAAAACCAAAACAAACAATACCCCCAAGCAATAAAATAACCAACCAACCAAACCTAACCCCAAAGGCTGCTTGTTGTCATTAATTCTCTATTAGTTTAAACCCAGGTGCTTGCTTCAAACTATACAACTTGCGTTTTGTAAGATGTCCAGGGTAAACAATATGAGCAGGAAAAGGATTGCTTGTAATTTTACAAATGGAGCTCTGTAAAGCAATTGAATTCTGTGGAGAAAATGCAAATGAGCAAGTCTTCCTTCATGTTGCCATAATTGTTTTTTATTTTTTAATCTGCACCTAGGCACTTGTTATCACAAATTCTGCCAGAAAGACTTCTACTGTGGGCGAGATTGTGAACCTAATGTCTGTGGATGCTCAGAGATTCATGGACTTGGCTACCTATATAAACATGATTTGGTCTGCACCTCTTCAGGTGATATTAGCACTGTACTTACTGTGGCAGGTGAGTAGTCCCCATCCCTGGAGGTATTTAAAAGACAGGTAGATGAGGTGCTTAGGGACATGGTTTAGTGGTGGGATGGCAGGGTTAGGTAACGGTTGGACTTGATGATCTTAAAGGTCTTTTCCAACCTAAACGATTCTATGATATTCTATTGTGTGTTGTTTGCCAAAGTCTAGACAGGAATGTGCTGCTTCCTATGGTCATGACTACAGACAGCTGTTCAGACCGCTGGGGGGTTTACAGCAGTGTGGAGAAAATGCTGTTTAGAAGCTGTTCAGAGCTGTTTTTGTCACTGCTGTCAAAAGCGAAGGCAGGAGGTTCTTAATTTGCACATAGAGTGCATGTGGGGAGGATGCAGATGGAAGTTACTATCTTTTGGGTGACTGCAGCACCTATAGTATCTCACTTCTCACTTGATTTAAGGAATAGTGGTCTCAGTTCTGCACTCTGAGAGTACACCATATGAGATGTTTGCTATTTCTAGTCCAGACAGGCACCAGGCTGACTCTTCCCAATTCTTACTGTCAGTCAGAAAGGTAATGAAATTTCCCAAGAAGTCAGTCGCTCCCTGCATGGGTGTCTACTTCAGAAGAACAAACCAGCTAAAACTGGAAAACATTAAAAGACCTCTGTGTGTGTGTATAGTTAGATATAGCTTGATCTTTGTGTACCTCTCTATAGGTGGGTTATACATGTATGTTTTTGTTTCAAAAATCAAAGCCCATAAGCATCAATCCAAGCCCCTACTTGATCCTCCTCTTCTTCCCCCCAAGCTGTTCTTGAAAAGAGGTTGAAAAGCTATTTCAGAGTGTTTTTCTGTAGCATACGCAGTGATTTGACTCGAGATATTTAAAAATTACTTTGAATAAGTGTTTACAATTACATGCTTTTCAGAATTTAGGTCCTTCAGTGCTGGCAGGTGTAGCTGTCATGATCCTTCTGGTTCCGATAAATGCAGTGATGGCAATGAAGACAAAAACCTATCAGGTTAGAGCCTTTATATATGCAACAGAATGCTTTTAAGAAACATGTTCTGTTTTTTGACTTGTTCCTGAGGCTGGTCCTTTTAAATTTTTTTCCCCTCCCTCTATTTATCACTTAAAAAAGGGAAAAAAAAGTCAAAAGTGTTGTGTATGGAGAATAAACTCACTCATGTATTTTTCATTTTTTAACTGCATATTGCATTTGGGAGGAACCTGAGTCCCAGCACTCCCTGATGCAGGGTTAATTCCATTTAAACCAGTGACATAATTGTTTTGATCTTGGTTTGGATTTTTAGTTGCATGAAGCATTCTTTTAATTGGTTTAAAACATCTTGTTAATTCTGCATATTTGTTTGTTCAGATAGCATCTCGGATTTCCTGCTTGGTAAGCTAGTAAGCTTTTGATGATAATGAGGTAAATTTTGCCATTGCAAAACACAAAGCTCAGAACTTTGTGGGTCTGCCAAGTATTGTGCTCTGCTAATTATTTTTTGCAATGTTGTTTTTAGGTGGCTCAAATGAAGAGCAAAGACAACAGAATTAAGCTGATGAATGAAATTCTCAATGGGATTAAAGTTCTGAAACTTTATGCTTGGGAATTAGCCTTCAGAGAGAAAGTATTAGAGATCAGACAGAAAGAACTCAAAGTCCTAAAAAAATCTGCTTACCTTGCTGCAATGGCAACCTTCACTTGGGTTTGTGCTCCTTTTTTGGTAAGTGAAACAAATCTAGAAGCCTGCTCTCCTTTTTGGGATTATGCTTTCCAAGGCAGCACTTGAGAACTTGCTTTGGTTTTGTTTTTTAATGAATGGAAGAGTCAGAATACCCTCTGCAGCAGTGGGAAATTGAACACTTAATGTCTCCTCTATGAAAAGGCACTACTGTATTCTTTGCAACTTAATAACATCCAAGTTGGATGTATTCTAGAAGTTAATGGCCAAAGTATTCTCTGCATTCCCCTCTATTTTTGGTGATATACTTGAGGAACCCAAGATTAAATGTACTGTTAGATTTAGAAGAGGTTACTGATATGCACAGTACTCTCCAGGTGGTAGCTGTGGCTGACAGAGTAAACCTTCGCTTATTTTCAGCACCTTTCTGAGGCTGCAGGTCCTTACATAAGAGTCCTTGATCAAATGGGACATTGTCCACCAGGCATATCTCTGGCCTGGGTTCTCCCAACATATGCTTAAGAAGAATGTGGAGAGGGAAAGCCATTGCATACCCTGGGTTTGCTTCAAGTTCTTATTTAAAAAAAAAAAAAAATATATATATGTGTGAGACATCCCCACTGTGTTTGTGGTTAGTTTATATTTAAACTAATAAAAGGGGGAGAAGGGTGAGGTCTCATCAAAATTGCTTCAGACTTTATTAGAACAAGGGGCCATTGCTCTTGTCTGCAGAAGCAAATAAAAGCCATGACTACATTAGGATAAAATATGTGCTGTTCCAGTTGAAGGTGTTTAAGTGTACTTTCCAGTCTCGGATTCCTTCCCTGCAAACATTTTTAGTGTTTACATTATGTTTTGAGCATGATGAAAGGCAGAAGAAGCAGTGCCCTGGGTACGAAACATCAGGTGCATTCTTAAGTGAACACTTTTCTAAAAGAAGTCTGAGATGGCTTTAATATGAATACATTATTAAATGAAGTTTCTAAATAGAACTCTGCAGGTGGACTCCTTAATGCTATTCTGTGGAGTCTGAGAAGACAAAGTCACCTAACGAGTAGTCCTGTTTCAGGGCACATTGTGAATGTGCGGCCATCATCCTACATCTTAAGGGGTTTGCCACTGGCGCAGAATCGATACAGGCCAGGTGTGAGGCTGCTGTTTACCATCCTGTTTCTCAGATTTTTGGTTTTTTTTGTGTATGTTCTTCTGACCTTCTGATTAGAGAATTACTGCAAATGCCGACTTGAAAGCACTTTTGAACACAAAACTGTTTATTTCCTTCACTACTCCTCCTGTTTCTATGGCAAGGGCTCTTTAAAACTTTGTTTAATAATGCTGTCAGGAAACTTCGTTTTGCAGTACCTCCCCTACTGCTATGTGTGCTGATAAGGCTATATTTCAGACTAATTGCTCTTAACACAAGAGTGCAGACACGCTGCTTGTGAGGTTATTCTTTGGACCCTGTCTTTTTTTTATCTCTGTGGCAGGGCCTTCTCCCTGGGATATGGTTGTCCAAACTAAGGACTGTACAAACAAGCTACTGCACTAGGCACAGCTGAGCCAGCTGCCATACGAAGAGCAATATATGTCTTCACAGCAGGCAGATTTTTAACAGAAATACTAATGTCTTCAATAGATGCTGTGCTTAGATGAGACTGTACCCTAGGCATTTGAGCTAATTGTTTCAAGTCTTGCAGGAGGGGGGATGCCAAAGGTTAGCATACCTTGATTTCTTGTTAAGTGGCAGTCTGTGGGAAAGAGGTGCTGGGTATGAGTGTTGTTACCGTGGAAGAAAGCACTGTGAAGGGAATAGATCTGAAAGCGAACATTTGGTTTTACTTAGTTTACTTTAATTTTACTCTAATTTAATCAACACATTTTTAAAAAATGTAAATAAGTATATGGATTTCTTGAATTATTTCTGTATCTTATGGTTGATGGTAACAATGGTTCAATGTCATTTTCTTGTTCAGTATGGATTGTAAGCTTTTCTGTTGTGAGCTCTTGAGGTACTATAAGGCTTCATCTTTGTAATGCGGTAACACTTCAAGGTTCTTGGAAAACAATCTATGTATGATAAAGTGGGCTGTACTTGGAAATCTAAGGTTGTGGTAGTCTCTACAAAATATAAAATGGGTTAGCATTGGGATGTTTCTAACTTTTCTGTCTATATATGTTACTGATCCAGTATCTGGTGCCATGGGGAGTACCTTAAAAATGAAAGTGAGCAACAAGAAAGACTAGTGATCATTCCTCCCCTTCCTTTCTCCCGCAGTGTGACCACAAATGGCCTGGGACATTTGTGGTTTCACCCTTGCTATATGAAGAAAGTGAGCACTTGACACCTTTCCAAGAGGAGCCATCAACTTCTTTTTACAACCCTAGATTTAAGTACACTGTTTGTTTTGCAAAAAGTGTTATCGGGAACAAAGAAGTTAGCAGAACATTGCTCTTTTTCTTTGATTTATAGACCATTGATTCCAGTTGTCAGACTGTGTGACTCCTGAGTTAGTGGCTTTAAAAGATGTTACCCTAACTGTAACCATTACGCTTTTTTTCAGGTTGCCTTGTCCACATTTGCTGTGTATGTCACAATAGACAAGAACAACATCTTGGATGCTCAGAAGGCATTTGTTTCCCTAGCATTATTCAACATCCTCAGATTTCCATTGAACATGCTTCCTATGGTTATCAGCAGCATAGTAGAAGTAAGACTTCAGGCATTAACAGGTGTTTCTGTGCAGATGTAGCCACTGGGTGGAAACATTACATTCCTATGCTTGGAGAATGTCCATTGGTGAAATTCAGCCACCTCAGAAGCAGACCTGTGCATCTCCTGTGTCTTAAGTGCTGTGCAAGCAAAATCATCAATCCCAGTTATAGTGGATGGAAGTTCCTGAAATCAACCGTATTTCTTGTGGTTTGGGAAGTGCAAGTTTAATGACTATCCCAGTAACTATGCAATCGATTTAACGAGTGATTAGGAGTGCATGATAATGATACAATGTATATGTGGTGCAAAACAACAACCCTTAAATATAATGAGCAGAATATAAGATAGTTTTGCATCCCTTTTCCATGCAGGCCAGTGTCTCCTTGAAGCGCCTTAGGGTGTTCCTGTCTCATGAAGAGTTAGATCCAGACAGCGTAATCAGGGGTCCCATGCCAGAGGGTGAGTTATTTTCCTCTTGAAAATCAGGGTGTGCATGTTTTGGGTGGCTTTGCAGTGCTTCTTTTGCTTTCTGTAACAAATTTACTGCATTTTAGTGGATTTCACTGGTGAATTTTAGCCAGAAAGCAGAGAACGGAGTTTGTAAAATGAAAATTATACAAAATTTCTACCACGACCTCAGATAATTTCTTTCCTCTCTCCAGCTTCTGTGTCCTAATTACAGGATGGCTGCATCCAGACACAGATGGTCACTTCAAAAATTACTTGTTAAGACTGTTTTAAGTGTAGCCTTTTGAAATTTTTAGGCAGTTAACAGAATGACAAATAATGCTGTGCCAAACCCCAGCATTTTGGAGAAGAACAATCATGTAACACTTCAGCACCCTTGAAGGAGAAAGGATAAGTCCCAGTTCTGGCCAATGCCTCTACTTTGTTTTGTGCAATGAGCGTTACTCCCAGTGTTGCTCTCTGGTTGTATAGAGCTGTTCAGGAGATACATAGGCACGAAAGCAGATTTAGTGAAACACTGATGCCCTTTTTCTTGCAAAACAAAACTTGACTTTAACTAAGTCAATAATTTCTGGATGATCATTCTTACTTCCTTTTTACAAAGAGGGTGAAATCCCCATCACTCCCTCATGCAGTTAGCTGAGCTCACTTTAGTCGCTTGGCTTTCCGGTAAGCAGTCATCTGCTGTGTGGTGGTTTTTTTGTTTTGGGTTTTTTTTTTTCCTTTTGTCTCCCCTCTCCATCTTCTTTCTAGGAATATTTCTTCCCCTTTCTCAGCTGATAACTGTGAATACATTGCTCACAAATCTTTACTGTGGGGTTTTGCTTTTTTTTTTTTTTTTTTGGTCCGTAATGGGTTGTACTTATATACTAATGTAAATATTTACCTAAGATAAGTATTTATTGCATACTTCATTGAATTAGGAGTGGTATATTTTGAGCTGTCGCTGTAAAAATGTACAGATGCCAGTACCATGCAACATTTCACTGAACAGTATTTTTGGTCAAAGTTATTTTATTTGGTAGTTTGACTTATTTTGCCCTATCATTCTTGTAGTAACTTGGCTTCGTGCGTGGAATCGGCAGTTTATCTGCTGCTTCCACTGAAGCACAAGTCAGATTGAGGCTGCTAGTTTCTTGAACTGATTTTGCAGTGCGGCAGTGGAGTTGATGGATAAAGGATGATGCAGCTAAGTCAGGATCTTTGTATAGTTGACATTCATGTACCTCCTGGTTACTGAAAAAGTGTAACCTCGGAAGCTTTGCTGTCCTGATACATTCGGTAAAAGCAGAACACAAGCTTTTGGTAAGCAGTGGGTGGTTGTATTGCTGGAAAAGTAGCTTTATACCTCTTCCTGCATCTGCTTAGCTTGACTTCTGTGGCATGGTCCAGAGCATACAATTTAGCTGCTTGCATTGGCACTTTTATAAATATGAATTTTCTATTTGTCAGCTGAAGGAAGCATTGTTGTAAAGAATGCAACGTTTAGCTGGGCCAAAAATGATCCTCCTTCACTGAACAGGTAAGAATTAGTACCCTTTGTTCTGCTCCATAATCTTGCTTCATCGTAAATGATCTGTATTTGAATTATAAAGTCTATATACAGAAGAGTTTGCCTTAAACCAGAGGTTTCATGAACTAGAGGAATTTACAAAGTATTTTGTATGTATGGAAAGCATAAAGGGGAGTGGTAAGAGGTATAATGAGAGGAGAGAAAGCCTCAGGGATTTCAAGCTCTTGCTATGTGCTGCAGGTGGGATGAGCTCCATCTAGAGGGTGCGGCCAGATTAGCCCCTCGTGATTATCCCTAGTTCCTCATGTTTGCACTATGTCCTCAGAGTCTTCCTTTTAAAATCTCATTCTCACTGAACTGTAGACATCCTTGATTGCTGTGCTGGAGAAAACCAGTGAAGAACCTTGTACATGGTATGACTAACAAAGTAACTGGGGTAATGCAGCTACAAGCTGTGTCTTCCCTGTGCCCTGTCCCTTCCTTAATTTTGGCTGCTCTTTCTTTGGCCTCAAATTACATATTCTTTGGGACAAGGATGCTGTTTGGGAAGCATCCATTGATATTTACATTTGTGTTCACAGAACATTTGATAGAAATAACTGGACAGGTTGTGTCACCATGCTGGTGTTTTTTTTTCCTTTTTTCTTCCTCTTTTGACTAATTGCATATTCAGATGCTGTGTCTTAAGTATAAGAAGAGCTGGGTGCTTTCTGAATGAGACGTTTGCATTTCCAAAGAGTTAAAAGTTTCTGTGCTGTGTCAGCATTTGCATTGGATGTTCACATTGCATCTGGCTTTATATGGGCTGTTCAATAGACTGTTTAACTACTGGGATGTGCCAGCAAGTATGGCTGATTTATGTGCGCTTCATTTCAGCATTAATTTCACTGTTCCTGAAGGCTCCCTGGTAGCTGTTGTTGGTCAAGTTGGCTGTGGAAAGTCTTCATTGCTGTCTGCGTTACTGGGCGAGATGGACAAAAAGGAAGGCTACGTTGTTGTAAAGGTGTGATGTGTCTGAAGAATTGTTCAGCTATTTGTGGGTGTTGCCAGAGGGATTCTAGATATCCAAGTGATGTGAAAAAGGGAAGAGACACCCTTTCAGACGAATGCAGTTTTTTAGCCTGATTTCCTGGAAAGCCATGTTACATGCCTTAGCCTGTACTCTGTGTAATTGCCTGTTAAGCCTTGACTCAACAACTTCTAAATCTGTTGGTTTCACCTTTTCCCAATAGACAGAAGGATGGAAGTCTCAAAGATAAGTATTCTGGGGGGTCATGTTGGCAGCCAGGTATGAGGTGGGGAGACCCTATTGTACATAATCCAGCCTGACGAAGAGCAGTATGGGTTCATACCTTCCTAGGTATCAGATAATTACAGGGAGAGAGGGCACATCTAGATACCCAAACATGGGAAAAGCTGCTGATTTAGTTTATTCTTTCCTAAGACATCAGAGATCACAGAGGAAAAATGATTTGGAAGTAAGTAAATAAGTAAAAAGTCCTTGGTTTGGATTTTGCTGCTCCTGTAATGTATGGAAACAGAATTATTTTAAGAGCAAAACAAATATGTTGCATTTAAAAGAATGCACATATGGTCACCTCCAAAATTGTTCTGGAAAAATAAAGTAGGTGAGATCTGAATCACTGATCACTTGTGCAGAAAGAGAAGATAAAACTAATCTTCAAAGCAAAATACTTTGCAGTAGCTCAATCTAATTCTTCCTTTGAAGTGACTTTTATATAAAAACTACTTCTTCTACTTTCTGCAGGAATCTTGGGCAGGGATGCATTTGTGAAACACTTGTATTCCAGATTAAATTGTTTTATGCAGAACATATGGAAGTAGTAATGACTTTTGACGTTCACTAATTGTGCAAACATATTCCTAAACAAATGTTTCCTCCAAGTTTAAATTAATCGTACTTTGTCTGAAGTGCTTTCTTTTCCACCAACACACTTTGTTACATTCACTTGTAGAGAGGATTATAAAAGTAACATTTTGGAAGAGGCTGTAGCCCAAGAACTACTTCATGCAGTTTTGAAATGACCATAGGCATATTTGTGAGGTGATTAGCATTGCCTGCCTTACAAAGCCCTGCTGTGCCTTGACTTTGTGTGTAGGACTTTTAGTCTAATGTACTGAATAAGGAACTTTATCTTTCTTGCAGGGCTCAATAGCCTATGTTCCTCAGCAAGCCTGGGTCCAAAATGCAACGCTGGAAGATAACATTATCTTTGGAAGGGAGATGAATGAGAGCCGGTACAAGCGTGTGATTGAGGCTTGTGCGCTGCTGCCTGATATAGAGGTTCTTCCTACAGGAGACAAAACAGAAATAGGAGAAAAGGTATTTAAATCATTGCTCTACCATAACAGTGCTATTGCTTGTAGTTAAGGCCATATGACTTCTACTTTATCTTAAAGCCGTATTGAATTTAAAACATTCAGAGTAGAAACCCTGTAGAATAAAAGGCAAGTTTGAACAGTATGTTTTTGTTGTCTTTAAGCTTCAAAGGGGAGGAAACCTGTCCTCACTTACAAATGCAAAAGCATCTTGCAATGACAGTTTTTAATAGTCTCTTAAGTTGCCATGGTCATGGAGCAGAAGAAGGTATGGAAACAAGAAAAAAAAAAATCTTCTAAACACTTCAGTTTAAAAAAACCCAACCCAAACAAACCACAAAAACAACCACCACCCCAAAACTGGTACTTGTTTGCAAAAGTATGTGTGATGTGGGATTTATAAACTTGTACAGATGTTATAATGCTCTGATATGGGAGCAGGACTGGGTGTCCCATACCATGTGGCCAGCAGGGTATATGTACGTAACGTGTTCGGTGTTCTGCTAAGCTGATGTTCTCCATAAGACAGGGATATGTAGGGATATGTGCTTTGCCTACTGACTAGTTATAGGTGTGGTACAGCTGCCAACTGAGCCCCAGATTCAGTGAGAGGTGCAGCTTTATCTTCCTTATTCGTCATCAGGCCAACCAAATTGTAGAGCGTGAACAGAGTTTGTTTATTAAATCAGAGGCAGCACTGCAGAAATACAGCTGAGAAGAGAAGTATTCTCTGAATGTGCAGAGTGTGTTAGGTAGGTCAATCTGGGTTAATTGTTTTACAAGACTAGCAAATGCTTTTTTTTTTTTTTTTTTTGACTAGCCCCTCCCTGACAGTGAGAACTTAATAGAAGTGCTTCCTTCCAAGAGGATTTTGACTGTGATTGTTTATGCTATTGTGGTAGTGAAATTATTCATGGCTATTGTGGTAGTGAAATTATTCATGATGGAGATCTGTTTCACACAATGTTGAAATTTCTTTGATTTGCATAAACCACCTATAACTTGTGTCTTGCACAAACTGTAGGAAGACATCTCTTTTCAGCTGTAAATAAAGCATGTTTTCTTATTTCCCCAGGGTGTGAATTTGTCTGGAGGACAGAAACAGCGAGTCAGTCTTGCTCGGGCGGTTTACTGTAATGCAGATGTCTATTTATTTGACGATCCTTTATCAGCTGTTGATGCTCATGTTGGGAAACATATTTTTGAAAAAGTTATTGGACCAAAAGGAATCCTGAAAAATAAAGTATGTCATAATGAGATAGTTGTCTCTAGAGAATAAGTTGTTTTTCTCTGAGTTCAAATGATTCCAAGTTTGTCAAGCTGCATATTCAGACTTTTGTTTCAAAATCTGAAAAATGAATGAAAGGATCCTTCTGAGATTTTTAGAGGACTTCTATAAAATACTGAGGCTTTTATAATGAAACGTGCTCTGGCTTCTGTAATTCAGAACTATTTGATGCAAAAATCAAGACAAGGACAGTATTCTTTCTTAAAAATGCTGCATGCCTGTCCATGGCTATACACAGAGTGCAAGCAGCAAGAGCAGTAGTTCAACCACCGTATTTACTGATTTGAGATGTTGAGATATTAGAAACACTTTCTTTTTTTGCTATTTAGACACGGGTTTTGGTAACACACGCAATCAACTATCTGCCTCAAACGGATACAATTCTGGTAATGACTGAAGGAGAAATCTCTGAGATGGGTTCCTATCAGGAGCTGCTGAAGCAAGATGGGGCTTTTGCTGAGTTTCTTCGTACATATGCTAATGCTGAACAAAACATGGAGAACAGTGGTAAGCTTACAAATAAATTCTCTTGGGATAAGCTGATGTGTGGCATGTTAAGGGAGTCATGTTAAAGGAAAAATAGTAGTAGTTAAAAGAAATTATTATTTCTTGTGATATGCCTATACATAGAGGTGCTTATTTCTTGAGGGCATTGAAGGCTGCGAGATTAAACACATACTCTTTTTTAAAATTTAGGAAAATCTGGAGCAGATCTGTAGTAAAATTCCTGTGACTTAAAGCAAAATTCAGATGGTTGTGAGGTCAAGTAAAGGCCAGTGGGAATTTATACACCCTATGCTTATTGGGATGTATTGTCTTTATGCAGATAATTCCTTTGGGGATGGGGAGGAAGAAGCAGCACTCATTTTTCTAGCTGACATCCCTGACTCCTGCTTCTGCTTTACAAAACAGCTGTAGAGCTTCACTGATATAGGAATATACTTAAGATTTTTTTTTTTTTTTTTTTTAACCTGCAGACAGTTGCAGTCTTGGATTTTAATAAGTTTCTTGCCTTTAGCCTGTCATCTTTACAGTGGCTTGCCTGTGATGATTTCCTGACACTCCTCCATATGCTCATGTTGAAAAGTATGAGGGGTGCTTGCACTGTGCTGGCTGGCGTTAGGTTGTTGGTGTGTGCTCGAGGCCTGTTTGGTGGCAAATGCCTGCTGCTGAGTGCTGCAGAGGAGGCTCTCCAGAGCAAGGAAGGGATTGAGCCCACTTTTTCCTTTATCTTCCATTTGGAAAACCCTTGCTTCCCACCCATTCCTTAGAGGGAAAGGAGAGGCGGGTTTGGTGTTTTTTTTTTTGTTTTTTTTTTTTTTTTTTGGTCAACTGCTCACATGCCCATCAGAGGCAAAACAGAAATGGTGCCACATTTAGCAGCACTGTGAAGCTTAAGAGGTGTTGAATGGCCTTTGGCAAGGGGCTGCTCCTGATGTTCATCTGAAAGTTCCTTGTGTGAGGTCAGTGATGGGCTGCCTTATTCTCTGAAGCTGTGCTTTACTACCTGGGCTGGCAACACAGACTGCCCGTGGAGGCTGTGAATGAGCAGTCTGTTTCCTGGATGTGCGAGGTGGCATCTTCTGCTGGCTCCCTCTCATGCATCCAGCTATCCCTGATGGGGAGTTGGATTTGGGGGTGATGTGTGGAGTTGAGGCTCAAGGTCAGGATGCCCTGCTGTAGGCTAGCTCTCCTCTTGGAAAGGTCTCTTGATATGGTTCAGTTTTCACTCTGCAGGATGGGACTCTGGTTTGGGTGGACACTGTCTGTAAACAGCAAGTGCTCTATGAGTGGGGTCTCTCACTGTGAAAAGCACTGCGGGAAGAAATTTTACGGAAGCAGAATCCAGCTAACTTCTGTATATTTTCTGTGGGTGCTCCTATAACTACTTCCGAGCACAGTCAGACGTGTTGCAGTCTTCAGCATTTGAGACTTCCAGAGACAAATTAACTTTCTCTGTACTTCCCTAGGAAGTTAATAAGTTGACTTGTACAAAATTTGCCTCCTTTAATAGCCTTGTTCTTTTAGCCTTTGTCTCATCCCCATGCCAAGTGCATGGTAGGTTTTGAAGTCCTTTATATTAAACCAAGTTACTTTACTTTTCCATTTAAATACTGAATCTTCCTTTAGAAAGTGAGCCAGTGCTTTATCTTTTGCATGATTCTCTGCAGTTGTCTAATAAAAGGCGCATACAACTTCAGTATGACCCTGGTGATTTGGAGAGGATTGCTGTATCACAGGGTTGGCCTATCTGCAGCAAATTTGTTTCTCACTTATGGCCGAGTGCCTGTGCAGACTGGTCTGGAGTCATAGAGGTGCCCTTGACTGCTGAGACTGCGTTTCTGTTTGTGTTGCCCCTGTTCCCTGCTTCAGGCTTGTTTGCAGTACAGGTAGTAAATAGTTACTTTAAGATTACCTTTCTTATGGCTCTTTTCCCTTGTCTCCCATACAAACTAATGCAGCAGTTAGTTTTTGTTTTAACATGTGTGGTGTTGGGGTTTTGCTGTTTTTTCCACATGGCTTCAGCATAAACTTCGGTGTGTTCTTGAAAAGCCTGGAGCTACTTTCAGTGTTTGTGGGGAGTAAAGGCTGTTCTGCACAAGTGCAACTGCACTGTAAGGTTGAAATCTGCTTTCTGGAAAAGACAGTATGATACAGGAGTAAGATACAGGACCTTGCTTGCCTCTGTATAAACTACTTCCCAATTGCAGCAGTGAGGGGAAAAAAAAATCAGAATAATTTTTAAAGTGCTGAATTTGAAAGGAAGATAGCTTCCTTGGTGAATCGCTTTGTATTATACACTAGGTAGTAGTGTGTATTTCATAATAAAAATTAATTCTGCATTATGGGCTGGGGTTTCATATCTGCAAGAAGCATTGTGCCTTAATGATCAATGCGGTCTCCCAGTAAAGCCCAGCACGCCTCTAGTTTCTGGCTGTGCTTCTTTCTAACAGCGTGAGGCTGAGTTAAGCTTAATAGCAGTGTTGGATAGTTAAGATGCCTATAGGGGTGGTTGGGTGCTCCTCTCCTTTTTGACTTCTTGGAAGGCAAGAGTTAAATAATGAAATGTGATGGCTTTTTTCCAAAAGTTGTTGTGGAGTCTGGACCTGACTAGTAATTTAGGAAACACCTGTCTGCATCAGGACATAATCTTTTCTTTAAATTAATTTTAGTTCTCTTCTAGCAAAATTCAGGTCTCTCCTTTCTCCTATTACTTTAGGAGTATTTGCAGCTGAAATATTGCAGTATTTGAAGCTATTTGCAGCCTCTGCCCCAAATGGTACAAACAAATATTGGTTCAAGATGAGTGCTGTTAGGGTATCAAGATACTTGGAAGTGTGAAGTAGATCGCTGTTTCTTACTAATCTGTCTGTACAGGATGATGACTGGGGACTACAGAGCAGATGGGATAAGTAAACCTGTGCTGCCACAGCTCGCTCTCTCTCATTGCAGTTGCATGACTAAAGCAAGGCAGAATAGAGCTGTGGGAGGAGAGATGTAGCCATGTGGACAAAATTTGCAATTCTGAAAGCATAATGCTTTGCATCTTTAATGTCAGGGAGTCTCTTAAGAATCTTGAATGTCAAGTCTCTTCCCTACCACTGGGGAAAATGCATATGGTAGTTCCCTGTACACAGAGAGGTTTTTCTGTTGTCAATATGAGGCCACTTTAGAGTAATTTTTTTTTTTTATTCTCTCTTCATTAGTGCATATCTTGAAAGAAAGGAATTTTCTTGATCTGTTGCTTGTAGCCATCTGATTTTGGTTATTTCTTTTTTCCCCAAGGTTGTCTGTTTTGACTATGTATGAATGAGATTTGGGATTAAAAAGAGGTCTGTTTTAGCCAAATTTGATTCTGCCCTGGGCATTTTTTGATATTGTGGCTTAGGTTGTGCTACTTGGATGCATTTGTTGTTTGTAAAGATTGAAAATGGTTGAACGTGTTCTGGAAAAAGTTAATTATACATATTTTTAGACTCTGATCCTTCGTTAGAAGGAACGATTCAGCCTCTGGAAACAGGTAACTGCTTTTTTGCCGTGTGGCTTTGTATTAGTGCTTGTCTTGGAGTAATATTGAGTAGCTGCAGTTCATTTACAAGAGGATGAGTCATTATTAGAAGAATTTCGTCTGCACAATAGAAGGTATCAGCTTGGTTTGCATGTTGTTTGTGTGATGCTACAAGCGTTGGTGCTTGCTGGGAGCCTTTCAAAATAATGCTGTCAAGTGTTTAAAATAACCAGCAGTCCCATATTGGCTTGTGCTCATTCATATAAATAAAAGTAAGAACTAAGTCATTGACCTTTTCACGCTCTCACATTTTCTGCTTTTTTCTGCTTCTAGACCACACTGAACAGTTTAGCTTTGTTTTTTTTAGAGTAATGAACCAATGTTCAGTTTGCAGACACAGGAGGGAACAGCTTTATACTCTAGCAGTCCACACTTAATGTACTGATGAACTGTTTTATGCATGTATTTTGCTTTAGTATAAAAACTTCAGGCTCTAGATCTATGCAAATTTTCCTGCATATCTTTTGAGTAGATGCAGGTGGGCTTTTTTATTTGGATAAACTATGCATAAACCCTTTAAAATGCAAAATTATTTTGGTTACAAATTCTGAATTAACTTTCATATTTGAAAATAGAATTCCATTTAATTGACAGTTAATTTCTTAAGAGTTGGTCTGTCACGATCCACTATTGGGTTGAACAATTTGGCAGAGGTTAAACCCCCTTGCTTTCCAACCGACCTCAGAGAATTCTGGGAGGTTGGGGGCAGCTGGGCTTAACTTCTGATTAACTCCAATATTCTATCGTGACTAGGTTCCTTTTACATTCTCCGAAACAGAATTAAGACTCAAAATGGAGTCAAGTGCCAAGTCACTTTATTTGGCTGACAACAAATGCGCGAGAGAAAAGCAGAGAAAGAGAGGAAAAGCGAGAAAGGGAAAGACAGGGGGAGAAACAAACAGCATGGGAGTGTTGCGATACCTACCACCACGGGTCTATGTGCTGTCCGTGCGGCCGGAGC
>NW_009259790.1:657352-659176 GCF_000687185.1 Egretta garzetta | reverse complement strand
CATGCCCAGTACCGTCATTAGAGTATGCTCGAAAGTTCTAGGGGGTCCGAGCCCCCTCCCCATTGCCAGTTGACTCTGGCCCCGGGCACATGCGCAGAGGATGTGTGCTCCAAGATAACAGGCCACGCAGTCCTGTGGGGTGGGACTCAATGGGCTGAAACTGCCCCACTCAATTGCCGTGTTGATTAAGCTTTGGTAGTTAAGCTTGCCTGCCACCCATGTTGAGACAAGTTTCTAGTCCCTTACATGGTCATTTGGTTTGTATTAGGAAAATGACATAACTGGAGCTTCTAGGTTTTACTAGTGGCACTGTATTACACTGAATTAAGTTGCTTAGGGAAAACTTAGTATGTCAAGCTCATGGGTTTTGTGAAGTGTTTTAGACAGTTGTCTTGTGTGCTGCATCTTGTTACAAATGGGATGTTGTGGGATAACAAGACTTTGGTGGGTTTTTGTTTTGTTTTGTTTTTTGAGAAGTGACATTCATAGAAAGATCTCTTGTTCAAATTAATCTGATTTCTACAGTTGCTTAAAACACCAGGCTTTTGCATGTTTCTTCCTGCTTAGTTTTGCAGGAAGGCTCAAAGTTAATAGCATGTCCCTTCTGTTGTTACAGTTTCATTCCATCATTTACTAGAATGTCTTCTCGTTGCATTCTAAAATGAAAATAATTTATAGTTAACTGTGTAAAAGATGTGGTTTGAAAAGCAGTGGTTGGATTGTTTGGGTTTTTTTGTTGATGGTGTAGTTTTTTTTTTTTCCACAGTCATTCATATTGTGAATTGGTATTGCATGCTTTAACATCAAGTATGTCCTCAATTATATTACATTATTATTACTGACTTAGATTTGGTAGAAAAATAGAAAAATAAATGTTCACTGTCTTGGCAACTAGTCCTGTTGGGGGTGGAACTAAACAGATTTGTTCACATGGTCAGTTAATCTGTTAGTATATGTAAGTATTTACTTGTGTTTCCCCCTTTGTTTGCACATTAGGACTGCACCTGGCACTTAGGGTTGAAATGAAACCTTTGTATCTTTTTCCTTACCATTTTCATCTTTACTTTTTCACACCCTCCCTCCCCCCAGATACAAATAGTCCACCTGGAAAGGAAGGAAAACCTATAGAAAATGGAGTCCTTGTGAATGAAGCCCCTGGGAAGTTGATGGATAGGTGGGTAGTCTCTTTCTTTCTTACTTTTTTTTTTTCTCCCCCCTTTCTCCCTCCCTTTTTCATCTCATTACTCAGTTGTGGACAAAAAGTAATTTGGTATTTATGGTATTTGTTAGAGGAAAATGTATCATGCTGGATCCAGCAGCCTGAGGGAGGTGGGGCTGCTGCTGCTCCATGGCTCGAGGTCCAGCAAAAGCAAGGCTGAAGATGTACTCCCAGCAGGCACACACACATGGAGCATACATACACACTATATGTATACACGACCAGCCACACAGATCACTGACACTTAAAGCACCCACACAAACACAGCACCAAATGGCCTTGTCCTGTTCCCATCTCTGGCTGAGCAGGATGGAGGTTCACTAGTGAGAATATAGTATATGTGTATGTACAAGGTGGGTCCTTCTACTAGTTGGGCTCAGGCACTCAGTCTGCCCAATGGCTGCCCCTGGATCCCAGTCTCCCCAGTTGCTAGCACCTGGGCATATGAACCTCTGAGGCTGCAGCCCCGCTCCAGTTGCTGGTACAGGCTGTTGGGCGCGCATGTCTGCACACACAGAGTTCTGGTGCTACTCTTCTTTCCATGTGAAGGAACGATTGTATTCTAGTGAGATGCTGTGGGTTTGGCTCGCATAAAAGGGAGAGAA
>NW_009259790.1:641023-657321 GCF_000687185.1 Egretta garzetta | reverse complement strand
CCAAGGTTTCTGCAGATGACTGCTGTCAGATGGGATGAAGTGCTAAGGGGACATTTAATCTGACCTAGTACAGCTGCTGTTGTGCTTGAGAGAGGCCAGAGGCTGTCACTCTGATTATACCCTCCCAAAATCAATCTCATAGACTATGCTTTATTCTTATGGTGCTCTAGAGATAACTATTTCTGGAAGCTAATAAGTACCTGGGACTACAGTTGCCTGTTTTGATGCCAGTGTGGGTACCCTTTTTGCACTTCAGCAGCTGCACTGTAGATGATAGGGTTTGTAAAGGCGGCGGCTGCTGCTGATCACCAAGAATTTTTCTTTCTGGAGTTTGATTGCTCAACCAAGATTCTTTGACTGGCTAGCCTGTTACTTGTATCTGAAGGTGGATACCTGAGAACTGAATGCTACCAAGAGAGGATTAGGAGTGTACTTGTGAGGGGAGGAAGAAAGCACTAGTAACCACTGGCCTGATGATGACCAGTTAGGAGATTGATTATCACCAGAATAATGTAAGCCACTGACTTGCAGCCATGGACTGTTGAAGTCTATTTATGAACACCTGGCCTGTATTGTGCTAAGACTGGAAAATAAATTTCTTCAAACAGGCAACTCAGTAACTCCTCAACATACAGCAGAGACATTGGGAAGCCACAGCACCAGAGCAGCACAGCAGAGCTGCAGAAGCCACTCACTGAAAAGAATTCCTGGAAACTGACGGAGGCCGACACAGCGAAGACTGGGAGGGTAAGGTCTCCCATTCCTGTTTCCTGCACTCTTTCAGTATCAGAAAAAATCCACAGGGTTCAGAAGAACATAGCTTCCAAAGACCATATAACTGGGGTGAGAAAGGTCTGAGTGGATTCTTGGACTTGCTCCTTGTTGTGTAGTACTTCATGGAAGCGTTGCTGTGCCCTCTGGTCCCAAAGCTGAGTCCCAGGTTTGCGTGCAGAAAGTGCTGACACCAAACCTTTTGTTTTAAGGTGTTGGGCCTGACCACATCAAGGTTTAAAAGAAGAAATTAAAATCTTGCAGCTATTTCTTGGAAAGAGGTTGTGACAAATTAGGTGACCTAATGAAACCTGGCCTTTGGTGTAAGGAGCTGGAATTGACTCAGATGAATTTAAACCAAGTTCCACTGTAGGCACAAGTAATCCCAGGATACCCAGGGCTTTCTAAGAAACCTGAGTGTGAGGTTCCTGGGAAAATGGCAGTTTCACCTCCTAGCGGTGTTGCTTGAATCCTCTGGTTAAAGATCGGGTACAAGCCGTGTGGAGCAAGGATTTAATTAAAGGCTATATAATCTTGTGGTAAAAAGAGCATGCCAAAAAATGGAACTCATCAGTGAAGTTTTTGGCTCTCTCACTGATGTTCTGTGCTACTTCAGGAAGCTCTCTCCCTACCCCATCCATGTCTTGGAAGACAAGGGAAGGATGATGTGTGCCTGCCCTGGAGGGATATCAGATTTGGCATGTCCCCATAGCACACTTTGCAGCTTGTGTTCCCAAGCAGTGGCTCTCTGGAGTGCAACTGTTGTGTTTTTATGACCTGATGCAAAGATACTGACTTTACATAGGGGTTGAAAAAGGGAGAATTGCTGGTTTTGAAACTCAGTCTGCAAAATGAGTTGTTTTTTTGTTTTTTTTTTTTCCCTTTTGTCTTCAGGTAAAGGCAATAGTGTACTGGGACTACATGAAAGCAATTGGACTCTCTATCTCTTTCTTGAGCATTTTCCTCTTTATGTGTAATCATATAGCGTCCCTGGCTTCCAACTACTGGCTAAGTTTATGGACAGATGATCCTGTTATCAATGGGACACAGCAGTACACAAATGTCAGACTGGGAGTGTATGGAGCACTGGGAATTTCTCAAGGTTTGCTTGGTCTTACCTATTTTAACATCAGCAAGTTCAGAATTGTTTCTAATGCTCTTGGTGACCTCATATCCTCAGAACTGCACCAGCAGTGTGCTAAGTATTTGAATGTGGGGTTTGGGTTTTATTTTTCCTTCAAAGAGAGATGAAAAACTTGAATGATTAAAAAAAAAGGCAAGCAAACCAACCTATAAAGTTACTCAGTTAGTGAATATGATTTTCTTTCGTTTGTACAAAACAAGAACAAAAGTGGTTTGCAGGGCCTGATGAGCCAGAAGTTAGTGACAAAACATCTGACCTGGGAAGTGGTTTCTTGGCCTGTAAACAAACTGCATTAGCCTGGTTTGCAGGGACAGTTTGTCACAGGAGGCCATGGCTACACTGCGTCCCTTGCAGCCACAGCCTGGCTGAGCTGTGTAGGCTGATGTTTCCTCTAGCTGTTTGAGGGTCCACCCAAGGCACCATGGGGAGACCAGCTCAGCAGCTTTTTGTGTGTTCTCTTTGTGATCAGTTTGCTTGCCATGAAACCTAACACCCAAGTACACCACTTCAGAATTGCTATAAAAATCCTGCAGTAAAAAACAAATGCCACCTTAAAATTGAGTGATCTTTACTCAAGGAAAGTGCTCAAATATTACACAAAATTTTGTAATGGAGAAACAACTTCTTCCATGAGAGAGATGTGGTGATTTTACTGATTCTTTTTTTTTTTTTTTTAATTACTTGAAGTAATTGCTGAGATTACCTGTAGTGAACCCCAGTTCTCAGGATTATTGTACTGGAGATGTGCTAATGCTGAGTGATGACAAAATGAAGAAAGATGTTTCGTGTGAGAGGTGGAAGCAGTTTAAAAACAAGCTTTCTTTTCTAGGTATTGCTGTGTTTGGCTACTCAATGGTTGTGTCAATAGGGGGAATATTTGCTTCACGACACATGCACCTTAACCTGCTGCACAATGTCCTCAGGTCTCCAATGAGTTTCTTTGAACGTACGCCCAGTGGAAATCTGGTGAATCGTTTCTCTAAGGAGATAGATACCATTGACTCCACCATTCCACCGATCATCAAGATGTTCATGGGCTCAACATTTAACGTGATCGGGGCTTGTATCATTATTCTGCTGGCCACACCTATAGCTGCTGTCATTATTCCACCTCTGGGACTTGTCTACTTGTTTGTGCAGGTAGGGGGTTTTACCTGGGGGCACTGGGACCAGCAGCTACTCATCTTCTGTTATTTAAGACAGGCTTTTTATCTGACTCTACACTGGGATGAATTTTAATGTGTTTGACTTGAGTCATGCTCGACTGACTGTTCTTTGCATGGTTTATTGATTAGCTGACGTTAGCAGAGCATTTCCTTCCGTTGTCAAGTGCAGAATGACTTCTGTGCAGAAGGTAATCCTTTAATACCTTAGCAGATGTTATAAAAATGCCATTAGATCTTGAGACAAATTTTGTATAGCTTGTTGCTTGGAACCCAGATATGGAAAATGCATGGGCTTTTCTAAAACTTGCTTCCAAACAAAAGAGTAGCTTTTAGAGTGGTATGTGCGTGTTGCTGGGGTACCTGTTTCTTCAGAATATTGTTTACAGCGCAAGAGAAATGATGGCAGCCTTTCACTCCTGTCTTGTATAGGCAGGGTGTGCTTGCTTCACTCTTGCTTTACTCTTAGAAATCTAGTAGACCCAGTACAGATTGGAGTGAAGAAGCTGGGTTTTGACTTTGACTCTTGAATTAGCGAACCTATCAGGCTTCATTAGCAAGCCCTAAAGGCAGTGATGCGTGTGTATTACACTGTTGAACTAAGCCTGCAGAGAAGAGAAAGAGGAGAAAACGGCTGTCACATGAGATGGTTTGATCGGTGGTTGTTTAAAAACGGCAGAGGATATGTAATGGTCTTTTTAGGCCTAAAAGTGTTGGAGAAGGCATGTATTTCCACGTGCAAGTTCAGTCTCTGTAACTAACAGCTCAAATGGCAGGGAAATCTTTTATGATTCTCTTTGTCTTTTCAGACACAATCTGGATGTAACCGTAATTCTCATACTCTCTGATTTGCAGAGATTTTATGTGGCCACTTCTCGCCAGCTCAAACGCCTTGAGTCTGTCAGTCGTTCTCCTGTATATTCTCACTTCAATGAAACCCTCCTGGGAGTCAGTGTCATTCGAGCCTTTGAGGAGCAGAAACGTTTCATAAAGCAGAACGACATGAAAGTGGATGAAAATCAGAAAGCTTATTATCCAAGCATTGTTGCAAACAGGTAACAGTGGGGTTGGAACATAGAAAGGCAGTTACATGGGGTTCTGCTACCTGTGCTCCTTATCAGTCACAGCTCTCAGCATACTTGTCCAGGGTAGGGAAGCCTGTGTAGATATACCTGTTTCACAGATATTTTGCTTAAACTTCCATGATGGAATTAAGATTACTTCTGAATTTCTTTTCTTTCTGAGAGTTCCTGCCTTACTTCTGGGTAATATGTTTTTTAAAAGTTTTGATTCATTGATCCCTGCTTTGTGCATAAATTCTTGTCTTAGTTCACCTGAAAGGTTTATTAATTTTGGATGCCTCTAGGTTTGCATGCTGCTGGAGCAGAACCTCAAATATCTTGCAGTTCCTGTGTCACTGGCAGTATGCAGATGCCATGTTACTAATATTTTCAAAACCAAAACGTGTGACAGAACATTGGTTGGCCACATTCCTAGTTCTCTGTGGGTGAATTACCAAAAGGATGCATTACATATTTCTGTCTTGCAGGTGGTTGGCTGTCCGTCTGGAGTATGTGGGGAATTGTATTGTCCTCTTTGCAGCATTGTTTGCAGTGATTGCACGCAACAGACTCAGTGCAGGACTGGTTGGCCTCTCAGTGTCTTACTCACTGCAGGTAATTTTACCTTCTTTTTTTTTTTTTTTTTTTTTTTTAAAAAAAAAAAAAAACAACCAACCAACTAACCAAGCCCCAACCAAACCCCAAATTCTGAATTGGAAGACTGCATCAGAAAGTCAGAACCTTGCTAAGGCTTTGGAGGGACAACTAATATAAGGAATATAGGAAGAGAATAATAAATACAAATAGCATCTGGAAAGGTGCTGGGAAGTTCCTTCTGTGCCTTGCCTGTGTGAGGGCATATGGCTAAGACAACTCATCCCCTGCATATTAAAGGCATCTGGACTTTTCTCTTGTCCAGCACTGATTAGCGAAGATCTTGTCCACGTTTATGCATTCCATGAACTTGCAGTGCTTTGATTGTTTTGTGTTTTTTATTTATTGCAGGTAACATAATTAGTGTAAACTCCTTCTAGACTTCTTTTCTTCTTGCAGATTACAGCATACTTGAACTGGCTAGTTCGCATGTCATCTGAGCTGGAAACCAACATTGTTGCTGTTGAAAGAGTCAAAGAATATGCTGAAATGGAGAAGGAGGTACGTTGAGTTGTCCACCACACCTGTAGAAGTCAGTGCCCTGTTCTGAGGTCTCACCCATAACCTGGCTGAATGGGTTGGCAAGTGCAGCTGGCCATATCTCTGAGCTGAGGGATGGGTTTAGTTTAGAGCTTAAAACTGTCAGTGCCCTCCCTCTAGGGACAGGCTGTATTTTAGCAGGTAATTCCGGCGGGTGCTTTTGAGGTGTACCCACTAATATTTACACAGTGTTAGGAAATGTGCTGTTCTGCCTTGGGCTAAGCAGTGGAGCTGTACAAATGTTTTGGTTTCCTATGTGCTTAAACATTATTGTTTTTTTTATTTGTTTCTCTTGCTCTTTGTGGGGAGTAAAGAGATTTTACTTTTTTTGTCTTGATTCAAATCACCTAACAACTCACTTCATCAGCGGCTATGTCCCTTTTGGCTACAGATTTCCCCATGGCTTCTCTTTGCCATGCCTGTCACTTGAACCTGACTTGAGTGACTTTTTTTGCAGCTGGACCTTATGAGGACCCTTCATAGAATTTTTTTCTCAGGCTCTGGTAGCAGACCCGTGTTTATACAGTTAAAAGCCTTTTTGTTTGGCACTGGCAGTGAATGTGGTGGGGTGTGTTCTCTCCTCTCCCACCTCTATGAGAGGCTGAGGCAGCAGCTGTTTACCAGCTTGTTAATCTTTTAGTGCTTATGTCTCAGTTGACTGCTTCTGGTTGCACGTCTGGCTTCCCCAGTGGTTTCCCTATACCGTGGGTGGGGGTGTACAAGCAGGTTATCTGACTAAACACTACCATTTGTAAGAGGAAAGTTTATCCAGCAAGTGGGACTTGCGATAGCAAAGCTTTTGGCTACATACCATTTCATCTGCCCTGGGACAGCTTTTTCCCTTTCTTCCCATCATCATCACAGTTGCTTTTGCAAATTACACACTAACAAGGGTTTTTCTTAATTGCTTTCCTCAAGTCCTCCATTTGAAGGAGGAACTGATCAGATATGTTTGTGTGTGTTTTTTTCAGGCTGAATGGAGTATTGAACAAACTGCCCCAGCGAGTACCTGGCCTGAGGAAGGGAAGGTTGAGTTTCGAGGCTATGGTTTACGTTACCGGGAAGACTTGGATTTGGTTCTGAAAAACATAAATGTTACCATAAATGGGGGTGAGAAGGTAAAGAATCTGAATTTATAGTAGAGCGTTTATAAGTCTGCATGTGTAAGTCAAAGAGAGATCTAATCCTGTTCTGTAGAGTGTCTGGGGTCCTTAAGAACTAGAATAGCTTCTGTAGAATCAGTCTTACTGTAACTGGCAGATATAGCGGGTTCTTACCCTTTTCAAGGTGTGTCCTGCATCATCAGGTAAAGATATACTATTATGTGGGCTTGTGAAGTATCTTTTGGTCTGGTTTCATAAGGAAGGGAGGTTTATGCTGTCTTCTCCCCCCTTCCCAGAAAATATTGCTTATTTGTTGGCAATTAAGCAAAGAGCAGTACGCGTTGCAGAGAGATTAAGTTAATTACGGTCTCAAGAACATGAGTAGAGGAAGGGAGTCCTGATCTAATGAGGCAGAAGTTGCAAGGTGAGACTCTGCAGGAAAAAATGGGACTTTAGAGTAGATTCTCTGGATCTGGCCAAACTGATGGTGAGATGTGTGTGTGTCTCCTACTGCTTCCTCACATATGCGCTCACGTGCATCCCACTCCAGTCCTATGTGGATTCTCTGATATCTGATAATAATGTGATCTTGCATGGCAGCATAAAAAGGTAGCTGCAAGACAGACCTGCTATCTGGCTTCCTTATTTGTGGTATCAAACTTTTTCCTGGGTGCACACTTTCTACCTACGAATATGGGCAGAATACTACCTCAGGAGTGGTTAGAAAGAGCAGATGGTGAGAGGTACATCAACCAACCAAAGTAGCAATCTTTTATATTTATTTTAAAAAAGGAAAATAATTGGTGAAGGCTTCCATCTAGCTGGGAAGCAAAACATACAATATGAAACTGAGTGCTTTTGATATATTTTTGCTATAAATTCAAACAAGATAAATATCAAGTCAGCAATTACAACTGTGAAGCATGAACCAAACAAAGGGTTAGGGAAACCTTGGCCTGCTCTACCCAATTCCATCTGCTTTCTAGAAAAATCAAAAACTTATGTGATTGGATTGCAAAGTTTGACTGCTTTTTGTTCTTGTTTTTTCATACCCGCTGATTTTTCTTCCCCTTTGATCAGTCTCAATTTGTTTTGCTGTTTTGGGGTGTTGATAGCCCAGCAAATATGACAACCTTCTGAAAGCATAGCAGTTTCAAGTAGATGCTTGGAAGTGCTTTAACTCTTCCCCAGAGTAAGTTGTTCTTCCCAACAGATTGGAATCGTTGGAAGAACAGGAGCTGGAAAATCCTCACTTACTTTGGGTTTGTTTCGGATTAATGAAGCAGCTGAAGGAGAAATTATTATTGATGGAATTAATATTGCAAAGATAGGGCTCCATGACTTGCGGTTCAAGATCACCATCATCCCTCAGGTAGGTGCAAAATCCTGCCATTACCAGAACTTGTTTTGTAACAATGCTGTTTCTATAATGTATTTGGGATAATATATTTATTCCTTTTCTGCTCTATAGCTATGAAATTGAGTCATTTCAGCATTCTCTTTCATGGACTCAAAATCAAGCTTTTTTCCTAGACTGGCTTTGACTTGCTTCTGCTGGGTAACGAGGGGCTTGGCTATGGCCAAGTTGTGATGTGGAAGCAAAACCTTGGCCTTTGGACTCATGGGCTTTGTTAGCACCCAACACTGGGTCTGATCCTAGCTGAACACCTGACAGAGTCCCTTAGTTGACTGGGACCGTTGCTCTTTTGGCCCGTAGAGGGGAAGTAAAGTCTGAGTATTTCCACTTGTGGAGAGCCCTCAAGGGACTTTTTCTAGAGATGGATATCCACTCTCGTTTTAGGTAGTTCCATTCTTTTTAGAAATGGGATGAATTTACTGCATAGTCTAGCTGTGAGGGATTAGGATTTTGCTTTGCTATATCAGGCTTGATATGCGCTCTTTGGGCCTTTGTACAAAGCATACTGACTTTGGCAGGATCTTGTGAGCAAGGGTGTTCATTCACAGAAACCTGTACATAACCATCCCAGTCTAGCCCAGCAACTGTGGGTTTGATAGTCCAGAATGTTTGGAACTACAGCTTTGCAAGCACTGGACAGTCTCAAGTCATCTTGATGACTTGAGACTCATCAAGATGAGGAACTCCTAGAAAGAGTTCAGAGGAGGGCAACTAGGATGATAAGGGGACTGGAGCACCTCCCCTACAAGGAAAGGCTGAGAGAGTTGGGCTTGTTCAGCCTGAAGAAGAGAAGACTGAGAGGGGACCTTATCAACACATACAAATATCTTAAGGGCGGAAGTCACGAGGATGGAAGCAGTCTGTTTGCAGTGGTGTCCAGCGACAGGACTAGGGGCAATGGGTGCAAACTGAAACATAAGAGGTTTCAGTTGAATATGAGGAAAAACTTCTTTACTCTAAGGGTAACAGAGTACTGGAACAGGCTGCCCAGGGAGGTTGTGGAGTCTCCTTCTCTGGAGATATTCAAAGCCCGCCTGGATGAAGTCCTGTGTAGAATGCTCTAGGAGAGCCTGCTTTAGCAGGGGGGTTGGACTAGATGATCTCCCGAGGTCCCTTCCAACCCTTGCGATTCTGTGTGATTCTGTGTGATTCTGTGATCTTGTTCTTGCCGTGTAGCCTTTATTGCCTGCCTGTTCTGATTCAAAGTAAGACCATAAAATATGGTTATATAAATCACTGTTGCAGCACACTGGCAAAAACAAGTGAGCACACTGTAAAAGGTTTTCTGCACCGGTTCTTTTGGAAATCTGGGAGGGACTTTGCTTTTTCCATTTGATCACTTTGCGTCAGTCTGACACTACTAGGTCAAAAGTATTTCCAAAGTAGTATTGCTCCATGTCCAAGAAAAAAAAAAAGCATTAATCTCATTAATACTGGAGCTGAAGACTTTTGAAATACTTACAGGTGGTGTAATTCCCTAAGAAGCAGAAAGTTGACCTAGTAGTCCCTGCTGACAAGAAGGTTGGGCAGGGAGTGCCTGTTCTTTGACTTAGTAGCCCAGTAAAAAGAAAGTTGGCTGGTTTGGATTTTTTAGGTTTTGCTTGGAAGTTTTTTGTGTGTTGTGTGGTGGGTTTTTTGTTTGTTTTGTTTTTTTCACCTCTGGATTCATGAGTTACTGACTCGTGGAAAGGTCTGGAGTGCCAGTCTCTGCAGAGAGCAGAGGTCAGGCCCCCAGGAGACATAAGGAATATGGGTGGGGGAGAATAACTTGCTGTTATTGGAAAAAATGTGGTCTCACTCCTAAATTCAGTAGATTAGCTTGCTTGCAACTGCATCTGGACATGGTGTTTTCCTTTCACTGTCTAAGAAGTATTTTTGGAGCACTTGCAATGCTCTGTGTACATTGTCAATTACCTCTTTCTATGACTAGGATCCAATATTATTTTCTGGCTCTCTGCGTATGAATCTTGATCCTTTTGACCAACACTCTGATGAAGACATTTGGAGGTCTTTGGAATTGGCTCACCTGAAAAACTTTGTATCATCCCTTCCTGATAAACTTAATCATGAGTGTGCTGAAGGTGGAGAGAACCTCAGGTATGTCAAAGAACCGTGTTTGTGAAAATTGCCTTAAGAACTAAATGAGAACTGAGAGGTGTGTATGCGCCCTCTTATCTGCAACTAGATTTTCCAGAAACCTTACAGCTCACTTGGGACAGTGTGTAGCTAGACCCTAGCAATAGCAGTGCAGTGTGGGGCTCCCCCCACCATCCCGTGTGAGAACTGGGGGAGGGAGTTGGGGAATTCTTAATGCCTGAGCAGGCAGTCAACAAGCTAGATTTTACTCACCATGTTTTAAACTCCCAAGTTTGGGAATTCAAAATAATTCAAGGAAAACTCAGAATGCTGTGAGGTTTGACAGCTTGGGTATTCTTAGAACAGATTCTAGTAGCAGCAGCCTGCTATTTAGTGGATACTCTGAACTTCCTGTGGCTCTTGCCCAATAGATGCAGTTTTTCTAAGGGAGTTGTTAGCTTGCTTTTTGCACCATAACAGGGATGTATGTTCAGTCTGTAGAAACCATTTAAAGTCCAGTCCTCAACACTGCATTGATTCAGTTATGCTGAAACCATTTGTAATGGTCTTACTATGCTGCCAAGACTTCATTGTGAGGGATTTGTAGTTTCAGATGCTGTTAGATACTCTGCAGTGACCTTGTCTATTTTGCTGGATTCTTGGCACCTATACTTTGGAAGAGTTCTTACAAGGAATGGCTGGGCTTCAAAATGAATGCTGCAAACTTGTTCTGACTTTTTTTCCCCACCCTCCCATGCCATCTGCATAGTGTGGGACAGCGCCAGCTGGTGTGCCTGGCACGAGCTCTGCTCAGGAAGTCCAAAATCCTGGTTCTAGATGAAGCCACAGCTGCTGTTGATCTTGAAACAGATAAGCTTATACAGTCAACAATAAAGTCTCAATTTGAAGAGTGTACTGTATTAACTATAGCACATCGTCTGAACACAATCATGGACTACACAAGGTAAAGTAATACCGCTTTTATCTTGAAGAATGGCATGTGTGACCTGCATTGCACTCTACTTAAATGAGCATCTTTGTGTCAGCTAGGTGTTTACTAGTGTGTATTTAGCCACCTCTTGCAGAGCTGCTGGAATCCGTTTTGATGGGTGTGGTGTGTGTGTGTTCTGGCTTGCAGTGGCTGTGCTTGGCCTGGGGACCTCCTCTGATCCCTCTGTCAAACTGCCCAGGCAAACTGGGAAGGTCTTGCCCTAATTTAGGCACAGCTGGAAGAGATGTCAGAGCTTTAGGAAGCTCATAACCTAGACTAGGCCTAGACAGTGGAAAAAGGGGTAGGTCCTGTGCTTGTCTGAAGTTTATTCAATGTTTCTCTTTCCAGCACTTTTGGTTATAGTTCACACAGCCTCCCTCATCCTCAGCTGCCTTGCTAAAGTGTGGTTGAGGGCAGACTTTTTGTCTCATAATTTCAGTTTTAAGCTCTGTTGTCCTTTTTAAAATGGCAGAGAGCAAAGTCACCAGTGATAAGACTTTTGTGTGCTTCTATAGACCTCTCTTTGTGCTGTCTGTAGTGAAAGGTAAGAGACAGGAGCATTGCCTGCGCCAGGCCCAGCACCAGCAGTAGTGTCACCAGCTGAACACCCAGTTCAGTCACGGCAGCGGGTAACAGTGTGCAGCAGCACGTGCTAAGGGCTTAGCGAGCATTGCTGCACTGCCTGGCCAGTTAGTGGAGGTAGCCAAAGGTAGTGTTTCAACTGTGAGCTGATTTTACTGACTCTGGGAACTTGCTTTGTAAACTTCCTAATGCACAAACTTGCATGTTTGTTTTGCTTAAGCTATGTCTGCCTTTGTATTTTGTCAGCAGAAGCTGTGTAACAGCAGTTGATGTGCAGCAGTATTATGGGAAGGTTATCCCAGGTCTTGCAAGGTCTCAGGGGCTCTCACCTTGACAAGAAGTGCTGCTGCCATCTAGTTTCTGGCTGGCTCAGAGCACAGTCAAAAGTCTCACGGCTGCCTGCAAATGAGTGTATAAAAATATGCTACATAAAAAATAGACCAGACAGGCCATCTGCAATGAGGTCAGGAAGGGCAGAGTTGAGAACTGCTGTCCATTCACACAGTCTGGACTATCTTCGCTTGCCATATAACGGCTACGCTACACTCACTTTCTGTCTGTACATGCATGTCTGTCTTCATCTTCTTGTGACCTTTTTTTTTTCCCCCCCTCTTGTTTTACAGAGTTTTAGTCCTGGAGAGAGGAGAAGTTGTGGAGTGTGGTAGCCCAGACCACCTACTTCAGGAAAAAGGCATTTTCTATAGCATGGCCAAAGATTCAGGCTTGGTGTAGCATTTGAACTTGGTTGGTTCCTGTGGGGAGGAGGGAGCTGATACATTCAGAGAACTGTAACTTCCCCTGAGCTGGTGTGAACCGTACAGTTCCACTTCAGACCTAGAGAAGTCAGCCAGAGCATGGCGATGGAAGTAACATAAAAATGCAATTTTTTTCCTCTTTCTTTATTCTCCTTAGTATTGATTTCAGCCAGCGTTAGGAGAAGCACATACACTGTGCGAAACACTTCAGAGACTTAATTTTTGCCTGAAATCTGTCTCATGTTCAAATGTAAGGTGGGGTGGTTCATCAGAGAAGTTCAGAAAAGCTTTCTTTTCATCTGCCTTTGTGTTCTGAAGCCCCCTTTTTAGTTTAAAACATTTGTTCAAATGCTAGTTATTTGCTTGTTTGCTGATTCCTCATTTGATGAGCCATCTATTATGGGATGCACTTGGAACATTTTGTGGCATATAGTACTATAGTCCAAAGACTTTTCTTCTTGTGAAATAACGTGTGCCAGACTCTCTCATTATGGCATTTACTGTACATGGTTAATGCTTTTATGCATTCTCCTAAAGGTTTCACGTGTTTACAGTGTATAGCAGCAAGTTCACTATAACAAGTCAGTAGTGCTGATGTGAAAAAGCACAGTCAACTCCAAAGCAGTATTTAAGCTGGCATGTTGCAGTATGCAGTACCTGATCTTACACCCAGTTCACTCAGGAATTCCGACTTGGGTGGCGAATCGTGGTTACACCTGTGGGGGACTAGGCTGAGAAGTGAGGATTTGCCTGAGCAGAGGTTGCAGGCTTGGTGTGACACTGATTGTAATACCCTTGGTTTTGGCAGTTCTGTGCTTTAATAGAAGCTCTGCCACATCAAGGACCATTAGCCTTATATTGAAGAAACATGCCCTGCATGCTGCTGCTGTTGACTCTTGGATTTTGTGGGAAACTTACATTACAGTTGGGGGTGGGGGGGGTGGGATGTTGTACTGTTTTTCAAGTTGTGTGTCAGAGATGTGTAACAATTCAATTAGCAATGGAGCTTGGTTGTCAAGATCTATGTTGAATGTTTGGTTTTCTGTGGGAAGAAAAAAGTTACTTTTCTCATATTCTGATTAGTCTTATTTTAAAGGAAAATGCTGAAAGAAGGCAAACTAAGACGGATCCAAATACTCAGCACTCTGATAATGTGGACTTCTGTGAATGATATTGCTGACCTTAATATTAGATGATTGTCTTCTTTAGAGTAAAGCTATTTATTTTTTTGTAAATTATGACTCTCTGAAATTGAATAGACTGAAATTTTCTTTGGTATTTTTTGTAATGACTATACAAATATTTGCAAAGAACTTGCAGTAAAAAAAGTCTTTGAAAGATAACATGATGTGTCATTTCTTGCTTTGTATTCAACAAAGGGTTGGCTTTGTCAGTTCAGCTTTTTGCTTTGAAAACAGAAATTATTGGTACTGTTTAGACTTGCAAGGCTGCTAGGCCTAATGTCTGGGGGGTGTTAGGGTGACTGGAAGTAACTCTGGGCTGTGGTAGGGCTGGATCACATGTCATGGTTTCTCTTGTAATTTGAGTACTGCAATTTGTCGAGCAGACCGGGTAATAATGATGGATCAGTAGAGCAGGATCCAGTGGTGCTATGGACCTTTGTCATACCCCTGGTGTCCGTGGCCTGTGACAGGCACATTTCCTGGGCAGCTCGGTGTTAATTTCCTCCATGGAAATGGAATGAGCAAGGGGTGATTTGGGAGACTGGGGAGGAGTGGTGGGTTTTGGTTTTTCAAATCTCCTAACCCTTATGTAGCATTATGATGCACAGAAAGGTGGAAAGTTTGGAGCAAATGGTTAGTAAGGGACGGAGTATAGAGCAGAGAAATGAGCTTGTCGTGGCTGGTATTGTGTTACGTGGCTGCATTACAATGGAGGCAGATCTATCTGCAGAGAAAACCCGGAGGAGGATCTGTGAATACCGCCATGAGACCTTTCCCGCTTGGGGACAGTCATCCTCCGGGAACGCTTTGTGATCCTTCCCCTTCCACCCCATCCTAGGAGAGTCCTGGGAAGGAGTGGGGAGGAGGGGCCGCTGGCATTGGATGACCAGACAGCAAAGCTCCCTGTGCTCTCTCCTTGCCTGTGCAAGCTAGTTATCACCAACACCTTCCTCAAGGCAGAGCTGCGGAGAACATGCAGTGAAGGAATTCAGGTAGGACTTCCAATACCTTTGAAAAGCTCTGTGAGTTTAGTGTAGCTCATTGCTGAGATGGGGACTCTGCAAGTGCTCTGCAGGTTTGGGCTTGAATTCAAAGGAAGTTACGTTGCTAGAGTGCTTACTTTGGTGGAAGCTGATTTCAGATTCAAGGAAATGATGCTTTCCATTGCACACTGAGTGACAGAGATTTACAAGCCTTAATGTTTGTGTGAGCAAGTCCTTTGAAAACAATGGAACTGCACTTAGGAACGTGGTTTGAAATGCAGAACTTGCAGAATTCTGGTTCCGCTGTGTAAAATGTTTGCGGTGGAGCTGTCTGTGTAGGAATGACTTACACTGCATTTGCAATCTCAAACTGAGTACACTAGAAAGTGTTGCTGGATGTTCTCTGTCCTATCCATGGACTGTGATCATTTGGGGAGCTGCATGTCCAAAATGCTGTTCTTTGCAGGATAACCTTCTAAATAGTGCAGCAAGGGGTCAGAAGACTGCTCTGAGTGTGTGTGCTTCAGTCTTGTTCTTTTTCACTGATGCAATTACTAATGTGCATCACTCTATTCTCCCAGTTTTCTGTATCTATACACTTGCTAGTACGAACTGTTCTGCTCCAGCTCTGGAGCAGATGCTCTTTTCTTGTTTGCCCTAAATACCTGTCAGTGCTTGTGCTGTTGCTGCATTGATTCATGATCCTGATTCCAAATGTCTGTCCTCATAAAAACAGTGAATATTTTGTCTGGATGTAACTTGAACAAAATTGTATTATGCATGATGAGGATCAGTCTGAACTAACCTTTACTGCACACGGAGCTAGCTGAACAAATGCAGCTTTCTTCCCACAGGACCTGTGTGTAAGAGCAGTGTCATATAGGTACTTTGGGGTACCTTGAGGCAGGAGCTGCATAGCTGTGAGATCATGTTTCATCTAGGAAAGAGAGGGCCATATACCGATCCCTGCATGCAGTGTTACTGGGACCACTTGCAGAAAACGATACAATGTGCTGCAAGGTAAGGTATTAGCATCTGGCATCAAAAGAAGTAGATTTTCCTTATTTAACCCGTTTTGATTTTTGTGCATGTGTTTGGATCTAATCCTTATTTAGTACTTGGGGCACTTGCAGCACTTCTGGGTAAGTGAAATCTAGCCTGACAGCATGTGACTTCCAGTGCAAGAGTCTGGTGCCATCCAGCAGGGATCGGTGATATGGCGGCCCAGGGTGACGAGCCTTTCCTCCAGCCACTGGGGGAGGGAAGCGCTAGTAAATTCAGGGGTGTGACACTGAATTCCAGCACCTGAGCTCAGAGTCACATAGCAGACAACTATTTTATTTGAATGCCTTGATGTCATGTATCTTCCTTCTTGCAGCAAAGCTAATGCCAGCTCTGAAAGATGGCATCTAGGATGGGAGGTGGGAACTGTACTGGGAGCATGTGCCGCAACAAGCAGCTTAGTCCTTGAGAAGGACACGAGGTGGGCATCTTCATCCAGCTGATGCAGAGCAGGGAATCCCTGACATGTATTGCTGTGGCATGGCCTGCGTTCGTCCTGTCCTTGTCCTCCAGGTCCCCTCCTGGTGAAGAGGTCATTAGCTGCCCACTGGAAGGGTCTTCACAGCTGGTAGGCTTGTGCTTCTGTAAGTGGGTAGGCTCTCACTTCCTACAGAGCATGTGGAAGCCCAGCTCCATGGTTTTCCTCTTTTTTTTTTTTTTTTTTTTTTTATAATAAATATGGCACAATTAATTTCATTTAGATCAGCAGAAAAAATGGAAACCTTATGTAGCTTCATTGCTGGCTATTTATGTGTATTTTGTGAAAAAATGGCCAAATATCTGTCAGGCAAACAGAAAGTGGCTGGAATTAA
>NW_009259790.1:630678-641002 GCF_000687185.1 Egretta garzetta | reverse complement strand
GGTCCAGTTCATTCTGTGCTCTTTGTTCTGGGGACCGTTTCTTCCAGTCTTTGAAAAGATCCTTATCTTTCAAAGCAAAGCTCTTTTCTTCCTCTCAGAACCATTTTGTTCCAATCTATTAATTAAAAAGTTAAGGATCTGTGAAACCAGTTCAGCACCTGTTGTGCTGTATCTTCTGTCTTACAGCAACACCGTGTGTGCCACTGCAGCCCACGTGAAGCTGGTGGTGGTGGTAATTATAATCAGTATGTTCATGTTTATTATTAACATGTTAATATTTACAAAAGAGTAAAAGAAAATTCTTTATTTTACTGCATGGGATTTCAGCACATGTTGATAAATCCTGACTCACGTTATTTGCTGCAATATGAAAGATCCCTCACATTTGTAAGAGCTGATTCTGCTGAAAAAACAGCTCAGGATTTTCAGGAGCAAATAACCCCCTAGTTCTTCACGTGTGTGAATCCAGCTACTTCTGTAAAACTGTTCCCAGTCTTCAGACCTCTCTGAAGATAACCCTTAACTCATTCAGCCGCAACGTCGCACAAACAGTTGTGCTGTGGGTCACTGATGCCTTTAACGTTTTGGCTTTCCTGTGCATATTGTGACCACCTAGGGAACTAGGAGTGCAATTTAGAAACTGCATGTTTTCCATGAACTCTGTGTAAATCAATGCACGACACCTTCACTCTGATTTTTCTAGCTTTGGCAATTTCAGTATTACCTTAAGCTTGGAATCATGGGACAAGAATCTTTTTTTAGGTTGTTTATCTCTCCTGTGTATGCTGTGCTTGCACTTCATTTGAGATAGCCTTAAATGAGGAGGAAAAAAGGAAAGGGGGGGAAATGGGCTTGGAATTGAAAGCCCTAACTCTTGATGTCCAGATTTGATGTAACACTGAAAGTTTTATAGCACTAATTAAGCTCTTGACCTCATTTAATATGATTGCATGGGAGTCCTATACTAGCTGAACTGGCAGAGCAGGCAGCCTGTGTGGGGTGAGTGGCTCTGTGAGGGTGAGATACTGCCACAGGTTGGTGCTTGGGCTGGGTTGGGCCAGGCCATCTCCCTGGGGCTACGTTGCGGAGGTGCTTGCTGCTCCCAACCCCCTGGTCTGGGGTCTGCTGCCATTGCCAGTGGCCAGGCCGGGCTGTTCAGCCACAGCCCGCCTCAGGCGGGAACACAGCTCAGCCTACCCGGCCGAGAGGGTGGTGGGAAATATGGGTTCTCCCACAGAAACACCGGGACATGGTGTGTTCTTGCAGTGGTCTAGGTCAAAACTTGTTTTTTCTTTAGAGTCCCTACTGGACTTAGAGTGAAACTCTTGTTTTGCTCCAAAGGCAAAAACCGAGTTGGAAAGCCACTGAGATGTCAAGAAACCCTCTTCAGATTAGTGGATTTTATTTGGGCTTTGAGTGGGTAACTAATGTAGAGCTGAACGCAGCTGCTCTGTGTATGTTGCACTTAACGCCGCACAATAGCTATTAAAAATTAATGCAGCAAAGGTGTAGACGGGGCAAGTCCAGGCGCTCCTCTCCATCAGCTCTAGGCATTCAGATTACTGGAGGTGTTGGACAGACTTTTGTTTCTTAATATTTAAAATTTCTTCAGAGCAACTTACGAAATAGGCTGTTGGCATAGTTCTAAGCCTCCTGTAGTTACCCCCATGCTAATTGCATAATTCAGTCAGTCTAATCTAGGAAGAAGTACCTTTCCAAAGACCCAGCAGACCTGTCCTTTTAAACACTGCTTTTTCTTCCTTAAACCAGATTTTCAAGAGAGGATGGCATCTCCAGGTATTAACTACTTTATATATTTTGCTTTAACCAACTTCCAGATAACTTCCTTGTGGTGACTATTACCTTTTTTTGTGAGACCTTACTTACACTTGGACATAAAGCTGGGGACTCTGGCTCATCTGAAACACAGGGGTTTTTTGCCACATGTAATTTTGGGAATCCCATTTCTTTTGCCCTTTCAGCACAGCTTGATGTGTGAAAGCTGATTGTATTTTTGCTTGGTTCTACTTTGTGCAAGCCAAGAGAAAAACTGTGCCCTTTCTAAGATTACCAGTGTGAAAGTATGTTTTGATTATTTTCGCCTTCTGTTGCCTTCTCTCTGCATTACCAACTTAGGAACGGAAAGCGAGCATTTAAAAGATGTTTATATCAGAGATTATGGTATGCTAAAAGATGTCTGTTTCAGAATTACCCAGCAACATGGGCACTTCTGTTTCTCTTTGACTTCAGTTAAGAAAAAAATACCTACCTTGTATCTCAGTAGTTCTAAATGCTCCTGGTTTTGAGATCCATTGATAAACCTTTAGAGTGTTCATAACTTGTATCTATTGTTTGATTACTTTTTTTGTCTCTGCCCTTGAGTAAGGTTTGGGGAAAGTAGAGGGGGAAAAAACTACCTCTTTCCTGGTATCTGAGCACCAGTATGGCAGCAGGCATCGGACTTTGGTATCTTAGGTACTTTTCAAGCAGAAACTGTTAACCACTCTTAAGGCAGGTAAAGAGGATCCTGAACAGCTGTGGGAGAAGAAACTGCTGGGTTTTGGTCTGGGTTGACTCTCGCCAGTTTGAACTCTCCCATCCCATCCCCCATTACTCCCTTTTATGCTGTATTTACTTTAGCTTACTGAAGAGAGCCATTTCGATACCTGATTTTACTTTTATTTCAGCTTTCTAGAAAATGAAGTGCTTTAACAAAACAGTCACAGTAAACAGCAGTATCTCACAGTGTGATTTGTTTGTCGCATTTTCTTGTTGCGATTCCTGAGGAGAGACGTGGGGACAGCTCTGACCGCAGCTCCTTGGCACTGTGGCAAGCCCAGGAAGACTTTGCTTTCAGCTGCTGTTCTAGTTTGTTACAGCAGCGTCAGGAAGATGACCATGGCAGAGGCTCTGTGGCACCAGGGTGGCACATGCAGGAGGTAAACTTGCACTCAAGAGGAAAATGAATGAACCACCACGTCGACAGGTCTGAGAGACTGCTATGCTGCAGGGATCAGAGAAGGACACTTTTCACCATGCAAATTCCTTGTGGCCAAATTCAATTTGGAAGTGTTGGCATTTGGATGTGTTCCCCTGTGACCAACTGGCATTTGGCAGCAGGGCTGCTCCAAGCCTTCAAGCAGAAGGAACGATGTTCTGCTGTCCGCTCCCAGCCAAGTTACTCTGGTCTGCGTCAGCAAGCCCGTGTCCAAGCTGGCTCTCTTCCTCCAGGCAGCCTGTCAGCCCTCTGCACAGCACGATTAATGGGGGCCCCTCCAAAGCTGACATGGAAGGGGATGGAGCGTATCTGATCCCCAGCTGCAACAACAGGCAGCCCCGCAGGCAGCTGTAGGCTCTTGTGCTTGGTGGCATCCCACCTCCCCTTCCCTACTGCCCTGGTGTTTGTGCACTTTGGGTGACCAGACCCAGCTGCTGCCTTGGAGTCCACCATATCTGTGTAAGAACAGCCCTCAGGTGAGCAGACCTTAAGACATGGGCAGAAGACTAAATTTGTTCTGCGTGGAACTTATGACAAGCTGTAAACTGTTAAATTTCTTGCTACCAGTTAAATTCTTGTTTGCTGTCCATAAAATCTTGTTGGCTTTTAAAAATAATCTGTGTAATCTTTAAGTATGGCAGTGTATTTGGGCTCTATTTGTAGTATGAATTGGAGATACTGTGGTCTTTTGGTTTGTTTGCTTTTGTACCATAAAAGCAACAAGGTGGGTAAGTGGCTAGCAGGTCAAGGGAGGTGACTCTGCCCCTCTACTCTGCTCTGGTGAGACCTCACCTGGAGTACTGCGTCCAGCTCTGGAGCCCTCAGCACAAGAAGGGCATGGAAGTGTTGGAGCGGGTCCAGAGGAGGGCTACAAAAATGATCCGAGGGCTGGAGCACCTCTCCTATGAGGACAGGCTGAGGGAGTTGGGCTTGTTCAGCCTGGAGAAGAGAAGGCTATGGGGAGACCTGATTGCGGCCTTTCAGTACCTAAAGGGGGCCTATAGGAAAGATGGGGAAAATCTTTTTAGTAGGGCCAGCTGTGACAAGACAAGGGGCAATGGTTTTAAACTGAAGCAGGGTAGGTTTAGACTGGATCTAGGGAAGAAATTCTTTACAATGAGGGCGGTGAAACACTGGAACGGGTTGCCCAGAGAGGTAGTGGAGGTCCCATCCCTGGAAACATTCAAGGCCAGGTTGGACAGGGCTCTGAGCAACCTGATCTGGTTAGCGGTGTCCCTGCTCACTGCAGGGGGGTTGGACTAGATGACCTCTAGGGGTCCCTTCCAACCCAAAACATTCTATGATTCTATGATTCTAAGTTCTGACTGTCTCATTTTCAGCAGACGAGTGAGGTTTTAGGTATCTGCAAACAATGAAAATCAAAGTGCTAAGTTTCCTATAGAAATAACGTGTATCCCGAGTCATCCCTTTTCATCTACTCACTGCGTTTACAGCTCAAACAAGATTTGGTTGAGTGTCAGGCATTTTAGAGTGAAGCCAATAACTCAATTACGAGATCAATTATTTCTGATAGTGGTGGCATTGTGGAGTACTCCATGAGTGACTCATGCAAGGCCTGATTCTTCCATCAGTCTGTAGAACAGTCCCTTCTGAGCTATTAAGCGTTCCAGAGTATCAAATTCAGCTATCCGACCATTTTCCAAGACTAAAATCCTGTGAACATTAAAACAGAACTGTAAGCTTGGGGATACACCAGCAACTGTAATAAACTTAGTTACTTGTACTTATTTCTAAAATAAGTTTCAGTACTTGCTTGTTATTTAACCAAGCTTTCCAGCAGCTTTTCAGCTGGGAAACAGCTGTGGGATAGAAATAGGTTTCTGATGAGTGACTATTCAAGTACTGAGTTTGTGGGAGGAGAGTTTTGCCGCAACCGAGACTGGAGTAAGATTTGTGACGTGTATTTTAGCTCCACAATTTTAAGATAAAGCAAAGAGCTGCAGCCATGGTTTTGCTGTCAGTGGGGGAAATAGGGGTATGACACAGCATGAAATGCATTATGTGGGAATAAATGATCTTCAGTTAACCTGTTGGTGCCTACCTGATGTAAGATTGCTCCTACAATCTCTAAAGCAAAGCTTTGTGGGTTAAACAAGAAAAGGACAGAAATGAAATTGCTGTTCACTAACACTCTGCGGTTTGCCTAGTTCACACAGGTTGCCTGTGCCTTCCTCCTTAGGAGAGTAGCTGAAGATATTACCTGTCGCAGTCCATGATGGTGTTTATCCGGTGGGCTACTGTTAACACTGTGCTGTCTTTGAAGTGCGCCCTCAGGGTGGACTGAATCTGAAGATCAGTTTCTAAATCTACTGCTGCTGTGGCCTCATCTAGAATGAGGATTTTGGCTTTCCGAAGAAGTGCTCTGGCCAGACAAACCAGCTGTTTCTGACCAGCGCTGCAAGTAAGAAGAGGGATGGTAAACTGAGAGCAGTAGTCACTTTTCCCTGGGGTCAGAATACGTGATTAATTTGAAAATAGTAATGGAAAGCTGATTGTTCCCTTCCCCTGAAAGGGTGATTGAGGCCGGTGGTGCTGCAGGTAACAGCATGAAACAACCTAAGGAAACAAAGGGAGTGTAGTACTATAGCACCCAGGAGATCTGCACTTGGAACAGGATTCCAGTGTTTCAAGTACTGCACAAACACAAGACACCACAACAGTTAAGTCTCAAAGGTCTTAGTCTCTCTATGATTTGATTTCATGCTGTTAAACATGACAATAATGCAGCAACCTGCTGTCTGGGCACCATTTTTTTTTTTTTTAAATTTTATTTTTAAAAAATGAATTGGACTCCTTGTCCCACTAGCTCTACGTTCCCCCAGCCCATGGGGGAACTGCCCTGCCACTGTCTTTCTGCAGATGTAAGGTACCTTAGGTTTTCCCCTTGGTCAGTGCATTTATATTCCAACTGATCTGGCAAATCTGCAACAAAGTTCTTGAGCTGAGTCAGTTCCAAAGCTGTCCAGATGTCTGCATCAGTGTATCGGTTTAATGGGTCGAGATTCATTCTTAGAGAGCCAGAAAACAAAACTGGATCCTGAGCACAGAGACAGTACAAACAACTCCTGAAATGAATTATAAAAACGAGCTCTCTGTGGCTAACGTTACATTGAATGGGAGACTAGCGTGGCATAGAGGTAATTTCCAACTTTGAAATTTCTGAATGTCCCTCCTCTCACATAGTCTTTATAAACCCTTCCTAGGTGTTAAGACTTACAACCTGCTGAAGCATTCTGGAAATTAATATCCTACCTGAGGAATGACAGTTATCTTGGTTCTAAGGTCATGGAGACCTAGCTGAGCAATATCGAGTCCATCAATTAGTATCGATCCTTCTGCAGCTTCCACTAATCGCAGCAATCCCACAGCAAGAGTAGATTTCCCAGCTCCTGTTCTTCCAGTTATGCCAATCTGTAAAGTGCAATGGAAAGCTTACAGTTTTGATGTCGTTTTCCACAGTTGCACAGACCTGCCGTGTAGTTCCTCTTGGCCTTTTGAGAGACAGCTTTGCATGGATCAAATCTTAAGGGCTGTTCCAGATTCATGTAGTCTAGCAATACGTTCTTAAAGGGAATAATTTATAATTTGTAATTGTTTTGTATGAAAAGGAATCTTGAAAGCCTGTGATGGGAAGAATAACTACAAGACTGAGCAGCTAGAACAGGGCCTTGATGTGGCACTAGATTTCAAAAGTGAAATTCCTTTGCTGTAAGCCTGCTAACCCTCTGAGAAAGGAAATGTCACTCAGAAGAACATCTAGTGTATGCAGCAATCCTGGAAACACTACTTTGTACTGAAGAGGTGTGCAGTGCGACAGATGGACTCATCCCTGCACGTTTCATGCTTACAAGTTACAATAACCTTGGTGTAGGGCAGGGACTGTATCTGCCCAGGTCTGACCACTGCAAAGCAGTGTTCACACTTTGTAGCTCTTCTGAAACAAGTGGCTTTGCTTACCTTCTCTTGCCCGTTGATGGTGAGATTGACATGCTTCAGTGCTAACTCCAAATTTGGCCTGTATCGCAAACTATAGTTTTTAAATTCAATTCTTCCTTCAGTGAGCCAAACTTGACCTTGAAGTTTGCTGTTCAGAGTCCAGGGTGCCTAAATAGATGAAAACAAACAGCAGTGTATAAAGCTGATTTAAATTACCAAATCAAGTGGCCATACTAAAATGAGAAGCTTATGAAGACATCTGTGCCAAATTCCCCTGATCTGTTTATTGTTTTCAAAAGAGAAAGAGGCCTCTAACTTCTATATTGCAAATATCGACTTTTTACTTTGTGCAAAGATGTCAATCATTTTACCTGAAAATGGGGATAAATATTTGTCTGCGTGTCAGAGTTCTGACATTGAGTGGTTCAATAAAAAAAGATTTATATGCCCCTGTAAACAGGACTGTGAAAGTCTCTTTTAGTAGGATCTCTGGTCAGTGTATGGAGAAATAATTTTAATGATTACAGAACAAAAATGATTGCACTGGAGAGTTTTAGTGGCTAAAAGGCTATCTAGCAGCCATCACTTATCAGAGAGGTGCATCTGAACTTGCACAATAAATACATACACCAAATACGGGCAGAAAATATGGCTCATTCCATGAGTGTTACCAAGTGAAGCTATTTTAATGGCAATCTAATGCTCAAGTCTCTTAAGGAAATAATGATTAGAGGTTATAAAACAAGCCTAGTCACTTGGATAAAAAGCAAATGCTGGCAGTTCTTTAAAGGAAACATAACTGGCCTTTTACATGGGGAAAACTAGGGGGTTTGTCCAGGTGGAACAGAAAAGTTACTAATTTAGTTTGCAGAGATGTTCATCTCTGCTAAGGTCAATAGTTGGTTAGCTACCTCCTTAGGAGTCCTCAGGTATTCTCTCACTCTCTCCACAGAAACAATGTTGTTTTCTATTTCTGTCCAGGAACGCACCATCCAGTTCAGAACACCAGTTATCTAGCAGAAAGAAACAGAAGCATTTGAGCAGATAAAATGTCTTGACCTGTTCTTGCAAGGTATGTGGCACTTTGTCTTGGTGTTCAATCAGCTAATTACTTGAGAAATCATCCCTTAAAAGGTTAAAAAATAACCTTGTGAAAGTTTGTAAAGCTGTGTTTAAAGAGCCTAGCCAGCTCCCCCCATAGCTGCTTCTCTGTAAGTTTATAGAGAATGAAATGCTGCTGACTTGGGTGCTAAAAGATAGTGTGACTGTTGCTTAGGTTGCTGTGTAACTAGTCTGCAAGCAGGTAAGACAGACGCTGCAGACCATGACTTAAGTATGTGTTCAGATGCAGGAGGACAAAGACAGCTGGTGGATATGTTTATCAGGTTCATTCTCTGTAAGGGGCCAGGTGCTCCAGATGGTTTCAGCAATGACAGCAGGGTTTGGTAGGAGAACACACTTAGTCATGGTTCGTAATTTCTTACAAGTTAAAATGGTAGCAGAAATTAAAATGCAAGTTGCTTTGGATGAAAGGCAAGCATGGCATTACTTCAGTGCTGAGTTACCTGAAGAGCATAGGAAATGGAGAAGCCAGCAGTTCCTGGACTAAGATGTGTTCTGCCCATTGCTGCAAATAGTGCTGCAAACAACACGATGCTGTTGCCTAGAAACTCCAGGTTTGTAGCCAGCCACCTGCAAGAGGACGAGAGTACAGAGTTGTTGCTGAGTGTCCTCTTCCCCTCTCTCAGCAACATCTGTGATGACTTTGCAAAACACTTGTGGAGCTGCTGGGGTACAGGGCGCCCAACAAAGCTCTTGTCATGCCCTGGTTGCTTCTATCCAGCCACTTTCTAGCTTATGAATGGCTCCAGTCTGTCCAAACTGGTTGGCTTTATAGTCTCTTGTTAGGATTTTCTCCAAGGCCTGTTGGATGAGAGCAGCCAGCACACAGCTGCTTGGATGAGTTGGATGACTGGTGGTTGATGGCTTTGTTGTCTGAGGGGTTCTGCATATACCACAGGCCTCGTGCTGCACTCTGTCATGTGATGATGGTCCTCACCAGGCATGTACTACAGCTTCCTGCATTTTGGACACCAAGCGATAACTCTAGCTGTGTGTCAGTATGTGTGTGTGCCTAGCCACGCAACACAGATGGTGTGCAAGAGACACTGCCAGAGAGGGGCACAGGGCAAGTGATAGGGAAATAGGCTACCCTACCCCCAAACCACTGTGCACTGTGGTCTCATCAGTGTACCTCCACCCAAGCTCCCAGAGCAGCCATCTCCAGTCACCAAGGCCATGGGAATAAATGATCATCATCTTTACACTGCAGATTTGTACCTGTCAGCAACTGCTCCAGGGAAGCATATTCGCTGATTGACATCCACCAGAAAATTGCTCTTCAAAATAAACCTCTCCTGGTCCTTGTAAGCACGGATCACACTGCTCCCTTGGAAAGTTTCTGAAATGTGGGAGTAGATGGGTGACCTGCTGGCAGCCTCTAAACGTCTCAGCTGGCAGGAGCTGATGACATAGAAATGCTGGTACAAAGGGAAATGGAAGGGGAAGTGATTAGAAGGCTTATGTGCTCCACAGAACATTTGGGAAGGGCTCAACAAGTGCAATATTACGTACTAGGCTAGTATTATAAAACCTAATGTGCAGGTAGGAGACATCCTTAAAAGGTGAGGCAGCATTTCTGCCTGTGTTATGTCTTGTCTTGCTTTAGAAGAACCCCATGGTTAATGCAAAGAAGCCAGCATACTCTGACCTCGCAAAGTGTCTAAACTCACACCTTCTCCTATAGACCAGCCCTTTGCTTGATGGAGAAGGGAGGCATACTTGCACCCTCACTTGCCCTTTCCTCGTGTTCAGTCTTAGCTGGCAAAGCATTTGAGGTTTCACAGCCTGATGGGAGAGCTGCATGATGTACATGGATTAAAAAGCAGTGTAGGCATTCTGGAGGAAAGGGAAAATGCTTTTGGTCTTTATACTAATGGAGACAAGGAATATAGCTATAGGTGGGATTTGATCTGGACATCAGAAAAGCACAAGCCTCTTTGTAAGGTCTCTGGGATGCTTTGGAAGAGTCACTGACATTACTCTTGTTCAGATGCAATTCAAGATGATGAAACTAGTTTCTGCATGTCTCCGCTTCTAAGAAATGGAAGGAGGCTTTCTGCAAGGGCGTGGCCATGTTGCTTCAGCCTCTCCTGTCTGTGTATCTCTACAAGCTCTTACCTGGAATGCAGCATAAAGAACAGTCAAGGGCACTATGGCCATTGCTGCCCTTGGTGTAGCCACTATAGTCACAAGGTAGATCTCCAGCAAGTTGAACAAGAATCCCAGCAAGGACTTCAGCTTGTCAGG
>NW_009259790.1:610832-630641 GCF_000687185.1 Egretta garzetta | reverse complement strand
CCAATGGGTGTTTGCTCAAAGAAGACCATTGGGGATCTAGCAATGTTTCTCAGCAACTGCAGAAACAGCTTGTGCGATGCTAACACGCCACCTAGAAGGACTGCTGCTATGGAGACAAATCTGCCAAGGGCTGTAATATAAAAAATAGTAATTATTACTAGGTCTGAACAAACTCGCTGTGGAGTTCCCCTTTGTGAGATCATGGTTTTCACTTAGTACTGTGAATGCTATACTAGTGAAAGGAGCTGATTTTCTCTTTGGTAGCAATTAAGCCAAGCCTCAGAGTTTGCAGGGTAAATTACCCTTTCTGTAGGGTGGTTACAGGGGGGCAGAAGACCTAAGCAAGCTTGATGGGGGCCACAGATTCAGCAACTTAAACGCATAGGACAAATTCTTTGTTCTTCACAGAATGGGCTTGACTGGAATTACTCTGAATTACTCCAATTCTTAGGTTTCCTGCCTACACAGTCACTGTTAGCACAGAAGGGTACCCAACCCTTCTCACTCTTTTCAGCTTGTTTAAAGCTTTCTCAACTTCTTGTCACTTGGTCTGAGATTTTTCCAGGTTTTATTTCTTTCCTAAAACAAGACTTTTTTATCTTTTTTTTTTTTTCTTTTTAAGAGTGACCAAAAGCATTGTGGCCATTTTTAAAGAGAAAGATTTAAAGAAATGTAAAATTCCGTAAGTTCCTCTTTTTCTCTCTCATTACACTCAAAAGACCTAAACCAAGATTTAATTCAGTGTGGAAAAGAGCCACTGCTTGCACTTTGATATGATTAATTTATATTGGAGGAATGGAAAGGGCAAGAGGAAGAATGATATTCAGAAGATGTTGGATACAAGGGGGCAGGATAGAAAAATAAGGATGTTGTAGTTCTTCCATTGCTGAATGTTTTTTTTTTAGGGAAGGAAATACAGAGGAAGACATTATTCATAACGGTCTGCTGAAAGGCACAGGAGAACTCTTCCAGTATACCATGAAGTAGAATTTCAGACAGTAACACTGGAAATATTGTTCAGATCCCTTAGAAATTCTCTCTGTGCGTCAGAGCCTGTAGTTTTAGGTCTCATGCCAAACCTTTAGGGCTGGTGCCAAAAGCCCTGGAGGCTAAGAGCCCATGGGTATGCGTTTGTTTATATTCTAAGAAAGCATCCTGGATATGGGAAAGGGAGATAGAAATACAGAGAAGAATTAGGTGAGCAAGTTAAATGAACCTTGAATGACTCCTAGTGCACCAAAGACTCCAACTCTCAGCTCTGTGTGCTGTTGCGTCCCGTTGTGAACAGGGTCATCTGTCCAGATGCTGAGCCAGTAACCACGAGAAAATGACACAGCTTGCTGACATGTGAACAACAGCATGATGTACACACACAGTGGTAAGCCTGTCGCCTTCAGGTAGGCTGCATAAATTGAAGTATTAACCTAAAGTGAAACAATTGCGGGAAAAATAGGAGGAGAGGTTGGGAGGATCAAGCTTGTTAGCAAGGAAAAGCAGCTCCAAAACAAGGAATGATTTATTATGGCATACCTACTTGGTTATATGTCATGAGCCATAGCAACCACGTTAATTGTTTTTTTGTTTTCCTCATGGATGAATAATGAAACCATACTTAAGTAATCTGTGGTATTAATGAGTGATTATTATCAACTGATAAATAGGCTCGTGTTAACTGCTGGAACACACGTAAGGCTTTCCTTATGCCAGGCGGTGGTTTTCATTTGTTGTTGGTGTGAGCAAGAACTATCTTGTATCCTGCTGACTGGTTGTGTGAGTAACTGCTGATGGGCAGACCTGAGGAGAATCCCGGTCTGACTAATACTCTGCTTCCCCAGGGGAAGGAGCAACTCCCCCTTTGGGGGTGTCGGACTTCTTGCTCTCATCTCTTCTCAGTACCAATGTGTAGTCTCAGGTATTTGTTTCCTCCCCACATTTTACTGCTGCTACAATGTGCCCTGAATACACACCTCATCCATGCCTGACTCCTCCTAGCTGGAATCCCATGTCTGCTTCTTTCCTTTCACAGTACCCTCCTTGCCTCAGCCTTTTGAGGCATTTCCCTTGGGCAAGGGGAGAACAGTGATGTACCTCTTGGCCCCTTCCCACCAGCCTCAAGAGTTTGTGGACAGACTCAAGGTTACAAGTCCTTTGTAATCTGTCCCCTTCTGTCCTGTACTACCACCTCACCCTGCTTCATCGTGCTTTCCCCCTTCAGGTCAACTCTTGAATCAGGATCTCTCTTCTCAAGTGGTCATAATTTCCCCCCCACCTCTCATTGCCATAGTGTGCTCTTTGCATTATTGCTATTTTGGAACCAGTGCTTAGATTGGGGCATCCAGGGAGATACAATTTGCATAGAAGGTGCTACGTGAAATAATGCTGAAATGACTTGTACAAACTTGTCCAGCTCAACTGACTTCCCTGGAGTTGCACTGGTTTAACTTAGGCAGTGCACTGACCTGCCTGCCATGAGTGGGCCAGTAATAGATGGTACGTGTCTTTGCCTTTACAGGAGAGGGCTGTGCTTACCCTGCCATGCTGAGTTTTCTCCCCCTTGGTTAATCTTCCTTTGGTGGCTGCAGCAGTGGTACAGTCTTGAATTACAGGAATCGTCTCCCTTCCCATAGCGGAAGATTTGACTGAATTGTCACTTCATAAAGAAAACAAAAATCCTTTCTGTTTTTAGCCAAGGTGATGAGAACTTTAAAGTTGAATCTTCTTACTCACCCATCCCTATATTCATGCCTGTTTTGAGGGCTGCAGTTTTTGGGGTCCTCCAGAGTGTCCCCAACCACTGTCTGTATTTATCACAGGGACTGGGCTTTGTCAAGCTATTAACAAACACAGGCTTTAAGCATTGACTAGCTGTGGCTGGTTTGAAATGAGTCAGCCCTTACAGCCCCACTGGGAAGTGAACAGCAAGTAAATTTATCAACATGCCTGGTACGTGAGCTCTGGGACAAATTCTATCTCCTTGTCAAACAGGGAGAAAATGTTAGTCAACATCCACATTCAAGAGCAGTTTCTTACCTGTTCTTGAGTTTTGCTTGTTTACTCTTACTGTTAATTTACAGATCAATCCCAAACCTGTGTCATACACAGAGCCTCCATGTAGGCTTGTATGGGCTTTTGGACCAAGTTCTTCACTGTCTTGAGACAGCTTTAAGCTTACCTAAAGAGCTTCTCTTGTGATGGACCATTAGTAGAGGTGATGATGCCTTTGGTGTCTCCTATAGCTGTGAAATAAATGCTTTTTTTTCTAAATGCTTTAGAATCCCATTTTGTCCTGTATAGCCTTTGGGAGATTGGTAATATGGAGGAAAGATTCATTACAAAGGGTAGAAATATCAAGTATTATTCTAAGGGTAGAAATATTAAGGTGAGGCTTTAAGAATAGCACATGTAGCGGGTAATTCTGTTTGCTGCATGATTATTGTCTTTCAGTACTTAAAGGGAGCCTATAGGAAGGATGGGGACAATCTTTTTAGTAGGGCCAGCTGTGACAGGACAAGGGGTAATGGTTTTAAACTAAAACAGGGTAGGTTTAGGCTGGATATAAGGAAGAAATTCTTTACAATGAGGGTAGTGAAACACTGGAACGGGTTGCCCAGAGACGTAGTGGAGGCCCCATCCCTGGAAACATTCAAGGCCAGGTTGGACAGGGCTCTGAGCAACCTGATCTAGTTAGCGGTGTCCCTGCTCACTGCAGGGGGTTGGACTAGATGACCTCTAGGGGTCCCTTCCAACCCAAAATATTCTATGATTCTATGATTGAAGATGGAACTGTTTATTCAAGAACCAGTTCTGAGGTGATGAGTCAGCTAATTTGACAGGCATACTTTTCCCCACACAGAGTGACAGCTTGCTGTGATTGGATCTCTGCTTTAAATGTCCATAACAGAACAAATGTAAGACTGGCTTCTCTGGTTACATTCTCTTTTCCCTCTTCCCAACTGTGAACAGTAGCAGACCCCCCCTCCCCTCCTGTTCTTTAACGTTAAGGATAATATTAAGGAAACAATTGACTGATAGACCTAGGAAGAATGATTCCAACTCATTTGGGTTACCTGGAAAACCAGCACCTGCCTTCTCTTCTGCAGTAATGTGTGAATGAAGAAATTCTGCAAAGGCCCCATTTCTCTGTAGAAGTTCTTGGTAGGAACCAATTTCTGAGATCATTCCATCCACCAGCAAGACAATGTTGTCCACTTCAGGCAAAATGTTGATTGTGTGAGTCACCAGCACACGAGTCTGCTTGAATAAAGAGGGAACAGTTACAATTGTTCCGGTGTTTCCCTGCTCACTTGAGCTGTTGCAGTCAGCTGTCTTCTGAAGAAAGGCATGTACTCAGTGTGAGCTATGATTGTTACTAACCTAGAGATATTTTTGTTATTTATTCCTGTTACTTCTGACAGTCTCTTTGATGAAGCTTATCTTTGCAGCACAGCTTTGTGCCCGTTTTGAAAGCGCAGAACTTGGGAGCGGAGGGTGAATCAATTTGCTTTGTGTCATGCGCAGCATAAAGAAGTGAGGATCAGAACTGAAGCCTGAAGTCCCAGGCTAGCACCCTGTGTGTAGGAGGACCTTTTGCTTGGTTCTCTGACCAGTTCCATGTTGTTGATTCCCCTCAGGCTGAAGCTTTTACATAGAATGATGTTAATTGAAGCGTTATGTCCCATTTATTGTCACTGATAGCAGTATTTCAGAATCAAATATGTGCCTGAAAACTTTGTCACCCTGAGTGCGGCTCCTCTTAATTTAAATTTGTGAGCATATTTGCACAGATAATTACAGGTAGGAAAGGATGTAAGAAGAGTAATTTTTCCCTAGATACAAAATTGGCATGTTACATATTTCTAATATACAATGAAGCCCTTTGAGTACTGCTTAAGTCTGATACCTCTTTCTATATTTCAATACAATAATTACATTCTGATACTTGCAACTGACCTACACATGAAGAGAAAGATATTTGTAATCAGATGTGTCTGTTTTAATTGGACTTCCTAATGAAAGAAATTACCTATTTTACTTCTATAAGGTGAAATTGAATCAAGTATTTGTAGGCACTTTATACCATGAAACAAATAGAGCTGCCCTAGCATCCCTTATCATGTAACCACATTTATTATCCAGATTGCTTGAGAGCAGAGAAATACGAAGGAGTAACAAAACACAACCAACGCAAAAAAAGAATGGAAGAGAAGTGTTTAAGATGGATTTTAAGACTGAAGTTTAAGTGATGATCATTTGGGTGATAAGAACTGTAAAGGTGCCACTGAACTATTCAAAAGTGATGGGATTAAACATTATTGTAAGATACAATGAGCTGGAAGAGATCAGACAGCTCTTCCTAACTATACTAGAAGTAAATCTCAAAAAGGGAAAAGGATAATGTCGACAGAAGACCAAAGAACTATAAACTTGCTGTAGAAGTAAGGCTAGATCTAGGCATGTGGTTTGCATGAGGATAAAGAGTCTTTCAGGAGGACCTAACTTTTCAGTCTTCCGCCTTCTAGGTGAGATTTACTGCAGAACTTCCACATGCTGTGTGGACAGCAGAGATTACCCATTCCACTTCCACTGTTGTTAACAGTAGTACCCCTGCTGCCACTAGCAAAAAGGAATTTGGGAGCCTTTGATAAAGGGAATAACCCACCTTACTGGAAACGTTTCACGGTCCCTGATAATTAAGATACATTTTGCAATCTTTTACAGTTCAGGATTTATAACACTCACCTTGTCCTTCAGTAAGCCATTGCGTCCAAGGACATGTTCAAAAATGTGCTGTCCAACATGGGCATCAACAGCCGAGAGAGGGTCATCTAGAAGGTAAATTGAAGCCTTCTGGTACACGGCACGAGCAAGGTTCACTCTTTGCTTCTGCCCTCCAGATATATTTATTCCCTGTAAAAAATGTATTGACACAGTTTATTCCAAAGCTACAGCGTATTTGCCAACTGTTGGCTCTTTTATACTGAGGTTTTAAGAGTTCCTTATTTTTAAATCAGTGCTTCTCTCCCTCCCTCCAAATAGGGCTCTTGATATGCAGTTTCTCTTGAGCAACTCCACTATCCTGCAGAAGAGGACCCAGGAAATACCTGGATTTGTTTTTTGTCTTAAGCATCTCTTACATCTCTGGTTAGGTTAACAGTCAGGAAGTGGGCTTCAGACTCTGTTAAATCATGGCCCAACTTTTCAGAAATTACTGAGCACCTGCCTCCTGCAAGTTTAGTCCTTTTGTAGGTGTTCTAAGCAGGATACCTGAAGTTGTAGCTACTCATGCAGAAGTTGGCCAAAATATAAACCTAAGCCAGTACCTTCTCTCCAATTTCACTCTTCTGCCCTGCAGGGAAGCTCTCCAAATCAGGTTGCAGTGCACAAGCATCTATCACTCTACTGAACCATGTTTCATCCATCTCTTTCCCAAAGAGAATATTATCTTCCACTGAAGCATTTTGTATCCAGGCTTGCTGGGGGACGTAAGCTGTGGTGCCCTATAGAAATGGAAGTGGATGAATGTTAACAATCTCTTTCATAAACTCAACTTGACACTGCAGGAACCCATCTTTGAAGAAAAACTCTCCCAGTTAGCTTTAAAGAATCTGGAATTATCATCTCCATTGACAGGTCTCAGAGGGCTTTGCAAAATATGAGTCTGCACTCATTATCTTACAGAGCAGGAAACAGGTACAAGTATGTGGCGTGATTTACCACAACGCCACTTCAGCTCACTGTCAGAGTGGGAAATGGAACTGGATCTTTGAAGTCCTGTTCCAGCTCCTGTTCCCAAAGGCCAGATTAATCTGAGGGGTTTTAACGCCTCCAGATCATTAAATTCAGGCTGCTGCATAGAGCCTTTGTTAAAAATTCAGCAATAAATGAGTTTTCATCAGGTACCTGATGCCTTGGTTAATACCTTACTGTTCCTGAAGACAGCCTAATTGGAAGCAAACACTCAGGGGAAAATTTACCTTCATGGTCACGCAGCCATCTGTCTTTTCCAGCTCACCAAGTAACGCTGACAGCAAGGAGGACTTTCCAGCACCCACCTGGCCAACTACAGCAAGCAAGGAGCCTTGGGGCACAGTAAGATCTATCCTATAGAGAAGAGATTAGTCTCTTAGCACCTTTTAGATATAATTCCTGGAAAGAAAATTACCTAAACTCTTGCTGTTGTCTTATAGCAATAAAAATGTACAAACTCAACCCTCTAATAACTGAGGCCTCAGTTGCGCAGGGTTACTCTTCCTGTCTTGCTAAATTTTTGCAGCAGAACAGAAGTCATCCCTTCAAAGATACCTCCAATGAGTAAGTCTTCATCCCCATCCACGTTTCAAACCTAGATCCAAGACCCAGGTCCCCGCTCTGGAGATAGGCTAGCCCAAAGCACTGGATATAAAACATTCCTGAACATCGGAACTTTTCAACACTGTTTCTTCTCTAAAACTTCAGTGTGTTTTAAAATAAGCATAGTGATGTCATGTATAATATCTGCATACCATCAGTTCTACTTTTTTGACTTAAATTACCATAACTTCATATTTGGACAAGAAAATTGTGTAAAGAAAGCAGTCTCCATGTATTAAGGCAACATCCAGATACAGGCACCTTCCCATTTATGTGCTCCTAAGCATAAAAGCAAGACTACATTTTGTCTAGCTTAATTTTCAGAATTCAACAGAAGCCTCTAGATATTCCACACTGTTTTGACTTAGGCCCTGAGGAATTAGTTCATTCAGCATCTACCCTGACCTACAGGACTGAGATGACTAAGGGTAAGTCTGTACCTTCTGAGACAAGGAGAAATTTCTTTGCTCCAGCAAAAAGTCCCATTTCTTATGGTGATACTTCCCTCTACTAAAATATGAGGAGAAATAGAACATTTATAAATTCAAAGGTAGGTACAGAAACATCCCTATTTATGTGACTCTTTTTCAGTATGTATTTATATTACATAAAATGAACCTTAAGTATGAAAAGAAGGGGTTAATTGCCAGATTAGATTTCATCGTTAGAAATAGGTATGTCTAAGAGAGAACACGACAATAAGGGGCGAACATTTTTCACTCTTGAGTATGGTATGCACCATAAGAGTGGAAAGCTACTCCTCTTATAAGACAACAATGCTAACACAAAGCTTACCACAGCCAGAAGTGTCTCTGCTTGAGCTCTCAGGATTCAGCTCTTCCAGATTCAGAAAAGCTGCTAAGCGGTTTAAAGAAACTTTGGCCTGAAATGGAGCACACAAAAGAGTAAGATTTAAAACAGAAAGGAAGCTAAAACCCAAAGTGAAGACTCAACTTGAAGACCCACTTAGAATGTTGACCAGGTACCACGCTGCAGATGCTCTAGGCTTAGATGGACAAATGCAGCTCTTCCTTATGTTAACTGCCTTTATTTCCATTTAGCTTAGCAAAACCCCATACTCTTCCCTGTGTTTTCTCTTCTGCTTACATAGTGAACTTTTTTCTCCAATTCATCCTGCAATCTTCCCAGTGTTTGCTTCTGTACACAGAGTTGTGACAGTCTTCTTGGGGTGCAAAAGGAAAGTGCAATTTCCCAATTTCTTACTGGACAATGACTTGCTTTTCTCTCTGGTCTGGACTAGCAGCGTTTCCACTGATCTGACATGGGGATTTTGCTCCATCTACTCTGATTTCTGTGTTTAAAAACAGAACTGGAAGCACCTCTGAGATCTAATGGTCCTTGTGATTGGTCCCAAAAGACTTAAGAATTGTTATTGGTGACTGTTTTGTCAATATATGGAGCCTTTCTGAAAAACAATACTTCAGAGTACCTTTAGCTGCAAGTCCTTGCACTTCACTGTGTCACAATAGCAATTAAATAGCTACCCCTGACATGTAAAGCCCTAAGAAATCCCTACCTTTACCAGTTAATAGTGATATGTAAAAAAACACTTATGGCCAAAGAAAAAGAAACATAGCCTGCGATTAACCTGGACAGCAGCATTTATGGAGAATGGCAGGAAGGTGTGCGCAGTGTTGAGAATGTTGATCAGCGTTAAAGATACAAAGGCCTTCTGAGCATCCAAGATGTGTGTGTTATCCACCAGCGTGTAGACAGCAAACATGACAAATGCAATCTGAAAGGGAGCAAAGGAAAAGCAATCCCATTGCTTCAGATAGGGAAGAGAATGGTTCAAGGGTGAAAGACCCCATCCTAAAGACTCTGGAACCCATTTAGGTAAATCCGAGCTATCGCCCATATATGTGGTACCCATCCTGCAAATATCACAGGCATGTTGGTGACAAAACGAAGTCTGATCATTTGACATTTGTTCTGCTTTAAGGAAATTTTGGTGCTGCAACTACAGCAAGGTGAAAGCACAGCCATTTCCCATTGAAAACACATATGGCTGAGCTGCAACAGCAAGTGCAAAAGTGGCTTGTGCTGCCACTGACTGTGCCATGAACTCTGTCTAGCTGGAGGTCTCCAGGTGGTTCTTGCAAAGTAGACTCAGTCTGTCTGGAGCACACTGCCAGACCAGGTGACTTGTCCATGGAACTGTTAGGACAGTGTAAAGGTCTGTGGCTGATTCCACTGGGGCTCAGCAACTCTGTGAGACCACCAACTGCTTTGGGTAGACATGAGCTTTACCTGTCCCACAGGAAAAATCTGTCTAGACAGAAGTACAAAGAGAAATGGAGGTAATAGCACATGTTTTATGTAGGAAGGTGAACCACTCACCAGGAAAGTTGATGAATGGAATGAAGCTAGAGATGCTGAGAAGAGAATCTGAGATCTTTTTAGGGTCTGAAGTTCTTCCTTTCGGATACCAAGCACTTTCTCCATGAAGGTTTTCTCCCAGCCATACAATTTGATTACTTTAATGTTGTTCAGAATGGCATTGGTGAGTTTGGCCCGCTCATCTTTATGTTTCATTTGGGTTTCCTGTAATAAATGTTTTGAGTTTTATCATTTAGTAGGTTGACTGTTTAATGGTGCAATTATTCTGAAAAAACACCTTATTCCTGCCTATGAATTCTGAATAAATTTCCCTGCAGTTGAGCTGTGTATACTGTTTTGCTCATCAATCTTCCAGGCTGGGAAATATTTTGCTTTTCATCTTCAGAGCTTTACTTTTACTGGCGATACATAAAAACCACAGAAGAGGTGGGCAAGCAAGGTGAAAGACTGAACATACAAAAGCTTACTCTAAATTTCAAGAAACTTAGCAGGCTTCAAATCCTCCTATGTTCCTTCTGACAGTCATGGTCAGCATGACTAATAAATATTAAGCCATCACTTGATGTTGGATGTTAGTGGTACACTGATACACTTCAGTACAAATTTTTTTTTTTTCAACATGCATGCCTACTGTAATCATCAGTAGCCTTGGGTTCCATGCAGTCCTTTCCTGGAAGAGCATGACAGCCTTTAACTTACATTTAAATGTAGTATCCTAGCATAATTCAAGTCAGTAACCCACTTTATTTTTATGAAGCAAAATGTACCTGAAACTGACTCCTCTTCTTGGTGATCACAAAATTCAGAGGCAAAAGCAAAAGGAATACAGCAATTGAAGTCAAGGCAGATGGCCCAAGAAGCTGTTAGGAGAGAAAAGGAAAGAGGAAGAACTTCTAGTGATAACTAGAAACGACTGTTTTTCCATTCCCCTTCACTCACCTTCCTTCTTATTTGAACTTACACCTAACATCCCTCACGGCTAAGGCTTTACTTTGATCTTGCCTTTGCCTTTCCAGGGAATTGTGCTCCCTAAGCACTGTGTGTTCTTAATTCACCAGGCACGGTAACTCCTGTCATCATGGTCTGATGAATTTATTTGCTTCCCTTTTAGGAACTAGATTAGTGCTGAAAGCAATCCAGAAGCACACTGGCAATTCAAGTAATTTCTGTTTCTACCCATCTGTTATTGGATGCGTTACGGAGGACATCTTGTGGCTGGCATAAGTAAGTGACCAGAACAAAACCAGGTTTTGTTTAAAAACCAAACTATTCTTGCAGCATAAATAACCCAGCTTGCCTGATTACATCAACTAGTGAGATGAAATGGTAGCATTATACTGTGCCACATACTCCTGGGACAGCTCTTGGATACCAGTGCTCATAATGATTTGCATATCAAAACAGAGAGCTTGTTTCTCATGGTTTAGTTACACCTTCCTACAGATGGCTTATGTTTGCTAGAGAGGTGAGTATACACAGAGAGATAAAAGTGGTCTCTGAACGCTAGCAAACAAAGTGTTAATTATGCTCCAACTACATGCAACCACATTCAGCTTGTCAGCATTGCTAGGAAGGGGATGATGATTTTTCAACAGGCTATAGCATGGCTATGGATTTTTCAAGGGGATAGTATCCTGCCAGGCATGAGGCACAGTCCATCCTCATTAGCAAAGGAAGGTCTCAAAGGCCTCTGGAAAGCTCCTGGGAATCAACTGTATCTACAGTGCTTATGCTTCCATTTGGTGTGCTGCCAAAAACAGGGACTAAGAAGTAGGGCTTTATCCTACTGCTAAAACACCATACATTGAATTAGGGGGAAAAAAGGATCTTTTATATTATCATCCTTTTATTTCTAATTCGCGTTTTGCTCTCTCCTTGCTAAACTCCTTGATGCCTATGAAATTCAATATAACTAATGATCTTTCTGAATATCATATAACTTTGTTTCAAACTGTTTCACTGTTCTTGCAGTAATCAGGCTTCAGGATAAAGTATGTCAAGTTGCTGTTTCAGACCATTCCGCTTTATGTTCTGTATCTATGCTGAAGAGCTGGAACTGGACTGCCACACTGGGCCACCGCATTTGGGTTGAAATGAGAGGTGACAGAGGAAAACCTGAGGCAGAAGTTTATCAGTCAGCTCAGAATAACCATACTTACAGTCTTTTCTCTAAAAGACACTGAATGCTGAATGCACAGGTGAGAAGATGAAGTGAAGGATCAGGTAAGAATTCTATTCCAATAAAAATATCTTCTAAAAGAAAAGTGAATCTACTATGCTACAGAGCTAAGAAAAATATGGCAATTTTAGGTTATTCAAACCAGAAAAGCTCTAAGCAGAATTTTGAAAACTTCTTTTTCCTTTAATACCTAGAATAGAAAGGGATTGATAAATACTGTCATCATATTTTACCTGCCACAAGAAGACAAAACAGATGATAATCCGAATAGGAGCAAGCCAGGTCCCATTAAAATAGATAATCAGATCCATTAGCTTTTGGACATCAACAGATACAAGATTAACAATTTCACCTACTGTTGCTGCTTTCCTTGATGCAGTTGACATAACTAGGATCTAGATAGGGTAGAGAAGAAAGGAAGGCGTCATCAAATAGCAGCTTTTGTCCACAAATAAAAAAAACTTCCTTATAAAGAAAGAAAAAGAAGAGAGGGAGAAAAATGTCAAATCCTAGGTGCTGAAAACATACTGTTGCCTGGGATATGCGACTTCACTTTAAGATGAAGAATTTACTTCTTTCCCCAACCATACTCTATAGCATAAGAACGTTTTTGTTGCTTTTTCCTCTTTCCTTTACTTGGCTTTTCCTTCAGATGTAAGATCCGAAAAACAAATAGTAAAATACCTCCCACACACTGTTCAGAGATGAATATACCACAGAATTACATCCTGAAAGTAGTTTCTAATTACATCTCCCCTGATATTATTAAGAACAATGCACCAACAATGTTGTAACTACTAATGTAGGGCTAGAAAAAAATGAAGCTGAAAAGGAAGCCACAGAGACTCACCTTCCTGTACACAAGCCCTGTTACTGCAGTCTTCAGTCTCAACCCCAGAATGAGACACATGTACATATATCGCTGTTCAAACAGAGTCTGGAGACAAGCCAAAAGGAACATAGTAAAGGCATAGAAATAACCATGCCAGCTAGGTGCTTCTTGATCTTCAATGAACTCCAGGAAAAGGCTGCAAGATGGGAGCAAAACGTTGATGAATCCATGTAGAACTGATGAAATATCAGACACACAAAAATGCAGAAATATTAGGGATTTTTCTGTATTATCTCTGGCTGATATTGATCAGTAAAATAGCAGAAGAGTTGGAAAAACTGCTGAGTATCCTATCTTATAGGATCCCGATTTTTGACGTTTATCCACTCTTGGTTTTGAAGCAATCTCTGATCTTAGCATATTCTCAGGGGAGACCTCATTTTCAGTGTTAAGGATGGCTCCTAAATGGAATGAATTTGTCAGAAATATGCAAATTGGGAGCCATAATCTAAGGAAGTCATTGAAATTTCCAGAACTCCTTCTAATCTTAATGACTTAAGAAGTGATTTTGTCCCTGAAAATATACTGTAATGCAGGTTTGTGTTGTACCAACACAATCCACAAAGCATTACGTCAACTGACTGAAGAAGCTATTTAAGATGTGTAGGATGCACAGATGTGCTCTTTATCATTAGTCAGGGAACACAGAGCCTTAAGACTACAGCAAGTGGCTGACAGCCTGTGTAAATGATGTGATATGTAGAACCATCAAATAACTCACTCCTACTGAAGTTGTCAAAAGGCTTAGTGCAGCCTGTCCTTTCCAGCGTTGGGATACAGCAGTTGAGAAAGCGTGCACAGCTTAAACAGTGGTTTGGGCTTAGCACAAAGGATAATCCAGCTCTTTTCATCAGCAATAGGAGATTTCAAAAGACAAGTGTTTGTGTGTTCACCTCTGTGGGTGCTGGTGTACACATCTCTGTGTGAGCTCATGCACACGGCAATCTTGTATGTGTGATAGAAATACATTATAAATATGCACATACCTCAGTAACTTTGGGATGGAGAACAGGAATACATCACAGATAACTAAGCAGATGGTGCTGAGAAGGAAATAGGTTCCAAACATGCTCCAAAACACTTTCAGTAAGGGCCCACTCTGATTGTGCTCTGATTGCAGCAGAAGCTCTGTTTCTTCAACTTCTGCTATGCCAGTTTCACTATTCTGACCCTTTTTTAATGTAGCAGACTCCATTTTTCTAAAGAAAGAATGAGAAAGCTAGCTGCAACTGGAGAAAGCTTGGGGACTGCATGCTTTCAAAAGAATCATTAAATATCTCACACCGTATCTCATGCCATGATCAGTATAAATGCTCATCAAAAAATGATCCCTCTCACAAAAAGCTTACAGTTCCATGCTTCCAGGAACGGAAGGATGTTCTCCAGCAGATTTCAACACTTAAAATCAGATTTTGCACAAAGGAACTCACTCACTGAGCGCTCACCCACTGAAGCCCAAGTTTTCATAGCAGAGTGTTACTTGGACCATTCTATATACGCTATTCTTTCTTCTTCTTGTTTAACAGACAAATATTTTAGCAGGACTGAATCTTTCAACCATTCTCTTGTCCAGATAGGAAGCACCTAGCTTATGTTTAGAGCCTGAACATGTGCTGAAGCAGTCTGTTTAGCACTCTGTGGGGAATGGAGGGGATTAAAGCCTGTTCTGAGATGCCACACCAGCGCCTGTGAGTGTATTGGCTTACATCACCTAGAAGGAAGAGAGAAACTGCCCAGTGGAGCCCATGACACACTCTCTAGATCAAGTACTCACTGCTGGGTTCTGCTATGAAGCTTCTTCCACTCTCTTTCAGCCCAGGCAACAATTTCTTCAGAGGAGTCCTCTTTCCTTACTGGCCACAAGTCATCCACCCCCAAGGACTGCTGACAGCCTTTCCAGACAAGCCTGGAGAACACACAGACTGCTGTAAGGTAAGCACAAAAGGATTTGTTGTGCGTGTAACACTTTCAAAACAGATGGGCTTTAAGTTAATGCACCACAGTGAGCACACAGGGACTTATATAAAACACTGCTCAGGACTGTCTTTTCTCAGAATAAATATGAATGTTCAGGAACAGCAGTTTTGCTTCAAATCCCTATGCTATCTTCTGTCAACATAATGAGGATTTGCAAGTAAGCCCTAATTTCTAGTCCATACTGACAGTTGGGTCTCAGGCAGTGGGGGACAAAGTTCAGTTTAACTTACTCGGTAGCTCAGTGAAACACCGACAAGGCCTTAGTATAGCAGACATTAGGCCCAAGATATGTAATCATTTTACTTCTGAATGCTAAACAGCAGGCTGGGCTGATGTTCTCATTTGCTATTTTCCCCTTGCCCAGCATTTGTTACAGGAAGGTTTGGCAGGCAGATAGGGCTGTGGCTGGTGTACAGTGATCTTTTGAGATTGCTGAAGGTCTATTTCAAGATTGGGAGGGCACTGGAAGGGGGAAGAGAATTATCTAGAATCACAAATTTCTGTTTTGAACTATTTTGAGAGCACTAAGTTAATTTTTTGTAATTTGGTCTTGTAAGAATATCTCAAGTCCCCAGAGAAAGAATTTAAATCCTCACTGCATAAGCTAACTCGGGGGCTGAGATATTTCCTACTGGCTGTAATCTACACCCCCTCTTATGCTGCTGTTTTTTTTTCTGATATTCTAGCAAAACCATGTCTGTTTCTGTGTTTTCTTACCCAGAGAACCACCAGTATGTGATTTTGGAAAGAAAAGAGCTGCTGCCTTCTGGACACTGATTCTGATGGGAGGAAAAACATTTCATATATTTATATATAGAAAAGGGTATCTGCCAGGTGAATGTAATCCCCTTCTGTGATTCCCCAGGAAAAGCAATCAAAAAGTTACACACACCCCATTCACTGACCCTGACAGCGTAAACATATTGGGGAGGATCAATGGGATCAGGATACTTTGCAGAATTAGACTTTGAATAATGTCTTGGATGGAGGAACAAAGAACATCATTCTTCATACCCGAAGACATTTATTTTCTGAAGCGCTGAGCTCTGCCATACTCATACCTCAAATAGAGAGCTACTGCACAGGAGAGCATGGGCAAGCAATATGAGCCCTATCTACTGGTTTCAGTGAAAATAAACACAAATATGGATAGCAGAGGATTTTAGTTTTTCAAAACATACATAGAGAGACAGAGTACTGTTATCCCAAATTCTGCCGGTTACCTTTTAAAACTATCTACCTTTATACAGAATGATGCATCTTACATCTCCCGGATACTCATGCTCCTGTGTATCCCCATAAATTTAAACTCCTGTTTGAGCAATGAAGCAATGCATTATGAAAAGCTACATTATACTTACAGGATTGTTGGCAGCTTTAGAGAAGAAGGGAGGGTGGTCAACTAAGCAGAATAACACAAGTTCTCCTAGCACCAGGCTGGCATAAAGGTAAGTTGTAACATGGTGGAAATGGTCTTCCAGGAAGCCCTGCAAAAGAGAATACTGTCTGAGTTTTGGTTCGAAGCATGAGGTGCATTTATTTAAACTGTAGTTTTGTAGAGCTGCTTAAATAGGTAACGCCTGAAACTGGAATATCAGAAAATGCTAAATAATGGCTATATTTATTATTTATAGTGCTGGTTTTATTGTGTGGCTTCACAGCAGTCTACTCAAGTCAGATGTCCACATTGCATCATTATTCAGGGAAATCTGGGAGCTCTGAAGGATACAAGCTCCTTGCTCACCTAGTGGGATGAGTTGTTGATATAATAAAGCAGCTGCCAGTTTTTATTATAAATCATGTGTCTAAGGGGCTCCATGAAGGGCTTTCTAATTAATTTTGTGAATGAGAAAGGAAAAAGTCTAAGTATTTTTGGAACTGTGTTTTGGTATCAAGAAGTGGCAAAGTGTTATTTTTTTAAGAGGCCTGGTGCCAGAGTGTCATTCAACACAGCAGGAACAAGCAAATTCCCAACTATATTTTGTTTAGTGGCCACATGTTTTTCACCTATTACTTAAACACACAGGGAACATCAACTTTTACTTATTCCTTGGTGTGATGGGAAGGTACAACTGTTTGCCTGAGGAAAATGGTCACTGACAGTAAGTCTCAGATGTGTAAACCCAGCCAGCACTCCTCCACAAATTCACCACAAATATCCAAATAATAAAAATGTATAATATATCAACATATTTATGCTGATCCAAAATCTGGCGTAAGGCCAATTTTTAGTGAGTCTTTGTATTCATTTTGCTTTTATTCATAATGAAGTCTGCTGAGCTCTCAGAAAACCACACTCTGTCTACATTGAAAGGGATAACATGGATAGAGATGACAAAGTGTCATCAATCATTTTTCTCAGCACATATCTTAAGAGAGGAATTTGGTTCTCCACCTCACAATCAATGAGGCAAAAAGAGCCCTGTTGTTTAGATACTTCATACCTCTGCACATTAAAAATACGCGATTTCACTTACTCTTTCTAGGGCATGTTGGACTTTGGAACTAAACATCACAACTGCTGCCACGAATGAGAGCAGCCAGTAAATCAACAGGATGCCTGAAGACTGGATGCCCATCATTCTTTCCACCTGGGTAAGGAACATGGCAAGGATCTGTGAGGAAGTACAAATTTGTCCAAATAAATAGCTGGTAATGGAATGCCAAACGTTATTATCAAATTAATGGATACAGTAGAGAAAAATCAGTTAGTTTCTTGCCCAAACATTTCAGGGTGTTCAGAGCCACAGTATTGTTCCTAAAAGGCTGAAACTGAAAAGTGTTATGTGCAATGTTGCACTCGGGAATGTCTCTCCAGAAAGGGCAAGTAATAAAACTACAAGGGGGCCAACAGGCTGGGAGGCTCTAGGCTATGAAGACGCAATGACAGAAGGGGAGGATAGGCATTTAGGTTGAACAGAAATCCCAATTCATTCTAAGCCATACTAGATCGTATACTGTGGTTATGAGAAACTAGATCTTGTCTTGTTGATGTTGAGACCTTTTTCTAAACACTGCTGCTGCCTTGGCTCTTGCAAGGTGTACTGTGCCCACAGGGCTCTGTATTGTAGCTGTAGACCCAGTGGTCTGCTCCAACTCCAAACCCCAGCTGCACCACACAGCAGAAACTCAGAAAGCGCGTCTCCAGCCTTCTACTCCCCATCAGCTATATTTGTGTTCAAGGATACTGAGAAACATGGGAAATACAAGTTCTGCCCCAGGAGGGCTAAGCTGGGCCACACGCAGACAAAACAAAGGAAGAATTACCATTGTGATTCCCACCATGGCAGGGCTAATGAAGAATGCTGGAGCCCGTGGGATTCCTTGGCTTATTTCCCACAGTATGAAGAAGACATTAGAAAAACACAGTAGTACCAGGATGAATCCAAGAACCTGGGGCAGAAACAGCAAGCACACATTGGAATGGAATGAAATGATGATGGGATGATCTTCTGAACTGAATGCTCCAAGCAACCTGGTCGGTAAGACTGGAGAGGTGGAAGAGCAGGTTTGGGATAGAGTGTGTTACGGGAATTAGTGGGGAACCGAATGGAAGTACAGGGGAGAAAGATCTTAGACAGTTTTTCCTACAACTTCACATGATTTATACTGACCTGAGTCAGTAAATGTCAAAGCAAACACAGAGACGGATCACCAGAAAACAGTTAACGATTTAGAAAAATTAAGTTCTGCATCGAAGTTGTGATAACATTAGGATCAAACCCCATCTTCCACTCCTTACCATTTTGGTTTTGAAGATGTGGGACATCCTGATATAGCCTTTGTTTTTGTGTCGAAGATACAAGTAGTAGAAAGGAAAACAGATCCAAAGATAGGCGCAAGGGATCCAAGCAATGACTGTACTCTCAAAGCACTGGGTAAATCTTGGGGTGTTTGTATACCATGTCTGGTTCCAGTCCTGTCACAGAATCAGCATAGAAGTCAAACAGTAAAGCTAACGCATGCAGAATTTCACCAGCTATTGCAAGTTGCTAATGCTACAACTGAGATCTACCATAATGTTAGAGGAATTCAAATGTGGGTTTCAAATGTGGAAAACATTTGGCAACAGAGGGGTTGATGGAGAATAGTAAGGTGCCACAGGTGAGGGAGGGAGGGAGGACTCAGCAGTAGCATTTTGGAAGGAAGGGAAGTAGAGAGGGGAAGGTAAAAAAAAGTTGGGAAAGATGCTAAAGCAAGGACATCATCTATCACAACTAGAGAGAACAAAAAGAGAGGAAATTTAAGTTACTGAATGTAGAATGAGAAAAAATAATTTGGGAATGAAAGAGGATATTGGCATTTGGGAACGTTCAGAATAGTCAGTAGTGAATGACTGGCGAAATGGAGATTAGGAGGAACGAAGTGTCCTAGTGCATAAACTGCATCACGACTGCATTTCCTCAGCTGTATTTATAATTCATTTGTAATTTTTCTGACTGAACAAATAGTTGGATCTCATCTGCTAGCAAAATACTATGAAAGATACAGCAACTGTAGATGCACAGGCAAGGGTATTTTTTCTTCAGCAGGTTGTGGAGGTGGTTTGAGTCCTTAGGTGGAGGGTATGATGCAAAGCAAGGCTAGGGGAAAGGAATCACTTGATGAAGGGAGGAAGCAGACAACAGCTCACAACTCGTCACCTGAGTTTATCAACCCTGAGGATGAAAATCCCTGTGAGTCTGGACTGATCAATTCATTAGAGCCCTTTCAAAGGTGTTTCTGTAGTGGGTCATTCAGCAGATACTTTCTAAAGCCAACACAGGGACTAACTTCAGTGCAGCCGGACTGTGTGCTCCTACACGCCTCCCATCGAATTGACTGGGACTGGATAAACGCTTGGGCTGTTCTCTATTTGGGTGAAAACTCGTCCCTGGGAGGCGAAGTCCGTAGCACCAGCAGTCTCCTATGTTAATACACTTCGCCGCTTACCGGGTGTCAGCCGCCTCACTCAAACACGGCCCTGGCGCCTGCTGTCCGCAGGAGGGGCTGCGGGTACGCGGGCAGTGCCGCCCCGGGCGCGGCTCTCCCGGCCCCACGCAGCAGCCCC
>NW_009259790.1:571300-609747 GCF_000687185.1 Egretta garzetta | reverse complement strand
CTTCCGAGCCCGGGACTGAACTCCGCCGGCTTTGCCCGGCAGGTCGCACTCTTGCGATAAACCTCTTCCCTGTTACCCCCTGGGGACGCGCGGGTCCTGCTGAGTAAAAGCACTTGGGTAGGGAATGTTTGGTTCCAGCTTTGCTCACGTTTTTTTTGTCTTTTGTTTGCTTTTTTTTAGATAAAATTATATACAAAACACGGTACTCTGAAATATCAGACAGATTGCGCTCCAAACAATGGGTATTTCATGATTCCCCTCTATGATAAGGTAAGAAATGGAACTACCAGTGCTGTCTCCTCTGCGCTGGGTGCAGGAGCTGCCGGCAGATTAAAGTCAGAATACCACCCACCCGTGAAACATTTGAATCAGCACGTAATTTAGTTTGTTTTGGACCAAACTTTCAACTGTTTCCTTTTGTAATGCAGCTGTTTTATTTCTCAGTGCTAAGTATTATCGTGAGACAAGCCAGGTAACTTCAGCTGCGGTGTTGGGTTTGTGCTATTTATCTGCATGACTGCAGCACTGGGAGCCTGAGTTACTGCCAACAACCGCGTGCTAGCAGCTGTACAAATACTCACAAAAAGTACAGGTTCCCACAGAGTGCAGATAAAGCTTTCTGTTACCTACCTATAGAAATGAAAATAAATCTGTATGAGATTGTGTTTTGATATGGCTGAACTGAAAATAACTTGAATGACTAATCACAGATATTAAAAATATCTTAAGATAATGATACAGAAAGCTCGGAATGTGTCAGAAGTTCGATGTCTGTTTAGATTGGAAAAATGTTTGCATTCAGGTTAAAGACACGCTGCCCTCAGATGGTCTAAGTGTTTTGCTGTTTTAAAGAGCGAGTTAACTTAGGGATCAGAAATAAATCCTTGTCTTCCAAATGTGAGAATGTAAGATGCTTTCTGATCCCAGTCATTTCATTCTTAGGCCTTTGAACCTTTCTATTGAAGAACTTGAGAACGTACGTGGCAGAACATATGTGGTGCCCGCTGATTTAAAGAGGATCTCTGTGTAGATTAATACACTTTTGGTGCGGAGCTTTTATTAGGATTGAAGTTCTGTTATGCCATGTTTGGGCAGAATGGTTGAGTGGGACTTCCTAGTGGAAATGCTAAAGGCTGATTTAGAGCACATCTGTTGGGGCAGGTAGAGAGAGATTTGAACACTTTCTAACACGGAGCTGCTTGGACCTGAGCCAGATTTGATCTGGAAGCTCTTAGCTGGCTGGATGTGAGCCCAGCATGCCAGCCTGTCTGGGTAGGTGTTGCTGCTTCTTTGAACAGAGTATCTTAGGAGGGAAGGAGAACGGGACACTTGAGTCTTGTGTTACTCTCTGCAGCATGATGCTTGTGTTCTGATTTTTTTTTTCCCCATCCTTTAGCTAAATTGAATTTAGATCAGTGAAGACAGTTACTGCTTTTTTTTTTATTTTTAGGGGGATTTCATTCTTAAAATTGAGCCTCCCCTAGGGTGGAGTTTCGGTAAGTGCTCGTTTGTCTTCTTACAATAGGACAGTGTAAAGCCATGTGGGGCTTAACTATCTCTAACTTGAAGTTGGCAGGGAAAATCAAGGGCTTTTCAAAAGAGATATGGTTTTAATAACTAAAATGTACTTACTGTACCAGAGGAAAATAAAGCTGTAAGGTAGACACTGACAAAGTAACCTGTGAACTGATTTTAAGGAATATGGGGTTTTGACAGAAATGGCTGCAATGGGAGGGGAAAGAGGATTTTGAACATCGGGATTTGTGGGTGCTTTAACTTTGCTGAGTCAAGACTTCCAGAGCAATACTTATGTGCTGGATTTAATGCATTTCTGTGAGAGTTCTGTAAAGCTAAAGCAGACCCCCTTCATGATTGCTCTCTCACTAACTACCACGCTCTTTCGTTGTTCTTTCCCTCCAGAACCAACCAGTGTAGACATCCATGTGGATGGCATTAATGACATTTGCACAAAGGGAGGTGATATTAACTTTGTGTTCACAGGGTTTTCTGTGAACGGAAAGGTTAGACTCCTTTATCTTTACTTATGCCATCTTATGCTAATTCTACCTTCATAAAGACATTCTACTTCAGCTCTGAAAGTTATTTTTATCCATTTATGCTCTGGTTTCTCTTCATTTTGACAGGTTCTCAGCAAAGGTCAGACATTAGGTCCTGCTGGAGTCCAGGTTGTACTGAGAAATGCTGGCAGTGACATAAACATACAAGCAACCGTTACACAACCTGGAGGAAAGTGAGTGTGGGTGGTGCATATTGTTCATTTACACAAGATTCTTTCAATTCTGCAGTATCAAGTAGGATTATAGTAGTTCTGAAACAATTTTTTCTAACATGTGAATAGAGTCTGAATTGTTTTTCTGTAAACAAATGTTTGTGACTGTTTCTGAAGAGACGTAACCCCTGTCTTGCCTTACAGGTTTGCTTTCTTTAAAGTGCTTCCCGGAGAATATGAAATCTTTGCATCTCATCCTACCTGGATGTTGAAAGAGGTTAGAGCCTACGGAAGTTCTGGTTTACCTGTTTAGTGAGGGCGGATCTGCTAGACCTTGTCTTGATCAACTGATGTGGAGGAGGGGTTTTTGTGAGTGGGCAAGGTTAATGGAGTTTTCATAAATTTGACCAAGGAGACTGCCTTGTGTGGGCCAAGTTTGGAGACAGTGGAGCCAGGCAGGGAATGACTGGGAAATGAGGCCTTCTAATCTTACACAATTTGCAGGATCTTGGAGTATTATAGGAGATGCTTTAATCCTTCCCTCTCAGACTGCTTGCTTTCGGAGGAGCTCTGAGATCCTGACCAATTCCTAAATCAGTGAAACAGGAAAAATATTGTTTTGCAAAGTAACTTTGCTTTAGTGTCTTTGTGTTTTGAATAGCCTGTGGACCCTCTTTGAGTACTGCTCCTCCAGCCTCTGTTTCTGTTGTTGAATATACAGCTTCTGATTGTTCTTTAGGTGCTGTAAATGAGATCTAATGCCTACTTCTTTTGATGAAAATGTATGTGTTTCTGTATTTCAGTCAAACACAGTGGTACGGGTGACAAGTTCTAATGCTTATGCCGCTAGCCCTCTGATTGTTGCTGGTTACAATGTTTCTGGATCAGTAAGGAGTGATGGAGAACCAATGAAAGGGGTCATGTTTCTCCTTTTCTCTTCTTCGGTCACTAAAGAGGTAATGGTGTATCAGTACCTTTTCAATATTGTACGGATGTAAATAAGAGACAAGCTAAATAGCTTCTAGATTCATATCGCCCTGTTACTCATCTCTGTCCTTCATTGAGCTTGGCTGATAGAAAACAGAAACTGTACAACCCCTCCAGCTGTGGGGGTTTTGTTTGTTTTTGAGTTTTGGGGTTTTTCTCAACAAGGCCCTTATAATACAACATTTGTGTACATGCAAAGTTTTCACATGACCTCCATGGAATTACTCAGATGTGTAACACAACAGCTAGCTGTTTAAATATTGGCAAAAGTGAGGCTTAGGGTCTACATATTTTTCGGACACAAGAAACTAGAAAGTTCTTTTAATGTAAACGCTTTTGACTTCTTCATTATTGTTTTCAAACAGCCAGGTTCCTCAACTGTCAGGCTGTTCAGGGACATAGAAGGCTAAGACCTGAACTGAATCAAGCAACAAGTGCAAAATATAATACAGTTCACAGCATGTTACTGATCTGTATATTCCCTGCGGGTCAGCAGGGTTAAGGGCTACAATTTTAAGACAATATTTTTCCAGTTATACCTTTTTGCATGTTAAATGTTGGTTAGTGAACGTGTTCCTTCATGAGGATGACTCCTCCATGATGAAAGACCAGCTTCTGGCACAAGACACAAGATGTTGCCAAGACAAATCGTGAAATTCACTGTACAGTAGCTGTAATTTGTCTTCAGCATGAGGTCTGAATTCCTCTTTGCCCTCTTGATGTGAAGAGAAAGTTCAACAGCTTCTATTGCCACCTTAAAAGTGCGTTATGAAATGAGTGTGAAACATTTCATCATGTATTGTGATTTGTTATGTGGAGTAGAGCTCTGTTCTGTAATGTTAACCTTGTCCACAGAACTGAGGTCAATTAATGTTAAGACATGCAGTGCAGTTCTGTGGTACTGGGGGATGTTGAATTTCCCGGTTTTCTGTCCTTGTTACCATAAAGTTGATTATTGGTTGTTTTTTTTCTCTTTTACCTATACATGAATTGTAAGCCATGCTGTCAAACTTTGGCTCTAAAATGGTTTTGTACTTCCCATCCTTCATTCACAGTATAGTATTTTCAACCCTTCTACATCCCCCCTGAAATTATTTTCTCTATTCTCCCATGGGAAAAAAGTTGTATTGCATTTATTGCCACAGGATGTTGTGGGCTGTAATATTTCTCCTGTGGATGGATTCCAGTCAAGAGATGAGTCTCTGTCCTATTTGTGCAATGTTGTATCAAAAGAAGATGGATCTTTCAGCTTTCTTTCTCTGCCAAGTGGGAAATACACTGTGGTAAGTAGCTAGAAAGTTCATTGCTTGTTTATCCATTGGGTTGTTAACTTTCAGTTTCTAAACTAGATCATGCGTAACTTTGTAGCTGTTAAAATAGAGATAGTTGAAATATTTTGAATTGGATGAAATAATTGGAATAGGAACCTCCAACTGAAAGTATATAACAATGAAGTAAATTTCTGTGATGGGGCTCTGTGTTGTGGTTTCTGAGGAAGAACTTATTGAAAATCAGACTCTGAATTACCTGAATACATTGGCCAGTGACAGAACCACACCTAGAGGCTGCTGGGAGCCTGAAAGTTCTCTGTTTTCTTTTTTTGCCTGTGCTTTTTGTTATGTCCAGGTACTGTACATAACCATACAGGAGCATGGTTGTCTGTGCACTGCCTAAAATGATTGTTCTGCATTCTCAGTCTGCATGATCCAGAAGTGGGATTCAAATTTTTTTCATTCCTTTAACTCTTCTAGTGATCTTGCACATACAAGTACCTTTGCTGTATTCTGAACAGAAAGTCACTTCTCTGTCTTTTTGGATAATCTCATACGGTTTCCATCAAACAGTCTTGAAATACTGTCTTTATTCTTGTCTCCATCCCTCTGAGTTATTTTTTCCAGGAAGTTTGCAGCCCATTCGACCCTTCATAGAGCTGTCTGGTGGTGACAAGGACGTGGAAAATGGTAAAGGAAAACAATTCTGTCATCATAGCTTCTTAAGAGTTAAAAGGATGTGTCTTCTTTCAGATACCATTCTACAGGGGAGAGAGAATTACCTTTGATGTTGCTCCATCTAGATTGGACTTCCTTGTAGAGCACGACAGTTTACAAATTGAGGTAAGGCATTCAGCAGAAATTATCTTTTTGTGCCATTCATTCCTATAGAAGTATAACTGATTTTAGCAGAAAGCAGGTGTATTATGGAAAAACTTTTTTGTAAGAAGTTGAAGACATTTGTTATGTGTACCCTCTTGCAGAGCAGGTAGAAGGCAATACCTGGCATCATGCTGTATTTCTACACTTCAGTCCCTTTTACTAGAAAGAAAATAGTGAAAAGTTGTCTACTATGTTCACTTTCATGTGCATATTGCAAACAAGCAAAAATGTTTCAGGCTGCTTAAATTTACTTATTTGGATTGTCAAGTCTTTGGAGAAGAGCCTGTAAGTTTGTACGGTTTGCAGAGTGCCTTGTGTAATGCCATTATGTCTGTGACTTGGGCCTTCTGAACTGTACTGATGCAGATAAACGGAGAATCTGTTTCTGTACTTAGGGGCCCAAACCGTATGCCTGGAGACTGATACATACTTTCATTGTGATTATCCTGGTAATTTTTTTTCCTAAAGCTGGAAATAAATTTCCTTTATATGTGTGTGTGGGGAAACCGATAGGTGTTGATTGCTATAGGTGTGTGTTCGCTTTTACTGAGTAAATATTAACATTAACTTTTTTCCTATTTCAGCCTGTTTTCCATGTGATGGGTTTCTCTGTCACAGGCAGGGTGTTGAATGGTCCTGAAGGAGAAGGAGTTGCTGATGCCACTGTGACTTTGAACAATCAGATTAAAGGTATGCAGTGCTTTTGGTCTTTGTTGCTACAGGGAAGCTTGTATTAAGCTTAAGTACAGGACTAGTGTGTGAGACGGAATTAAGCCTTCAGGATAATGTACTACTTCTGTTACAATTCGTTTGAAATATTAAACTGGTTTTCATGCAGTCTGTTAATTTTGCATTTTCTGGCTTAGATGAGAGTATTAGGTGTTCATTTGTTTTGCTGTAGAAAACTTATTTTTTCCTTCAACCACATGCCAAATTGTGCTTTGAAGTACAGAAACGAAGGTCGATCTAGTAAGAAAGCATAATACTTTCTTTGTTTCTTTGTTTCTTTGTTGTGCAATGTAAATTAAAAATAGTCTAAAGCAGTGCACACCCTGTAGCTCTTGACACATGAGGATAGACAGTCAAGACATGCTCTGTTTTTTAACTCATCTCTTTATTTGTTACAGTAAAAACAAAAGCTGATGGCTCTTTCCGCCTTGAGAACATAACAACAGGTACATACACAATTCATGCCAGGAAAGAGCATCTCTTCTTTGATACTGTTACAGTGAAGATTGCACCAAATACACCTCAGCTAGCAAACATCATTGCAACAGGGTAAGTACTGGTGTTGTGATGAAAATGTAGTATGATATGTGGACAGGGTCTTGAAAATGGGTGGTCCTTTCCCACGTTATGCCCAGACTCTGCGTACTGTTGTTACGAGCTAAATACTGCTCGAGAAATTCAAGGGAAACAGGACAGCATGAGTGCAGGGTAGTGTTTTGTCCACAGTATTTTGTTCCATACTAGTTAAGGCTTAGAGCACCCTCTTAATAACCTCTCCCCTGCCAAGGTGTGGGTATGTGGAGCAATTCTAGAACTGTATGTGAACCAAGAAAGGAACAGGGAGGCTTTCTGCTGCTGATGCTGCGCTTCAGATACCCCTCTTCTGTGCGAGAATGGCATTACGTAACTGGTGCAGCGTTGTACCAAACCTCTACATTTTATTACTCATCGCTTTCAAGGTCATAGTTGTTGTAATATATAGATGTCTTTTTCTTGTTTGTGGTTCTTTGACTGCTGGGCGTAAGCCTGTATTATGGTAATGGGATGATTTTGGGAGTGTAAGGCAGTGGTGGGAGATACATTGTGAGCTGAGGAAGACAAAAGGGATGCGGTTCTCTGTCCGGGAGCTTCTCCTGGTGGAAAAAATAGTGACAACCTTCCAGAGAAGTGAAAACTAGAAATTTACTGAGGCAAATGTCAACTAGCTCATGCAGACATAGCTAGCTAATTAGAAAAAAGCCCTGCATGCTGTTATATGATCAGTTACCATTTTTTCTGTCACTAAATATGTTGTACTGTCGAAGGTGAAAAATAAAACTTAGCAGCTTCGAATTTGTCATCTTCTGTTTTCACAAATGTAGGTATAACTAAGGTTGTGTTCAAGTGGATTACCTGTCGTATTTAGGTCTTTGGCACAAAACATTTCAAACCGTTTAAAACCTGAGGGATGGCAATCTGAAGTCGATTGCCTACCTAGCCAGAAATTAAAACAAAAAAATAGAAAAAAAAGAAAAAGGTTTGAATGATTGAGTCAGTGGGGGGGAAGAGTGAAGCAAGTTGCTTGCAAATAAAAACATAACATCATGCTGACTTCATTGTAAAAGAAAAGATCCCATTAAATGTACATGAGTTTGCACTTGCTCCACTGTGTTCGCTTATAGTGTCTCTTCGATATGAAAACTCTTTCAGGAGAAATCCATTCCAATTCATGTGTTACTACCTCAACATAGTGAGGTTTACTTTTTAAGGAAGTTGTAAATCAAGTATTTTTTAATGAGCTTTCTCAAATCAAGATACTTATTTTGATGGCTGGCTTTCATTTAACAGATTCAGTGTGTGTGGCCAGATATTGGTAACTCGTTTCCCTGACACAGTCAAACAAATTAGTAAATACAAGGTAACCATGATGCCTCAAGACAAGGACAAAGCACCACTGGTTACAACAGAAACTGACCCTCACGGGGCATTTTGTTTTAAGGCAAAATCGGGTACATACAATGTTCAGGTAAGAATGAGCTTCCATTTCTTCATTGTAGAACTGTCATGAGGTTTTAGAAGATTTTAAACATTTAATTTCTAAAACATGATAGTTGAATTTAGATTTTCCTGGTCCTTTGCTCTTGTTTGCACTATTTAAACAAAACAGTTATTTTCTTTTTTTTTTCCTTAATAAGCTGAGATTCTGATGCTCCTTGTCCTTTCCACTTGTTAAAAAGAGGTCAGGCCATTGAGGTTGAAAATTCTTATTTCTCTCTCCTCTTAATTGTGATGTCATTTAGATCACTTCTTGTCTTAATATCTTATCCTGTGAGTGAGACATGAAATGTATACCTTTCTCTGGTGCCTAAATGGTTCCTGATATTATAGGTCAGAGCAGAACCTGTAGCACAGCCACCATGAATTTTGCATTGTGGAGATAACGCAGGCTGGGAGATAGGGAAGTGCATGGTTATAAGGCCTCTAACTGTCATTACAGATAATGAAATAGCCTAATGTAGTAGCAGCAGTACACCCTGAAGTGAAATTCACTCAGACTTTTGAATCTGACCTGTCTGGAGGATTTTTAGCCCAGTTTTATTGCAGTTCTTGGGAGGATTTTTAATACAGAATTTTGAAAAGCGTATCTGGGAGGTGGGTTTTGCTTTGCCTGAGACTTACAGTGTATTTTCATTCTCTAATTAGTGGATTGAACTCAGCAGGGTGGGTGTATTTGGACCGGTATTTAAAAGCTGGTGATGTCTTGCTGTCATATACTCTACAGGTAATTATTCCAGAGGCTGAGACCAGAGCTGGATTGGCTTTGAAACCCAAAATGTTCCCTGTTACTGTTACAGACAGACCAGTGATGGATGTGACCTTCTTTCAATTTTTGGCATCTGTCTCAGGGAAGATCTCTTGTTTAGGTAAGCCAATTTGGAAGTGAAGCAGAAACACACTGCGTGTGTGAATAAGTACTGTTTAGATCAAGACACTTGCTGTGGTTAGCCCCATCAGCAGACAAGTAAATTAACTTCCAGCACATAGGTAAAATGGCTCTTTTTTGGGGAGACCTTATAGCCTAATAAGGTACCTTAATAAAGTTTGGAGTAAAGTTATGTACCTATTTTTAATACTTGCTAGGAATAAGTAAGTATTCCTTCCTCAGGAAGGAATTCTGACCTGTTTGCCTTCCTCAGAAGATGAGTAGGTTCTGGAAGGAAATGCTCCTGGCTGACACCGGGGATACTGTACATCAATCAGAGAAGTACTGGAGGCAAGAAGAGATTAAAAAAAAAAAAAAACAAAGGCAGTGCCTGTAAAAGCCTGTAGGATAGAGGGCTCAGTCTGTTAACAGGATTTGGCAATCTCTGTTCTCTTTCATAAGCTTTTTGCCTTTATTTTAGTCTAAGGTCCTTTCTCCTGCTATTTTCCTTGATTACCACTGATTTCATCAGATGGTGATTGGAGCTTGACTTTTGTCATTTTAACCCTTCCATTTTTTCTCTCTGAATCCTCTCTGCTTGAACGTGGTAGTCTGTTTCTCAGGTATTTTCTGGGCCCTGCAGATCAAGGTGGAGCCAGGGATTTAGTGTTGGCCTCTGGTTTTTACTTGCCATTAGGTAAAATAATATGATTAACAGTATTGAACTTCCTGAAGAATGCAAAAAAGCACTGGTAAACATGTGCTTAAGAAGTAAGAGCAAGTGTTTTAATTGGAAATGTTCTCTGCTGGAAGAGAGTAATCATTTTAATCTTAGTGTACCTGAAACTTGCTTGGAGTGGGGGTTTTGGAGGCTAAGCTGGCAAGCCAGAATGCAGTCTGATTTTCTGCTGTCTTTTCTGCACAGATGCTTGTGGTGATCTGATGGTGACATTACAGTCTATGAGCCGCCAGGGTGAAAAACGCAACCTGCAGCTCTCTGCAAACATGGACTCTGTGGCCTTCACATTTGACAATGTGCTACCTGGTAAATACAAAGGTAGGATTACGGGGAGCTGCTTGAAGTGTTACCTTAGTAGCTAAATTTGTGACTAAATCTGTATACTTCTGTTATTATGGATACCATTTACAGTATACCCAACATGGAACTCATTCTGAAACTGGAGAGAATCTGGGAAAATGCTGTATAACAGTGCATCGAGTTTTCTTAATCTTATATGTTTAACCCTTTTGTCAGCTTACAGGTAACTGTTCCCCTAAATTTTAGGGTCTACATGGCTGGTGTGAGGAAAAAGGGCTTTATCATGAACTGACTTGTCCCAAGCCTAAGACCAGGGGAACGCCCTAGTTCTTCTGCTTCCAAAGTACCTCTCCTAAGAGCAATACGTGCTTTGACCAGCCTGCCTTGGCCCACTATGAAAATAAATTGTTTCACAAGGAAAGGTGTGGAAAGAGCATATAGAGATTGCTCTTTTTATACGTGAGTCAGAACATCTTTCCACCAGCTGAAATTGGAGTTAGGTCCTGATGGCCTCTGGGCTTCTTTGGCTATCAGAATGGTAGTGCACATTGCAGAGCTTTCCAGGGTGACCAGACTTCATTATTCCTTTTTACAATAGCTTTTCTGTTATGAGATATGCTGGATTCTTGGCGATGCTGCAGTGCTGTGAGCCAGGTCTGCTCCTACAGTCGTTATATATCTGGCTTTGAAGATTATTATCAGGGAAGTTAGAGTGACACAAGCTTTTATACCAGAAAACCTGCCCTTATGCACACAGGGTTACATTACTAAAATGCTTTGTGTGGTGTGTGTTCTAGTAAGCATCGTACATGAAGACTGGTGCTGGAAGAATAAGTCTTTGGAGTTGGAAGTCATGGAGGAAGATGTTTCAGGAGTAGAATTCAGGCAGACTGGATATATGCTGAGGTGTTCTCTTTCTCATGCAATTACACTGGTACGTAGGTAACAAATATCCTTGTATTTTTTTTAATGAACTTTTGTAGGTAGGTTGGATTATGCTTGGAATCAAGGCTCTCTCATGTCTCTAGGGAGTCATATAGCACAGCAATGTTGATGCTTAGAGTGCTTTGATATTTGTCACTTAGATTTGGTAAAGTGGTCTTGTGTTGTTAGCTGTTGTAAAAGAGGAGCATTAATGCATCTTTAAGCAAATACTGTTTTCATTTTGTTTGGTAGTTACTAATAGCGAATTGTGTTGTGGCTTCATAGGAATTTTATCAGGATGGAAATGGACCAGAGAATGTTGGTGTTTATAACCTGTCCAAAGGAGTTAATAGATTCTGTCTTTCAAAGCCAGGTAATAGCTCTAAAATGTTAGTTTAAAAAACAAAAAAGAACCAGTCAACTAATACTGCTGGGAACTTAAAAAAAAAAAGCAAACCCAAACTATTTTGGTTTCTGAGGTTTCTGAGCAGCATTGTGTTTATTTACATGTGTATATAAATGGTCTGCTCTAAGTTTTTAGAATTCTCCTCCGATTTAGTCCCTCACCTAAACATAGATTCTGGAAGTAAAATAATTTTTTTTTTTTGGACTTGGTGAAGGGCTTTGATCTTTGATGAATGAAGAACATGTTAAAATAATATTGTTCATATGGGTTCTGTTTGTCAGTCACATTCTAATTGGATTTTGTTTCAATACAGGATTCTTGAGGGGTAACTGATAAAGAGGGTTATCTATATCAGATATCTATCTATAACAGAAAAAAAGAATGTTTTAAAATCAATTTTTTTTCTCCTTATAATGTCTTACAGCTAATTCCCTGTATAGCCCCTTAACAAAACCAGCTAACAAATGTTTGGTTTTGATTCCATTTTCAGCTTTGAACATTTCATCCTCAGAGCCAGTGGCCTCATTCACAGTACAATGGTTCTTTAATCAGTCAAAGGGTATCAGCTATGGGACCATAATAGGTTACTTCTGAGCTTGTTTGGTTTGTTGTGTTTGTAATTATGTTTATCTGTAGTGATGCCTAATTGTGTTTTATATCAGTGTACATTCGAAACATTGCACAGCTTCCAACAGTGACTGAACAGAGGTGAATTAATTTACAAGTGACTATGGGTAGGGCAGTAGATACAGTCAAATTTTGTAATTGTTTCTATACCTCAGGTCTCATATCATCTTTATAATTCAGTAAGCTTGAATTTTTTCAGTGGATCATTCTTTGCCTTAATGTTTGCAGGTGTGTATGAAGTGACCCCACGTTCCTGCCACCAGTTTGAACATGAGTATTACACTTACGACACGTAAGAACAAAATCTGTTATTGATCTTATGCCTGTCAGTATGCTTTCATAAAGCTTCCTGCTGCTGCAGCTGCTTCTTTCAGCAATTCAGGATGCATTGCTATGACTGTCTCTAACCAACAGAGGGAAGCTTTAGCAAAGTGTATCAGATGTGTTCTCTTGCCTTTTCTAGTCTTTAAAAAAAACTCAACTAATGATAGACGTTAAAGATGCTTTTGCTACTTCAAATGGATATTTTTGTCAACCTTCTGTCTGCTTAATGTTGGTTTTGCTTTGTAACAAAGCAGAGAGATTTCAGTGGAAACTGGTAAGAGTTGAAATGCAAAAGATAGTTTACTAGGAGGCATATACCGCCGCTGTACGTCCCTAGTGCCATGACTTTGTAGTGATTTGATTTTGCTCACCCCAGCTTTGGCAAGCTGAATAAATATTCACCCTAATCACAAGTAAGCAGTGCTGATCTTCCCAAGTCAGACATGTTTTATTAGTTAGTTATAGGTTATGGTCTGGCAATGTGCTTAATGGCTCTGTGCTTCCAAAAAGAGGATTTCTGCTGCCGGACTACTTCTAATTCATTAACATGGCAGAAAATGAATTAATCATTAAAATCTGATTAATTTCTGCTGTGTTAGTGAATTAAAAGTACTTAAAAGAGAGATGTGCTAAGCATGAGAGCCAGCACAAGCTGAGTGAATGGATAGAAGCAGAAACCCTCTTTTGGCAGCAAAGCACTGTTAGACTTGGGTTATCTTGGTGAACTATGCCTAATATGACAAACTTTAATGTGTCCTTCTGCTGCGTGTAAAGGGATTGTACATATGAAATCAATCAAATCAGCTTTAGCTTGTGAGGAAGCAGGTGGCACAAAGGGAGGAATTGATTTGGCCAATGTCATGCAGTGGTTTGGGGGTCAGAGCTGGAAAATGCTCCCTTTCCAATACGCTATCATCTCAGCCCTACAGTTTTGCTGTGTTATTTGTATATCATCTTTTATATAGTGCTTCAGACTTACTCTGCTAAATAAGATTTGGTTATTTTATTTAGGAGGGGGACCTTGAATTCATCTCTCTGTTACTTTGATTTACAGGTCCTCTCCTAGTATACTGACACTCACTGCAGTTCGACACCATGTCCTTGGCACGATTGTAACAGATAAACTGATGGATGTGACTATTACCATTAAGTAAGAACAAAGAAATCTTGTGGCTGTAAAAAGGGGAAGAAATATACATCTCTCTCATAAAGTTTTACTCTGGTTTTAATACCACAGTGGCTGCTTTCTAAGGGGATGGCACCCAGCTCTTGACTGCAAGAGGTTTTCATGCTAAGCTGTGCTTTTGAGTTCTTCATAGATGGATAAATAATTCCAAACCCTCATTTTGAACATTGTCACTTGATTTCAATATAGCCCCTTTCTACTTGTGTGTCATGGTAAAAAGGAATGCTTTTCTGAGTTTTTATACACCTCAGTGAACTGAAATTTCAGAATTTAGAGGGTATTGTTTTAGCTTAGGTCTGAGCTCTTTAGCACTGAATCTTTTATTTTTTCCCTTTTTTGTTTCCTCAGAATAAGAATCTGCTGCTTTAGAGCATTGTTACTGGTGTGAAGAGGTTTATAAAAGGAAAACCATGCAGAGTGATTACACACTAATGCGCCAATTTATGTTTAGCTGAACAGACAGCTCACTAGGGAGCACTGATTTGTGAACAGCTTTAATTGTATGAGGTGCCAGATCTGCCTGGAAGTGTCTGATAATGATGAGTGCTTTATTAATGCTCTGCTTATGTCCACTTGTTCTAGACTATGGGTTCTCAAACTTCTTGAGTGTAGAAAAAAATCTTTTCAGAGAACAAATTACCTGCAGAGCGTTGCCTTGAGTTCCCTGAGTTTAACGATCCTATAACTGCAACTACTGGGCAACTTACAGCAGCTGGAAAAAAAACATTGAGGTAGCGGAGAGCCACTAGGATTTTAAAAACAACTTTATGAGGCGGTGAATATTACACTGACCTTCTACTCTGGTTGGGTTTTTTGAGACTATTGGCAAGTGCTTTGAAGGCAGCTCAGTTGCCACAGTCTGTCTCTGTTCCAGCCTGCCTGAAGCTTTTCAGCCAAAGTCCAATTTGTGAAATGCCATCAACATAAAAGGAATAGCTCTGGATTTAAAAGCAAGACAGTTGTTTTTAAAAGTCTATGCTTGTGTACCTGATCCGTGGCGGTGACCAGTCAACTTTCAGTTAATAAAAAAAACACCCAACCCAACCAAAAGTAAAGCTGATTCTTAACAATTTTTGATACATATAAAAAATGTTAATCAATAATGTTATCAATATATTTTTGTACTGTCTCTGGACTGCAGAGAAAGACTTTAAAGCCTTGATGAAACTTAGTGTGATAGAGCAATAGTACATGTTTCTCTTAAAAAAGACAAAATAGAATATAAATGAAGACTGACGCAGAAGACAGAACTATCCTGATAAAGTAAAGGGGTTGTAGGAACAGTAATCACGATCATTTCAGTTCACACCTCATAGAGAATTTTGCAATAGTTTTTCAGCAATTGTAGAAGAGAGGGAAGATACAAAGGATGGTTGGAGACTAGAAATTGCTAGGAAAGAGACGATGTAAGTGAAATGAGATGTATTGTTCTGAGCTGATTTAAAGAACTTGGTTAGACTTCTCCAGCTTCAGTGTTCAGTGGAGAGTGACAAGGTAGCTGGATAGTTCAAATGTATAGGACAGATAGGTTAGAACTCAGAGCTTTTCCTGGGAATTGCCAGCTATTGGAAGTATTTATTTGTGATAGAAGTTTATTTTCTCCTTGTATACTCTTCTCCTGAGAGGTGGGTTCTGAGGGGAAAAAAAAGGGAGCTTACCAGTCTTTTTGTTTATTTTGTATAACTTATCCTTTCTGTCTTAAGCTTGTTTCAGGTTTGGAATTGCAGCCTTTCTCTTTTTGTTTAGGGCTTTGTTAAAGGTACTCTTGCAAACTGGTCCTTTGGCTTAAGAATTTACCACTCCTGCTGGCTTGTCAGTGCTTCTGTGGGAGGTTATTGCCTCTGCAGCAGAGTTGGTATCTGGGTCTTGGTGCAAAATCAAGACTCTGCTTACCAAAACCTAAGCTAAGCTGAGACGCTGGACTCTGCAAAGTGGTTGAGACATAGGGATGTGACATTGGCTCTGCAGTGGGATGCTGAAGCACAGCAGAGGGGAGGAGGAGGCAACAGGACTGTAACTTCTTGAACGGTTATAGCATGATGGGGCAGAATTTGTGAGAGTTGCAAGTAGGTCCCTTCCTGCTAGGCCAGGTAGATTACCTGTAGTGGCTATGAATGAACCTTTCTAGTAATAACTGATTGATATGGAGGTTAAAAGTTTTAGTTATGCTTGGAGTAAATAGCAGAATGAAAAAGGGATGGATTTAAAAAAAAAATCCTGGGACTTGTCTGCTGTGCTATAAAGGCAGTAATTAACGGGTATAACAAGCTCTTATCCTTCCATATGAAAGGGGATGATTTTGTTTTCTCCTCCATGTTTTCAGGTCATCCATTGACAGTGAACCAGCCTTAGTTTTAGGGCCCCTGAAATCTGTGCAGGAGTTACGTAGGGAGCAGCAGCTGGCAGAAATCGAGACCCGCCGACAGGAGAGAGAAAAGAAGGGTCAAGACGAGGAAGGAACAAAGCCACCAGTGCAAGAAATGGTGGAGGAACTCCAAGGACCGTTCTTATATGAATTTTCATACTGGGCAAGGTAATACCAAGCTCTAATGGACAAGGTGTATTCTTTGTACTCTTGTCTGGTATTTTCCCCAAATAGAATAGTGATATATTCCATATACGAAAGAGCTGCTGTATGGGTACTTGTGCCTGTTCTTGTTAAGTCTCAGCTAAATGGAAACTAGTACTACATCATACGAATTTTGCATAGGTTATTGTTGATATTTTTTCCTTGGGGTATTTAGATGGGTTCTTCGGTCAATATGCAGTACTCTGTTCTACATGAGAACTGCTAATCCCATTTTCTTCTAATTGTATCTTACTTCTGGTTTATAGGTCTGGAGAGAAAATTACTGTGACACCGTCATCAAAAGAGCTGCTTTTCTACCCGCCTTATGTGGAAACAATTGTTAGTGGAGGTAAATAAAACAAAATCTATTTTGAAAGGAGTAGATTTTTTAAGACAGAAATGTATCCTTATAGATGGATGTATGAATAGCTCTTCAAAGGTAATTTAGGAAAGTTTCGATTGCAGCTATTTCTTTGAGCCGATTTCACTCTGGAATTTGAAAGCATGGATATTTGGTAGAGGGCGCAAGTACCGTTTTTATGAGCAGAGCATGCTTCCAAGTGCTGAAAGACCACCTGCACAAGAGGAAGGACTAGATTTCTAGACGTTACACCAGATTCTCAGAATTGTTCACATTACTCTCATCTAGAAAGACAGTTGTGCAGAAGTAATATTTGTGTTCTGAGTTTGTTACCAAACTCAAGTTTCTGGTTTTTTTGTAGTAAATTGCAATAATAAAAATATTCACAAAGAAGTAAACTTCAGAATTGTCAGGGTTATCATCAGTCTGTTGATGCTACCTGTTAAGTCAGTGTCCCTCTTGCCCTCAGGTTCCTAAGTGAACATACTTCATTTGAAATCACTAGAAAATGCTAGGTACCCCTTTTTATGTGCCTCTCTGTTGTGCACATTCTAAATACATTGGAGGGGAGGGGGAATAAAATTTTACTTATCTCATTAAACATGAGATATGTGGACCTGAATTTGATCTCAAATTTTGTCAAAGCTCAGTGTAATATCAGCTAGAAGGGAACGTTGGAATATTCTCTGTGTGGCTGCAGTGTCTGTAACTTAATGAATCCTCAAAGCACTTAGCAAATCCAGAATGTTTGGTTCGGAGATATGCTTATGGCTTTGGAACTTAGTTATTGATTTTGTGAATGTTCAGATGTTTTAAGATGTGTTGAGAGGCCATAGACTCTTGTGGGCCAGAGACTTGTGTGGGTTGATCTTTTATTCTAAGGTAAAAGGATATCAACTGATCGCTTTGGAAGTACTTAAACTCTTGCTGTAAGACAGAATGGTGAGTGTGTTTTTGACTTTCTTGTTTGTCTTGAATCCCCTTTGCAATGACCAAGAGAGTTGTCCTGGAAAGCTGATAGAGATTCATGGAAAAGCAGGCTTATTTCTGGAAGGGCAAATTCATCCTGAATTGGAAGGCGTTGAGATTGTCATTGGTGAAAAGGGAGCAACTTCCCCGCTCATCACAGTTTTCACCGATGACAAAGGTGCTTACAGGTAATTAACAGATTTTTTTCAATCTTTTGAATTTGTTAAAGTGCAATGGTGACTTGACAAAGTGTGTGTGATATCCAAGTGCTTTTTTTAAGAGTTCTTCTTTCCTTTTATTTAAAGTGTTGGGCCACTCCACAGTGACTTGGAATATACAGTTGCTGCTCAGAAAGAAGGGTTTGTTTTGACTGCAGTAGAAGGAACAGCTGGGGACTTCAAAGCTTTTGCTCTTGCTGGGGTGACCTTTGAGGTAATGTTCTAAGCACTTTGGGTTCTGAATGAATAGTGTGTGCACACCTAGACAGGCAAAAAAGTTAATCCACATGTCCCAGCCAAACACAAATGGGTGTGGGATTCGGGGATAATTTTGTCATGGGCAAACAAATCTTGGTGGATGAGCTTAGTTGTAGACCATGACATGCCATGCAGAAGATATTTTGCAAGGTTTGTAGAGTGAAAGTTAGAGCTTGCAGTCCTAAAGACTTTATTTGCTTTTGTAGAGCTGGACTACCTTCTCTTAATGAGTTTTATCCCTCAAGGTGATTTTTTTCCATGTACAGTCTCGTCCAGCTAGTGCCTGGCTCTAGTCTTTGGAATACTTTGTTCTGGGCCCCAGCATGCACTATGAAGTGATAGAGAATGACTGTTCTGGTGGCACATGCTATGTGCAGCTGTGACTGCCCAGATGTTGAGAGCACAAGCTTCTGTAGCCCTGCAGCCTCGCAGGAGGGGATACGCTGCAGATGTGGCTAGTTTTGTTCTGCTTACAGCTGCGTGCTCCGAGCCAGCACACCTGTGCATTCTGTAAGGGGCTTCTGATTGAACCCTTCTTTGTAAAGCAACCCTCACTTACACTAAAAACTATTGCTTTTTCAAAAATAGATCAAATCAGAGGATGACCAGGCTCTTGCTGGAGTTCTCTTGTCTCTCAGTGGAGGGGTGTTTCGGTCCAACCTCCTTACACAGGATAACGGCATGCTGACTTTTTCCAATCTGGTAAGTTGAAATTGATCCTTCTGAATGTGGCTGTATGTGTGATGATGTGTTACTTTGCCTTCCAAAATAGGGATGCTATTGGCTCTCTTCAGTGGCAGGGGGATGTATGGTCTCCTTTGAAATCATAACCCACAACGAGAGGTATAGGTCCCACGGAGTGGACAGCAGGTACAATCTTAGCAAGCGAAAGATGTGAAATCTAACCTGGCAAGAGATTTCTCCCCAACAGGTAGTAGATGATGTTGATTGATCTCACTTACTAATTTGCAGTCTGTAAACATGAAATAAGCCAATTTGTTGATGATCATTTGAGAGGCTTTAGAGGAAAGAAATCTAATTAGATTATTGATCTGTGCATGTGTGTAGACATGCCTGAGTAGTTTCCTTGCAGACATCTTTCTCTCCTGGTCACTTTCCTGTCCTTGAAGTCTTGCAGTAAGGTTTTAGAGCCATAGTTTCCTTTCCCTCTTCAGGCTTTATCACCCGGTGGAGTTCTATTGGTTTATTGTCCAATGTGCTCCCTGCTCTTCAGTGCTCACTGATCAGTTTTCTGAGCAGTTTAACCTACAGTCGGGACAGAGAACTTTAGCTCTTTAGGGAGCTCTTGAAGAAACATAATTGTTTACAGTTGGTGAATTTTTGTGTCCCTATCAGTAAACAGCTTGTTTCATGCCTTTTTGCAGAGCCCAGGGCAGTATTATTTTAAACCCATGATGAAAGAGTTTCGCTTTGAACCATCGTCACAAATGATTGAAGTGCAGGAAGGACAGAATCTTAAAATTCGGATAACTGGTTACCGAACAGCTTACAGGTCAGTAGAGCTGAAATGCAGTGCAAAATGCTACATACTGTATCAGGATGCATTATGCAAAACGTGTGTTTTCTCCTGATACACCTCTGTTCTGAAGGTTTGGAGAGTACTTTTGAAGGCACAATTTAACTTTGTTATGCAGTGTATAAGTACTTTTTTTAGCCTTTTCTCATGCATGTGGATATGTGGCAGGACTGTAAGGGGAAACATTGCTATGAAAGCACTGTGACAGTGGCACTGGAAGTAGCTTGTGCTATGTCCACTGGGACAGGAGGGGACTATTCTAGGGATGGTAGACCAATTCAGGTATCTGACTTCAAGGTCCTGCCTTTTCTTGCCCTCAGTGCTGCTGTTCATGGAGGTCAGGGAACTTCGATTCCTGAAGCTGTGCTCTGAACAGCAGCTAATTCTAATACTTTCAACAGTTTTACATATACATTATAAATTCCCCTTTTCTTCTCCATGGTATGCTAAATATATTAACTACTTTTCCCATCAGTTATGACAATAAAATGTCTTTAAAATGTGCATTAAAACAGCATCTGCACATCTGTAGCAATTGGTTCTCTTTATACCTGTAGCTGTTATGGCACAGTTTCTTCTTTAAATGGAGAGCCTGAGCAGGGAGTCTCAGTAGAAGCTGTGGGGCAGAAGGATTGTAGCATCTACGGAGAAGACACCATAACTGATGAAGAGGGCAAATTCAGGCTACGTGGCCTCCTGGTAAGGATTAGAATGCTTTCTGTTGTTTACTTTTATGTTAGTGTGATAATGGAGCAATAAAATGTGTTTTATTAATTAGCTACCGCTTTCTGTTTTCCCATCACATTGGCTTGTTCAGATTCCCTTGAGTCTGTCTGTTTTACACTGTCACGTAGTGAGCGTTCACTCTAGTAAAGGGGGGAAAAACTTTCAGTGTAAGTCTGTGGAACTTGCTGCCCGCATGCTGTGATGGCCTTCCACAAACACTGAGCAGTTCCCATGACGCGACGTGAGCCCCTGGTCAAACAGGTGTCAAAGCAGGGAATTTTCTTAGGCAAAAGAATTTGGGGAAGCATTTAGTTTCTCTTGTGAAAATACTGTGACAGCCTATTTTTAGCAGGATATGGGGTTTCTGTATGATGTTGACTGTACAGCATGTATGTGAAGTAAGCTGTTCTGCAGGAAACATGGAAACTGAATTTCTGGGACCATTATGTATGGAGTAAGCAATTATGCTGAAGTAGAAAGCAGTACTTTATCAGGTTTTAATCCTGTTTAATGTGTTTTCTTTCTAGCTAAAACACTTCACAGTAGATGGTTTATTTATTACTGTAATGTAATAAACTAGTGAAAATTCTGTGATGGGCCTTTTGTATTTGCTGGCAGTAAACACCCCTAATGGTGTTACTGAGTTAAATTTTCTGTTTGGGATAAAGAAAACTTTAACTGGATAGAGCTAGGTCTGTTTGGGTGGTGTATGTTAAATGGAATTTCTTACTGGCTTCTAAAATTAGATATTATTCAGTGTTGGGATTTATCATTGCATGTTGCTTTTAGCCTGGTTGTATGTATCACGTCCAACTCAAAGCTGAAGGCAATGATCACATTGAAAGAGCTTTACCACAGCATCGTGCAATTGAGGTAATTTTTTCTTTTTTTTTGTTTTGTAATATCACTTAAATATGAAATGCATCTGTCTAGGCATTATGTCTGTTCTGTCAGCAGCAATGTAGCTGAATGCATTCTGTTTAGACAAGTGGCTTTCAGCAAGTTAGCTCCCTAAGTATGGGCCCCGTATGGTGTGTCAGTGCCATAGCTGAAAATTAAATAAGATAAAGCCCAAACAGTAAACAAGTGAAAAGGATTATACAATACCTTTCAGCATTTCTTCATGATGTGGAACAAGCAACTAGTGACTTGAGGATGTCATAAATTGTCATATTATGCTATCTTCATATTTAGTTATTGATTGATAGATTTTGTTATACTTTATTTGGTCCAAATTCTGCAGTCTTGGTGTGGATGAAATTATGATCAGACTAGCAAATCTTTACAGAATGTAATAATAACTTTGAATTGAAAATGATGGAATCTTGTTAAATATTCCTCCATCCTTACAGATTCAGATTAGTTGCCTCTCATTTATCTCTTGACATCCAGCAAAGGTTAATTAGCCTTCAATAGTTGTCCATAACTTTTCAGTGGGAGATGGTTGCTATCTGAGCTCAGACACATGCCTGAGCAGGATGCCCTCCGTTGCAGCAAAACAAAAGGGCAGAAATCTTTCAAGTCCTTAGTGTCTTCTTGCTGCAGGTGCTTGCTGGTTGGGGCAGGAAAGAGAATGGTAACCCAAATTCCAGAAAATCACATGAAGGTTATGTACTGCCAGTGACAGCTGTATGCAGTAGCTTGTACTAGTAGTATCCTGGCTAGCCTGCCATTTTCTCCAGGAGAGAGAAGCATCTGCAAGACACCTGCAGGAAAAATATACAACCTCAATGGTGCCAGGCTGTTGATACAGCACCTGGCCTAACCGTAACCTGTCTGTTACTGTAGTTATTATTTGAGTAAATGTCTTTCCTTACTCTGATCGGAGGTCGGATTTACAAAAACAGATGTTTTATATTTTAAACAATTTTGAAGAATATAAAGTTATATATTTTTTAAGTAGGTTATATTATGATGTGAGCATATTCCTCATTAATCAACTGTCCTAGCACAGTAATATGCATCTCTCAGCACAGCTGCAAAATACTGAGACCAATGTTCAGTATCAGGTAGTCCTGTGTCAGCCTCTTCCAAAATAATGTGTGCTTTTGATACTACTTCTATTTTTAGTTTAACTTAATGCCATCAGCCTTGTGCTGCTAATGCACAAGTCTGTAATTGTGAGCTGTGCACTCTGGAGGGAAAGTACTTGCAATTGGAAAGCCTTCAAGTTTCCATGTGGTTAGTATAGAACAAAATTCACTTCTTGTTCAAAATTATGAGCAATATTTGTGTTGTGCTAACTGTTCTCTGTTAACTGTTCCTCTGTTGGTAAAAACATGACTCTGTTTTATGTTGCAGGTTGGGAACAGTGACATTGATGATGTTAATATTATAGCGTTCCGGCAAATTAATCAATTTGATTTAAGTGGAAATGTAATTACATCTTCCGAATATCTCTCCACATTATGTGTAAGTTCAAGCCTTTCATCTTTTTCAAATGTATTTGCCATTGGTTTCCCAATGTTTTTTTGCAGGGTCACTGGAAATTGCTCAGTAGCCAGAGCACGCATTTAATTCAAATTATGACTAATACTTTAATGAAGGTGAATTTGAATTCCAGACAGAATTAAGATTCCAGTGTTCCTCACTGCTTTGCTTTAATGTTTCCATTTTTCACGGGTGTATGTTTAAGGAGTAGTTTCTCAGGCTGGCCTGTACATTTCTGGGTCTGCTTCCCTGATTAGGGATGCCCTTGTCTGTAAGGAGAGCAAGACACCCCAGGGGTGAAATGAGTCCTCTGTATCGGAGAATTGCATTAATTCCTGAAATACCTGGAATTTTTGACATGCATGTCTGCTAGCAAGAAGATACTATCTGAATACAACAATACCATAGGATACATGAATTTAAAAGTGCAGTTATAAGAGAGAGTATGAGACAAATAGTAAAGCTGAAATTTTCAAAATTCAAAAGACTGCACTGTGATCTGAAAAAAAATTTGCTAAACATCTGTGGTCCTTTTGGCTTAGGGTGCAAATGCTGGAAGCACCTGCAAGAGGTGTTAGTGTGGTAAGAGTTATAGTACCATTTCTCAGGTTTAAAAGCTTATTGAAATGTTACCTACAAATATAAATGCAGTGCCTGGATTTCTTTCAGACCAGTCTGTTATGCATCTCATTGCTAAGGTGTTGGGTTTCTTGGATCCAAAGGATCCAACACTCACAGCAGGTGTGAAGGGAAAATGTATCACCTTACTGAAGAGCACCTGAGCAAGCTTCCTATCTTTCGGGGGAAATTTAGACCCTTGCAGTTCAGCTTAAGCAAGTAAGAATTGATGTCAAAATTTAATTACATGGGTTATCCAAGCTTGAACCTGCTTCATATGAGGTTGGGTCTTGTGTTGTGTGTCAAGCAGTTGTGCTGTTGATGGGTGCATGTATCATCACCCTTGCTTTCAAAGCAGAAATTTTTGTCTTTGAAAGATCTGCTAAGATTTGATACAGACACAAGTGAGCAGTTTTGTGACTTCAGTCTGGTCCCTTCTAGTTGCATGGGCTTGATGAAACAACTGGAGATGCTCTGGTGACCTGTGAGAGGAGCTGCAACCACAGTAGCACTGGGCAGAATCAATGAGAATTTAGTTGGGCTGTGTCTGCAGGGAGAACTGAGTCTTGGCAAATACCTGATCCAGAGGTTTATAAACAATGGTATAGACACTAGAGGGCTGCTGGAGTGGTCCACAAAACCCATCGCTTTGCTTACTGTGTCCTCTGGAGTTCATGTGTACATGTGTTCATGTGTACATGCAGCCTCATGTAAGGAGGTACTGCTGCCCATACCAGCCTGATTTGACTGTGCTACAACCCTCTCTTATTTATGCTGGTTTCTGAGCAAACTGTATTTGCTGGGGATTTCAGGCCTATTTTGTAGCTTGAGAATGTCTAGCTTGTTAAATAAGTGTAGAGAAATTGCAATCAAGCAAAATGAGCCTATTGGAGAAATAGAAACAACCCCCAGCTGCAAATTCCTGTGAAACTGCTGGGATTATTTTAAAAGAATTACTCAGCTCTGGTTGATGCACAGCACAGACTACTTTTAGTACACTGGATAGGTAAAAATGTCAGACATCAGTTGTGCCTAAATTATTTCAAGTTCTGTAAAAAGACTGTTTCTGTGACTTTTCACATCCCAGATTAGAACAATTCCAGGTGTTCTTAGCTGACAATTTACTGTTTATAAAACATACGATGAATTTTAAAGTGCTTTTATCCTGTAAGATGTGGGACATCTGAAATACCTGTTATGGTGCAGGCTCAGAAATACCTGGTTTGTGCTTTTTTTCTTTCCCTCACAGGTGAAGCTCTACAAAAGTGAAAATCTTGACAACCCAATTCATACAGTCAACTTAGGCCTATCCCTGTTTTTCCATTTCCCACCACTGCTCCGAGATGGAGAGGTAAGAATATTGCTGAATAATTAGCGTAGGTCACAATTTTTTTCCCTAAGGATGCTGAAGTGTTACTGGTGGTGTGCCTGCAGTACTGTATTCATACTGGAATGACCAGTGTCTCAGACTGGTCAGTCTCAGACTGACTTTTGCCTTTAAATCTATTTTTTCTCTGAGTGCTACTGATGCAGTAGACAGAGTGTATTTTTTACTCGCAGAATTACGTGGTTCTCCTGGATTCTACATTGTCTAAGTCACAGTATGACTACACCCTGCCTCAAGTTTCGTTCACTGCTATTGGATATCATAAACATGTTACACTCATCTTCAGTCCCACTGTAAGTACAAAATACTTAAATGTTCAAGTGTTCACCTTGAGAGCAATGTCTGGTAGTATAGCCTGCATGTGTTTTGTAGTCTTGGCTAAACTTTCTATTGAGTAAGTATAAAGAGGTTTATGACAGGCATTAAAGTGACAGTGAATTTGGATTTGGCCACATTTAAGGCATCAGCCATGTTATGGGAGGCAGGTAAGCAGTTCAGGAAGGACTTGTAGCCGTGACACTAACTGAAAGGTTGCAGTAACTGGGGGCTGAAGGAAAAAGATAAGATTGTTGTCAGAATTCCTTTAAAGAATATGAAAAAATATCACCAGGCCAAAAAGAGAGCTTTAGTTATTGGAGCTGAGGTAGGGGGTAAAGCAGAGGGGTTCTCAAACTAACATCAGGGGAAAACTCCCTTAAGAGGGAAAAGTGTCTTTGTGCACTTCTGAACAGTGCAGTCAATTTAGTGAAGTGTTTGTTCTGTAATAGTTAAATGATGTATTTCTTTTCTGCATCACTGCATGTTCAGATGCCAGTGAAACATGAGGGAAACACGAAATGGCAGTTATAAATTAAGGATGCAGATGTGCCTGAAAGATTTTGTGCTAGTTTGGTTGCTGTAGTATTATTGTTGGGATCATAGAGGTTTAGGCAGCATGTGACAGGTAAACCAAAGCATACCAGGTTGACTGTAAAGTGGGGACTGACCATCAGCGAATTAGCTTCAAAACCCAGCAAACCTCAGGAAAAAGGTAACAGATGAATGAATCTGATCAAGGGGACTGCTTTGAAGTTGAAGGTAGAGTAAATCTTAGAGCAGCGCTTAGAAGGAAGTCAGATGGGAAGGGCTGGACATGCCACATGATCCTGTTGCTGACGTCGCTTAAAGCTGAGGGATTTCATGGTCGAAATGGCTGTTTAAAAAAAGACAAACCCAAATCCATGGCCCCCACTGTTTTCAGAGAAAGCTGCCTGAACAAGATATTGCCCAAGGATCTTACATTGCGTTACCCCTGACGCTGCTTCTGTTGTTGGCTGGTTACAACCACGATAAGGTAGGTCATGTTTGTATTTTTTTTTTTGTCTTGTCCAAATAGTATTGTCCTATCAATGAATATTTCATACTGTGTTAAGTGAGGTGGTTATCCAGACAGAGATGCAGTCAGCTGTCACCTTCTGTGACACATTTTAAGAAAAGCCACAATGTAGCCAAGTTTTTGGATGATTATGTTCTTTTAAAAAAACTTCGTGTGAAGGTAAATTCCTGTGCTGCTGCTGAATTTTGTCTTCTCATTTGATGGCTCTGGGAAAAAAAACAATACAGCATAATTTAAATTCAGATAACCATTGGCTTCAGGAACAGGCTGGAAAAAAATCTTGCAAGTCATGGAGTCTGGTCTCTTTAGCTTTACACCCTCTCTAGTTAAAAGCTCTCAATAGGAATATAGCTACCTCCTATATAACCCCCTCTGTCTTTGTTAACAAGCCATGCTCTTCTAGTCTTCTCTGCTATGACTGGATTTCTGTTTTGCTGGTAAGAGAAAATAAATTTGTCTGATCAGTTTGATTTGCTCTCAAGCATGGGTAAGACAGCACAGAAAAGGGATTCTCCAGGTTTTTCTACAGTGTCACTAAAAGTGCCTTTGCTGAAAATAGCTGTCATTTTCTAGACTTAGGACTGAAACTGTAGTTCTTGGCTAGATGACTGCAGGAAAAAAAGTTACTGACAATCATTTTAGTTTTTGCTTACCAGAAATTTCCAGAAGTTTAGTCTGATTTCTTCCCACGATTTGCTGCCATTTTCCACTGTCTTTGTAGACGTGCCATTTATGCAATAGATTCTGTTTGTTTGGGGATGCATGGGTCTAAAGAACGTTACCACTCACACCTTACATACCACTGTAATCACAAGCTGCTTCCTCTGGTTTTTTTTGTCCAGCTTATTCCCTTATTGCTACAGCTGACAACTCGACTGCAAGGAGTACGAGCTCTTGGACAGACAGGTTCTGACACAGGTGGCTCAGAGGATGCAAAGAGACAAACAAAAAAACAAAAGACAAGACGGACGTGAGATGAAAGGAATGATTGCATGAAGTGGTGCTCCGTCAAACTGGAGCCTGAGGAAGCAAAGCCACGAAAATACATTTCTGTTGAATTTACGGAGTTTACATTTTCGTTGTTGCTGTATGAGTGTCGATTGTCACACTAGCTCCATTTTTGTTGTAAATTTTCTATGGAGTCTACAGATTTCCTTGTTGTAAAGTAATGAAATGAAAGCCTCTGTTGTCACTGTGAGTGCATCTCCCATACTTGAAGACAATTATTGATTTTTTTTTTTTTAATTCTTTTTTTTTTTTTTTTCCCCCCAGTGGAACAGGTCATGCTGTCTTCATTAATGATTTGTAAAAGCAGTGGTAATAGCCTGCTTGACTTCAGTTCCAGTCTGTAGATGTTGGGATCATTTTTCCTTACCTTTTGAAATACCCGCTTTAGAGAAGCAGTACATAGGGATTTTACTAAATCAGTGGTGCTTGAAACAAAGTTTTGGGGGATGTACATGAACTGGTGAATTATGTCTTTGGCAATTCCAGTTCAGCAGCTTGATTGAAGAGCCTGTCATCTTCACAGCTGTGATTTCAGTTCTTATCCAACAGTTAATCTTATCTTTGATTAAAATCAAGTTTTTGCCCAATGAAGACAAATTGTTAATGTCAGGTAAGGCTAGTTGTTAATATCAGGTAAGTTCTGATGATCCTACTGCAAAAGCAGTGTTTAAATTTCAGTTTCATATACAGTGTGATCTCTTTGGACCTCCAGTATTCCTGAAGTGGCTCCAGCTGGTTGTACCATGCTTTCCAAAGCTGTACTGTGTTGTCAGTGATACCCATTCGCCCGTGTGGCTGTCACATCTCCTGCTCAGGCCCTGTGCAGCCTTTTTGCCAACTGATGATTGATTTTTTTTTTTTTTTTTTAACTTAAGGAAATGTGAGCTTTTTGAAATCTCCAACGTGTACAGTCCCAATAATGTAGACCCTAATAAATAACTGTTTCTTACAGGCTACCTTTTGATTCTTGTTTGAAGTAGACAGTTGGACATACACAGTTTAAATGTTAATGGGGCTTTTTATTGACAAATAGTATAAAGGTTAATAGAGCTTTTGAAAGATGCACATAAATGCCTGCAATTATTGCAAAGACATTGGTACTGCCAGTAAGTGGCAATGTTTCTCTTCTACAGTACTTGAAATAAAGTCCCTTTACATTTTAATATTTAAACTTACAAACCCTACCATTCTTAGAAATTTGGATGCTAAAAGTTTTATGTTGTTTCTGTTGGTATTTTGCATTAGTTTGGGCCTAAATAATGAAAACTTTGGTGAGCACTCTAATCTCTCTGAGGGAAATTCTATCAAGATTGTAATAAAAATGAAGAATGTTGAAAAAGCATGTATGTATAGAGTTTGAGATGAAGCTCTAATAAACTATCATGCTTTCTACTTAATGACCTTGAATTTTATATTGCTGTGATGAAATATATGGGGAAAAAACAAAGTGTTGTAAGACTTACAATAAATTGTACATTTTCAATATGTCTTTATTTTAAGCTGGTGAATGTTAAGAAAGGTATTGTTGCTTTGGGGGAATGTAGGAGGAAGAAATGCACGTGTCCGTGTGCCTTGAAGGGAGTACCAGATATTCTGACCTCTGAACTGTGGGACTTCATGATGGTTGACATTAAACATTGGAAATGCTGTTAATAAAAAGAAAAAGAAAAAAAAAAAGTGTTAATGCTTGCTAATTTAATGCTGGCTTTTCTAAACCTAGGATTTGCCAAAATCTCTTCTCAAAATGTTCTGTTCCTTGCCTTCTGCAGCACACTGGCGGTCTACTTGCTTCTAGCCCCGTGTTTTGAGGTGTATTCTGCTTCTGAAGTGTTTATTCCTAACAAAAGCTATAGGTTGCAGTTTCTCACCTGGCAGGGCCGAGAAGTCATGGTGCTCTTTGAGAATATGGGGAAAACAAATGCATGAGATAAATTTTCTAAAGCAGAACTAAATGCCAAGAAATCAATATCTCTGATTTATATTTAGAAACCAATAATCAGCTATGCAGACCCAAGCAGAAAAGCCAGCAGTGTGATCTCAGATGCCCAGAGTGAGGATAGCCTGAGGTCTGTGCACGGTAGCCATCAGCAGGCTGGCTGGGGTGCTGGGGGGGGGAATGTTTGTATGGGGGTGGTGGTCGGCATGGGCAAACTCTTCCTGCCTCGAGGTGAGTGGTACCTGGCACCTCCCCAGTCTTCACAGCCCTTCACTTGCGGACCGGGGTGGTGACAGCTCTGCCTTGCTGGTGTAACAGAGCAGGTAGCTCTAGAAGGTCTCCTTCACACAGTGTGACTGCCTTACAGGGCTTTCCAGAGCAGAAGTGGTGGATTCAGTTGAGGATTGCCTTCTGTACTCTTCCAAGCTGAATATTTAGGTATCGTTTGCTCTGCATATTTAAGGTTTGCAGTTGAATTTGTGCTCTTGAAACCAAGTCTTCAGTACAGTTGGACCGGCCTTTTCAGTATTTCTGATTGAAAATGTCAGGTAAAGCTGCTTGTTGCATCTTTAATTAATTTATGTTAATACAGAAAGTAAGTGCAGAATGGGACTAACATTTAGATGTTGACTGCTACTAGGAAACTTTCAAGGCTCAGTGCTTACTATTCATTTTTGCAGGCACAATAGTGAAGGAATGATTAATTCAGTTGCTTGGTGAGCTAAATATTCCGTTGGAAGTGCGAGAAAGGTCCTCCAGATAAAGATGGCATTACAAGTTACTTGATTTTTCTATCAAAAGCAACAATGAATATTACATGTATTTGGTTGGCTTATCAGCGATGCACAGAATTCTATTGTTTAAGAATGAAATGGATCATTAATAGTGAATTTTACAATTTCTTTATAGATGGTTCAGCTTAGTTTCTAAAGCATCATCTGTATTAGATGGCTGTCAGGTTCTAAGAACAAGTGGTTTTGCTGCATAAGCAACAATGTTGTTAAAGATACAGCAATTTATAAAACAAATGTGCTTAAAAGCAAGAAAAACACTTAAAACAGAAAAATGAACATTCTCAGCAAGGGTGGAGAAGCACAGGTTTCTTCATAGTTAATAGTCTTTGTTGCATTTATTTTTGAAATCTAAATTTCAGTATTTGCTGAGTTGCACTATTTTAATGTAAGATACATAGCTGTATGAACCAGATTCTTGGGGCTCATTTGTTTTTCTTCATTTTCTTAATTAAGTGTTTGTTTGGTTTTCTTAGTTAAGAACATGTAGGGGAAAAATGATAACGTCGTGCGAGATTGGGTCTGTAGATCTGTCTGGGGCTGAACAGGGAGTCAAGTGCCCAACGTGTCAGCCAGCTCGGTGCTTCCCTTCCTACGGAGCTGGAATTTCAGGAGGAAATCTCTAAAGGTACTGATGTACTGACTGAGGTTCCTCACCTCCTCCCAGGTTCAAGACTATGGTATTCTCAGACATTCTGCTTTTGCTCAGCAAAAATGTCCGTGCTGTGAAAACAAATCAATGCTGTGGGCCTTCAGCCTCACTTATCTCGGACCGCAACTTGATTCCTGCTCCTGTTGTTCCTTGTGTGACTTTTGTTCTTCAGCTATTGACAGTGCAACTGTAGAATTAGCAGTTTTAATGAGTACCTTTCTCAGCCCTGTGCTGAGGAAACATGGAGTGAGCACTGAGGCTTTTGAAGGTAAGATGGCTTTGAAAATCCTACTAGACATCTAAGTAACTGACTTGTCCAGAAAAGCTGAGGCTGAATGTGGAATTGGACCTTGCGATGTCTGGGTTCTAATTTTCCTCCTATTCACTATTCCCTGCTTTGTACAGTATATGTATATCTATTTTTTCCAGTCTGAAAGTAATTTAAATTAGGCTTCTTGTATAGGTAGATGCAATAAAATGAGTGGTGTAGAAAAGGCCTGAAAGGTAGCAAATTTCCTGAGCTGAGCACAACAGCATTGGCTCAAATCGCACCCAGCGGTGGGTTCATGTTACGTGTGGTAAGTCATGTTTTCCTTGCAGATAGTTTGGTGACTTTAGAAAATCTCTTGAAAGTCTCTGAAAATCCAGTAAATCTATTTCTGGTGCATTATCGACTGATGCCAGAACTCTGTAATTATTTTTTTTTTTTTACTTTTAAAAGAACAGCAATGAGTTTAGTTTCTGTCATTCAGTCATTTATTTAAACCTGGAAGAGGCCCATACGTCCTTGTACAAATGAAGAGCAGCTCTACACTAATTAGCATTCCCTGAGCCTTCATGGATTATTATTAGCAAGTGCAACTTTTTCCCCTTGAATGTTTTACAGAGCTTTTGTGAGCTTTTTACATCAGCTAGCTTGTCCTTTCAATTTTCTATTATACCTTTTGTAATTGTTTTCTGTCTATATTTGATATGTTGTTGCTTTACTCCAGTAACTTCCATTATTGCTTTTAACTGCTTGCTATTACTGGGATCAACATGATTGCATTATTTACTCTGCGTTAAATATCACTTTTTCCTTGTTCTCCCCCCTCCTCTCCCACCATCTTTCTGGGAATATTTGTGCTTAGCAACATGATGCTGTCTAAAGTCTTATTTGTTACCTTCATAGCCTAAGACCATGATTACTTTAAGCCCAATGATATATTATCATAAAGCACTAAACACCCACCAGACAGTTATTGAATTTATCATATCTAAGAGCTCAATAAACAGTGAAAGATAAACCTGTTTTTTACTGCCTGTGGAAGTCAGCAGGTTGATTCCTCGTTTAATTCTCATTTTTGTCAATACTGGAATAATTAAATCCCCATCATGAAGAATTTAGTTTCTTCACAGGGCTCTCATCACACTGAGTCTAGCTACTTTTTTTTTTTTTTCTTTTTAAAGCATAGGGTTGTGGTAAACCGTCAACAAATTCCCACTCCAAGCCTTCCTACTCTCAAGCACAAAAGAAACTAATAGAGGCTTAAGTAAAACACATGAAGAGCAATTATTTTGTTTCTATGGTCTCTAGTATTTGTGCATTAAGTGGTTTCTACAGCAGCCATTGAGAAGCATGTTCACGTGCTCCTTTCTGTATCGTAGGGTTTGCTCCTTCCGGAAGGAGGGGAGGGGACGCTGCCCAGGCCCTCCTCTCCCCTTTCCTCAATATGTGTGATGTGACAGACATGGGTGATTTCTCTTAGCAGACAAACTCAAGAGTTCATTAAGTGTGCATCTGCAGGCTTGGGGCCTGGGTGGTTTGTTTTCTGCTATGCAGAGAGGCCTGACAAAGTTTAACCAGCACCTGCGATTCCCAGCATCGCTGAAACAGCTCGCTCTGCCACTAGAGGAGTGAAGCCCTTTACATACAGAGAGAAGAATTATTTTGTTTTAATAGGCATGGAAATTGGATGCAAATTTGCTCATGCATTTAAAATCAGAAATGGTGTTTCCCTTCTGTTCTGCACTCAAGCTGTATGTACCATTATCCTTGGGGAGCCTTGGTGCGATTGCGGAGTACAAGGGACTCTCTGCCATTTGTTCCGACGTAAGGGAAGGAAAGACCAACTTTAACCAGTAAGTGCCAGCTCTGAAACTAGCTCTGTAAGGATTGCAAGCTTACATCAATAAGGATTCATGTGGCTATGTGTGCTCATAGGAAGCTCAGTCCAGCAGTGGTATCTCAAGTCACGGTTAGCAGGTGTGGAATCGGTGATATACAATAAAGTCAGGATTTCACAAGGTACACAAATTTAAAAAAAAACATATTCACGGTTGCTTTTCATGTCTACAGCTGTATAAATCTTATCTGCAATTGTGTTTATATTTTTACTTTTCTCCTCAGTAAATTTTTTCTTGCCTCTTTGTGGCCCAGGTCTGAGAATGGAGTAAGTGATGCCGTGGTGGTTCTGCACAGTGAGCCCTGACGGAAGGACAGGAAGTATGGCCATGAATTTCACTTTTTATAGCATGGATGGACTTTGAAAGTTGAATCATCACTTCAAAATGCTTTTTATTTCTGGTGAGCGCCAGGGTAGGAGATGACCAAAAAGAGACAGACGTCAGTGCTTTGGGAATTAACTTCCCTTTGTCTGGGTGTAACTTCCAGCTCTGTGAGCCGGCACTTTGGTTCATGACGATTCAGATCCTGGGCTGAGACCCATGTGTATGGAGCAGTTCAGATGTTGTGGAAAAGACAAAACAAATCTCTTCTCTCCCTTTCCCCGTGGTACATTACAGAACTCAGCACTGCAGAAGGCAGAAACAGAAAGAAACAGAGACAAACTACTGCTAATAACTATGTGAAACAACAACAGATACCCACAGGTCCTGGGGGAAGATGGGGTGATTCATATCATCAGTACTGAATCTGATTTGCATGTGCATCACAAAACCCTAAATAAAAACACAAGAGATTTATCCTGTACTTCATTTACCATGAATATTCAATAAATGTAATGACTTAATCTTGAATGCAGGCATTTGTCCTTACTGGTAGCTGAATTAGACACCTAGCTTATCCTTATTTGCTCACTTTTTCTTCTTTTCTTCTCATTAAAAGAGAGTAAAAGGGTTCTAGGACATGGTTAGCCCAGTGGTGATCATCACCTTAGCTGGCTGCTCTGCTGTCCCACACTGACATTTTCCTAATCTTCCTTAAAATATGAGCAGGCTGCTATCATTCCCTGTAACTTGGCTTCCTGGAGCACTGAAGGCCGATGTTTAGAGATATTTCAGGGCTTAAGAGATGGAATTTATAAAAGGATTTATGCAAGCAAGGCCATTTTTTCACAGGGTTTTAAAAAATTACAGAATTACATACTTTAAAATATCTAATGAACACCTATTTGCATTTTTGGGTACCTAAATAAATCTCTTGACACTTTGGTCCTGTGAGTCCAGAACTGTGGTCTCACAGCACTCTTTATGCTGACTTCTTAGCACACTTTGTCCTGTTTGCCCAAACCAGGGAAGTTTTGCCATATGTTAGAGAACGAGAGGCCAGCCATTTCAGCGTTCCTGACTGACAGCTCCCAAAGTCATGGCAGAGGCCCTTTGAGGGACAGGGCTGCTGAGGCAGGCTGTTCCCGCAACACTCACAGACACTCCAGTAGCACATCGGGTCATCTGCCGTCTCGTCCTGCCAGAGCCAGTTCTCAAAGCGGGAATGGGGGGAATCTAGGCTTTGAAAATCAAACGGTAGGAGTTACAATAAGAATATAATATTCATCATAAAATGAAAAATCTCTGCTTCTGGTCCTTGAAACCTGGTACCAGCTCTCCCTGTTGTGTCTTAAATATATAGAATAAATGACTATGTCATAAACGAGCTGTTGCTTTTCCTGCATCCATTGCCACAAAGACACTGCGTAGTCAAACACCCATTCCCAGGCTGCAAGCATGATCTCTCCAGAATACTGAGGCTACACCCCAGCAAAATGTTTGTTGTGTAGGTCCAGGCTCAGATGTGAACTTGTGTGTAAATATAGCTTCAATCTTTGGGTATTGTTCTGTTGCACTTCAGCTATGTAGACAAATCTTCTACAGCAAAAATGCAAAATACTGAAAAAGCTCATCTTTTCAATAAAGAAAAGATAGCCTGCACAATTAGAAGGTTTCTTCTTTTTTATAGTCTTCAGTCATTTAAATATCAGCTGAATAAATATGGAAAGGAAGTGGCAGAGAAGATAGAAGACGGGTGTACAAACATATTTGGCTATTTAGCTTTTACTTCTCATTGTGCTGTGCAGTGTTTCTTTTCTCCATCAAACTAATTAGTGAAAAACTCCATCCATAAGGCCCTGCCTGAGATTATTGCTAGGTCAATGAGCCTGTATTTTTTCTGGTAGTGACTACTGTCTGTGATTACTGCATTCATTAATTTTTATATAGGAAATAATACCTCTGACTTGATCTATATAAACACATAGATTTCTGTTCCAAATCAAACTTCCTCCGTACCATGTGCTGTTGCTGGGAGGGAAGCAGAGAGCTAGTGCAGCATCAAATCAAGTTAAAGAATGCAATTTCATAAAAATAACTAATGGTAGTTAGTGCTTATTAAATTATGCAAGATAAACTGGGGCAGACAAGTTGCGTTGATTATATATCGGGTGATTTGTAACTCTGAAAACAAAACATTCAGTGTGTCCTGACTACAGACATGGATGTGCTCTTTTAGACAACTGAGCTCTCTTCCATGTGCTCAAGATACAGCATTAGGTAAGGCTGGGCAATGATCTGCATTCACTGGTCATGACCTTACTGTTCAGATTGTTGTAGATCCTCCCCATAGTGATGATGATGGTAATCCAGAGGATGAAGCCTCGGTGTGAACATTGCAGTGCTAAGCACTAGGTAAAATCAAGGGCAATACAAAGAGAACTCCTTTCTTTGACTTGCACAAAGACAATGGGATCCAGAATGGGAAGAGTTAGCTACTGGCATAAATGGAGCCAAAAGTCCTCTGCTAACCTAGTTTTGATTATCAAGCTGGCCATGAGAGTGGTGCTGATGTGAAGCGATTCTCTCCAAATCAAGCTGGGCAATTACTGTAGGAACACCACTGTTGTTATGCAGCCTTCCTTCCTCTGAAATACCCCACCAAGAGGCCACAAAATCCAGTGACTCCATCTTTCCCAGCTACGGTTCCCAGAGGTTGAGAGCTCATGCGTGACATGGAAATGGTGGCGCTGATGGGAGAGAGGCGCTTCTCCTGCCATCTTTTCTCAAACAAGGTCCTTAGATCAGACAACTTTTGCTATTTCCCATTGTCGTGATTTAACCTGTTTGGCAGCTCGCACCACGCAGCCGCTCGCTCACTCCTCCCTCCCTCACTGGGGTGGGGGAGAGAATCGAGAAAAAATAAAAGGTTAGAGCCATGGAGACAGTTTAATAAGAGAAAATAATAATCATAGTAATAATGAGAATGGTAAGAGAATATACAGAATATACAAAACAAATGATGCACAACGCAATTGCTCACCACCCGCCAACCGATGCCCAGCCCGTCCCGAGCAGCGATTACTCCCCGAGCCGCAACCACTCTCCCCACAACTGACTGACTAACTGCCCCCCAAGCATGACGTTCTATGGTATGGAATAGCTCTTTGGTCAGTTTGGGTTAGCTGTCCTAGCTGTGCTCCCTCCCAGCTTGTTATGCACCTGGCCAAGCAGGAGAAGCTCAAAAAGTCCCTGAGTAGTCTGAGCACTACTTGGCAACAACTGAAAACATCAGTGTGTTATCAGCTTACTTGTACTACTAAATCCAAAACACAGCACTATGGCAGCTACTAGGAAGAAAATGAACTCTATCCCAGCCGAAACCAGGACACCCATCTGCTGATTTATGTCCTCAGTGCAGAATTGTCCCACAATGCTGACTTTTCTATAGCAAGTTTCATGCTCAAGTGTTAGCCAATTCACAAACTGCATTTTACTCTTACATGGAGGGAGAAGAGCCTGATTCCACATCTTCCTGTCTCATCAGGTTTATTTTGTTCAGCCATAGAGACATCTCTGAGCTGCTACCTGTGAATTATGCCTTCCAGCTCCTTTGTGAATTTGCTTACAGTTCTGCAGAACCTTTCTGGTCTCCCTTGGTTCCTGTGCTTTTTTCTTTAATTGTTTAAGCCGCTGTCTGTCAGGCATCCAAACTCTGGCTCTAGTTCTGGTGAATAATAACCCACATCTGCAACTAGAATCATTCTTTACCTAACACACTCACTAAGTAAATCCTAATTGCTTGTGTTTTATTAATCTTATTTGCTGTAATATTTTCTTTAACAATTAGACTAAACGTCAGAGTCTTCAGCTGACATCCCGTAAGTGGTTTCACACATATTTCATGCCTCAAGAATCCCTCATATTCACTTCCTCCACAACTGTAAGGTACGTAACAGTCCCAGCTTCCAAACTTGCATTACCACTTTTCAGAAAAAGGTCTTGCCAAGATTAATTTTTTATCTGCTTTTCGAGGACATACTAGTAATTTGGGATATTTTAGTGCTAAATGGCATGGACATCGTCCCCATTTTTTATTTTTACTTTTATTTACTAGCTGATGTGTGGAGGCTTTCTGAAAGCCAAGCTGAAGATCCAATGCCCTGTCATTCTAGACACCTTACCTAGCTACATGAGAAAATGTCTCTACTTAAAGCCCAAATGCCTTACAGTGTAAATGGATCAGACAGATAAAACCCACATCACAGTCACTGGATGCTGCAGTGCCCAGTCCCTGGGTAGCTGCTCCCTGCTAGAAGATCCACACCCCCACATCACTTAGACTCCTGCGGTCAGCAGCAAGAAGACAGCATGGTGCTTCTGGGATCTGGGAAAAAGGGACTGAAAGAAAGCACGAATCACCACTGAAATCCTTGGGTTTGCATCTTCTCCTAAAGGCAGGAGATTGAACTTTATTGATTTAAGATAGAGCAGACAGAGTTGGTCTTTTAAAAAACATGATGATACAGCTCTTCTGAGCTTTTGACAACTTCTTTCCTTGAAGTAAATCTTAAACATTTTCCTTTCTCCCTACATGAGCCCTTTTTAGATGTACTGTATCAGTTTTGTTTTCCATATCACAAGAGGAGAAGAGCAACAGATGTGCTTTTCCATTTTCTTCAGGGTCTTGCAAATCTTGCCTGGGGATATTTGTTTCTTTCTGGTTTCTTCTTATTTCCTTCTGTTTGAAAGAAGATATAATAGGGCAAAGTCATCTGCATATTTGTACTTCTCAGATGAGGATTATTTCATTTGCAAGGAGCTTAATGGAATTCTGAAGAACCAGATTTGTTTATCATTTTAGGAAATGGGACAACATTTCTGCTTAAAACATAATTACTAGAATACAGCACATTTGTGAGAATTTGCCTGGATTGAGACCCCCCTTCCGTTCTCATGAGAGCTATTGGTCCTTTTGCCATTTGTAAAACTGACTCTAAAATGATGGCTTTAGTGATTAAAGACTGAAAGAAAGAGGCCTCAGAATAACCAGTGGATTCTCCAGCATATGTTAATATATTCTGTTTGGAAAGGTTACTTCCATTTATATTCCAGATGAAAATACTTTGTGACTTTATGGCACGTAATCACATTTTTTTTCTGCAGAAGCTAAGTACTCTGGTTAATGCTGGGAATAAGAATCTAAAAAAATTGTGATGGATTAAATTAACGAGGAAGTGTTGATTTCAATAAAAACATATTCTAAAAGATTAGAAATACAGAAACATACTGATAGAGTAATTTTAAAATCTTAAATTATTTTTTCATTTTATTATATCATTATATAGTAAATTTCATACCATAACGGTAAAAATAAAAAACGGAATGAGAATTTTTAATTTAATAAAAAGAGGTTTGTATTTGTGTAAAAAAAATGCTGGAAAATTCATTTTACTGGATTTTAATGTTTTTTCATTTCATGTTGTAACAAAAAGAAATCTGAAATTGCCAGGTCTTTACCCTGGAAAGAAAACTTGTCTATTCAAATGGCTTCAGCCAGGGCACCCAGAATGTTTTGCAGTGAGCCAAGGCTTTTCTTGAAAGCTCACATTTCTCAG
>NW_009259790.1:556159-571246 GCF_000687185.1 Egretta garzetta | reverse complement strand
CTTCATCTATGTCTTTGCCATTGTGAAAAACAAGCTTCTCTCCCTGCAGAAATTTGCAGCCTCATCCTTCACCCTCCTCAGGGGAAATCTATCAGCAAGGTAAATTAGGTCTGAGCAGGAAAGAATTTTCTAGATCCCCAAAGTGGTTTGCAGCTTGGACACTTTTTCTTTCCTTTTCCAGGCTAGGGCATAAATAAGGCCTTCCTTAGTTTTTCCCTGGAGTATTTTCCACTCCTTTACTTCCAGTCCCACCTTTGCCACTTGAAGCACTCATTTGGAGAGTAGGAAATCATTCACATCCCAGTCACTCCTCCCTGCTAGATGGGGTGAAGGGGATCTCAGCATCTTAAGAAGGTGTTTTAAACATAAAGCTAGGAGACACAGCGATCTGAGCTGTGAATTAGCTGCTGCAGTGTTGAACTCAGCACAGGAAAAGCTGAATAAATAAATGAAGGATGGTGGCTTCACAGCACCCTGGTTAAACAGCTACTAGCACTGAAGGGAAATAGTTTTAGGGAGCTCAGATGTCTCTACAATACACTGCAGTCAGGTGGCTGTGAGCATCCCCTCAGCTGACGACAATAACCTGTTCCGCAGCTGCAGGTAACAATAATTCCATGCAGTATTTGGAGTTGGGGGTAGGACTAGCAAAAACCGAATCTCTGAATAGTCCAACCTGTTGGAGCCACGAGGATGTTTTAGCCAGGGAGAGATAAATAGCCAGATAGATTTATTACAGCTCCCAACGCATAAAGTACCAGATAGGCTATTACTTAGACCATGGGTGCTAGCAGCCGCCTGAGAAATCGTGTCACAGCGTGTGCAGTGCATGTGGCGTCAGCAGGACTAACTGCCAGTGTCAGTCTTGCAAAGGGGGAGAGGGCCTCTGCTTCCTCTGCAGTATTTTTTTTGCAGCATCACTAGGCTTGTGTAAAGTCCTGAAAGCAGAAAGATCCCCTACAGGATGTGTTCTTTATCCTCTGCAGAATAAATATGAGCCCCAATTCAAATGCTCCAGTAAACACCTCCCAGGCTGGTCAGCAGCATACGCACAAAGAGGAAAAATACACCTTCCCTGCTTCGGAAAATTTTCCCTGATTATTGATGAGTATCTTAAAGGGCCATAACCTGTACCCTCTCTTCCCCACTTTTTAAATAACCTGGCTTACATAGATCTACTGCTTAAGTTTATGCAGGCAGCAGCAGCTTTACTGGACTGTTCATCTTTTAGCAGCTCCCCAGCCAGGGTATAGCCCAGGGCAAGGGGCTGGAGGGGAAAGCCCTGCTCGTTAGTGAGATGAATTATGGCTGTGGGCTGGTATAAAAGGCCCAGCCCACAGAGGGATAAAGCCTAGGGTAGGGTCAGCTCGTGAGAGATGAACCTTGGGGAGGAGGATTGATGCAATTTGGGAGCTACGAGCATGGCTGGGGCCTGCAGCAGTGGAGGGACCTGGTGGTGACTGACTTCCCTGGGGGAACAGGAGCTGAGAAGTTTCCCCTGTCCTAGGAGAAGGCCGTGCTTAAACCCCCAGAAACCTAAAGCTGTAAAATGAAAATATCTTATAGCTAAAAGACTTGTATCTTGTGAGATGAGCCTCCTGAAGAAAGACTTTACCCTGGAAGGCTGCAATGCAAGCTGAGTTTGCAGAGGAGACAGTGAGGAGACAAGCCCTTCCTCCATACAATGAGGTAAGTTCTCCCACCAGGTACTTTGTCACTTTTGGGAACAGCTTTGTGCTTCAGCATTTCTGTGTGTGGAGCAGATGTAGCTGCCATCAGCAGGGTAATAACAGGAGAGTTGGCTTCCAGTTCCTGCAGTTACTGTGATGTTGTTCACTGGTATTGCGTGCTTTAATTTATGGATAGTGAATTACTCTTCCCCTGAAAGAAGGGGGCTTAGCACTTTGTGCAAAAGCTTGACAGAGCAGCAGTCTTGCATATCTTATTTGAGCTGTTCCAGGAGTCTGCTGTGTCTGTATGGAGATGAGGTGGAAAGCAAGGGAGGGTCTGTAGCAAACCCCTGGGCTTTGTAAGACTGAGAAAGCTTGCTCATTGCAAAGGGTGTTCTGAGGTTTCCTTTGCTCAGCCCTGAACTTATTGGTCAGCCTGAGCTCTTCATGGTGCTATTTTGCACTGTGCTGCAATTACTGTAAATGAGTGTTATTCTGTTGAATATCGCTTCTTTTGACTGGGGATCTAATTATTACTAAAATGAAGATGCCCTTGCAAGCTAAGTGCTTGAGCTTGCAGACTGTTTTGGAGTTAACTCTGAAAAAAATCACTTTTCTTCCCCAGTTTTTTTTTTGTTTGTTTTAATATTCTTCCTGTTCCTTTTCAAGTCTTGCTGTTCCTGGGAGGAGTGAGGAATAGATTGTTTTCATTATCATTATTTCAGAATGGGGGCAGGAGATCATAATGATCCTATTTCACACTTCCATGACTTGCCATGTGGTGATGACATATGCCCTCCAGTGGGAAGTACTACCAAGTGGCTCTCAATTTGTGCTGAGCCATATTGCCATTCCCAAAACTCTGTATGTTTTCTGCAGTATGTATAACCTGGTACTATCTAGACCTTTGTAAATAATTGGTATTCACAATTCCTATGCATTAAGACAAGGATTTACAGTGATGTCTCTCAGAATTGCTGCCTTCTACCTCCTGCCTGTTCTTTTGGTCTTAAAGCAGAAGAGTTGTTTAATAGGCACTGCAATAATACATGCCCTAAAATGGGAAAGAAAGCTAGGGCTGCTTCATAGTACAGTGGAATTCTAGTAGGATATAATTGTGGATAAATCCTGGGCAGCACATAAGTCTTAAAATGTAACTTCTAAAAGGGGAAAAAGAAAGTTTGTGTTTCATCTTGATCCAAAACAAAGATTATCTCCTGTGTGCCACTTGTGATCTAGAGCAACTGTTCTCTGTGGTTGCTTTTCATAATCCTTAGTGTGCGTATGTTCTCTCTCAGGACTGCAATATGAGATGACGTGGCTGTGAGCCAAGCGGTATCTTTAGTGTTGAGTGCTTTCAAGAAAGGAGAGGAAAGCCTTGCTGATACAATGAGAAGTGAAGTATCAAAACACATCAGATCTTTCTTGAAGTGGTAGGAGGAACTGTACAATATAAGAATGCGACCATGCTCGAGCACGGACTGATGCTGTACGAACTTTTGATGACTAGGTGTTAATGTGTACAGAACGGAAAGCTGAAGAGCAGTAGGTAAGTGTAGTGAGCTGTAGTGAAGAGCCAAAGAACGGAAGAATTTGGAGGCGAAATGAAAAAATGGCATCTTGGTATTCCTGTATAGTGTATAAGTAACATAATATCTCTGCAGATAATTGAATAAGTGTGATGTACAAACATGTGATTTCCTGGTATGTCACACATGACACTGTCTTCATGGGATGGCCTAATGTGTGACCTGGGAACGGGCCAAAGATTTTTCTTCCACTTGTAGTAAACAAACAAGATATAAATAGGTCAAATCTGAGACAGGTATTTTCTACTTCTAAGGTTGCTCATCAGATCTGGATATAATAAACATTAAATGACAGCAATTTCGTACAAAGTCAATTATCTGTGTGTAGCAAATTAAAATTAGACATTCTTTAGTCTGGAAATTCATCCTAATGGAGAATGTAATTTGCTTCCTATTGAAGAGTAGTGCATTTCTCTTGGGTATCACATCAATGTACATCAGTTCAGGAAGAGCATTGACTTGACAAGCATGGGAAACTGTTGCCTCTCCCCTCCCTAATTCTGCTGGAGAGCTTTTACAGGAGTGAGATAGCAAGATTCCATTATTCAGAATGGTGATTGAAAGCTCTGAGTGTTTAAAGGATGATGTGTGGTTTTTCATTTCTTTAAGCACTGTCAGAATTTCTCCTATTCGTGTACTTGTAGATACAGGCAAATAGTGCAAACAAAAATAATGCAGATACTGGAATACCTATTTTTTAATAGTGGAACCTAACAAGAATCGAGTTCAGAAGTGAAGCTGGCGGCATTAAAAGCAAATGGAGTTAGTTTCCTGGAGATGTGCTCCAAAACATACTCTAATTTGGAAAACTCATCAAAATAATGTTCTTCAATTCTAGAATTGGAGGAAGGAGGTGGTGGTGATGGGTTCAAAGAGAATGAGGCAGACTTATTGAGAGTTTAGAATGGGGACTCAGATTTTGAAATTAGCTTTGCTTATATTTCTGCTCTCCCATATAACCTGCACTGGCACCTTCACTTCTGCCTGCTGCTTTCCCTTCCCATGCTTTATCTTCCCTGATTTTAGTCTCACTACGTTGGACACTGTTCCTTTTACTTGACTTTTTTTTTTAGTAATTTGAGGTACTTGAATATTTTAGTCATTAGATTTCAATCATTAGCATAAACCAAGATGCCTTTAGTTTATTTTTTAAAAAAGTAAATTATTAATTGTAAGAGAATTTGAGAAACCTGTGAATTTGGATGTCCTGTCTGTGCCCCCACCTGTCATGATCATAATGTATGAACTGTTTGAGCATGGGGGGGAACTTCCACCTGCTGTGTGGATCAGGTTTTTCCAAGTCAAGTTATTCTCAGGCTCAGAGATATGTAGCTTGTATTTCCAGTGGCTTTGACAGTTTTCAGAAGTTGTGAAAATGTCCAACTCTAATGCTGTCAATGCATTTAAAGGGAAGAATTCTGAATCCATAATGCAATAGGTAATGCTTATTAAATTACTTTCTGATATGTTTCAATTTATTTTATAACCTGCTGAGCCACTGGTCTTGAGAGTGTCCATAAAAAGTATGATGCTCCCTTCAGTTCTGCAGTACTTTTCTACCCTTGGCAGTCTGAGAAGGAGAGGAAGTTTATCAGAGGCAAACATAAATAAAATTATAATTCAGAATCAAGCTATTAGACAAAACATTCTCTAGTCTGTTTTGAGAGACTGGAAGGCTTGGAGTAGAGAAAACAGGGACAGGTTTACTCTCTGGCACTCGTTGTGCTGGATTGTGTGCCATGCTGCTGTATGAACTGCCCCATCCTGCATGGACAGTGTATGTTCGTGTTTCTGAGTATATCTAAGCTGGCTCTAACCTACCTGTAGTAGTACAGATCTCTGCCTACTTTGTAGAACAGGTTGATACTTACCCATCTCGTGAGATTCAACTACGCAGGAAGTCTCTGGAGGGCTGTAATACTGGTATATGGCTGTCCTGCTCCTTTCCTGGAGGAAGCCTGCTATGGGTCTCTGCATGAGCCAGCTTCCCATGCAGCTGCTTTCCTTCTTGCTGCTTTCCTGCCCCACATCTCTGTGCTTATAGCAATGAGTGGCATCAAACTTTTCTACTTCTAGGGGTCTTCTGGGATGCAGGTGGGGCTGACTGTCATCCACTTCAGAATCCTGCTAACACAGAGAAACCTTTCTAGCTAGTAGCTCCCCACTGCCAGGTTTTCAGTCAAGCTTTTTAGGGTCAAATTTAAGAAAGTCTTTCAGCACTTGCTTAAATTTCGCATGTGCTTGTATGCTTTGGATGAGAGTGGACTTCAAGGAAACATGAAAGGAATTGAAGTGCTTAAATGGGACTGCGTAGTTAATCCACAGACAAAACTCTAGCAAATAACCTTCTTTGAATATAATTCTTCCCCATCTTGCTTTTAAATAAGGTTCGTGTATCTTTTCCTCTGTTCATTAGAGTAGTTGGCATTAATCATACCAGGTACTGGTACAGATCAGCTAACCAGAACCCAGACTATTGCAATGCACTAGAAACACTCAGAAGAACTAGAAGCATCCTCTTATGTTCATTTCCATATGAACTAGGATTTTTTTCCCAGACAATTGGGAAAGCACAACAGGCAAACCACATATCACTTCCAAACCAGACATCTCTAAGATTTCATGTTTGCTGTGTGAGAACTCCTTCAGAGGTCCCTGCTTTTGAGCAAAGAGTCAATTCCTGTGAGTGGCTCTAGGCCACTTATTTTTTGGACAACTGATGAGCCATCTTCTAGTGTGGTGCAGGATCCAATCTCATAAGCCATGCTGCTGATCCTGGTCTGTTTTCCATGTCAGTGTGTGGGAAGCAGTACCTTTGTACATTGTAAAATGGAAAAAAGGAAATCTGTCCTGCCAGAGAGATCTGGAGTTAATGTGTGAAATTACTGTATTAGTTCACTGATGGAGTTGCTTCTGGAAAACGAATAACTAGAAACTAACACCCAATTTGTTTAATGGGAATATAGGAAGAAGATAAATCTTGAAGTGGGATGTTAATGGCTATAATTAATGATTTAACCTAAAGCACTTACGGGATGCTTTGTGAAAGGCCCAGTGTCATGTACCCTAGTGTAGAAACCAGGTACTGGAGGAGGGTGGTGGCAGGGCAAAATGGCTGCCCACCCCATGTGGACAGCACAGCCTCCAGTGGGGGATATCTGACTGGACTTAACTTGCTGCCAGTCAGCACAAGCTTTGGATCGTTGATCTGGGCATTGAGGGGAAGATGAACACAACATAAATAAAAATCTCCTCTTCCCTCCCTATTCTTGGCTTTTTGCATCTTTGCTGCAGATGCCACAACAGCTCCCCCAAGGCGATGGGAGGTTGGGGCGTGTGGGCTGTGTGCCTCTGACTGTCTTGTCGTCCTACTCTTTGCGGTTCCCTTCTGCTACTTTGTGAGAAGTGGGTATTTGCAGACCTCCTCCTCTGCCCTGCTGTGGTGAGTAGGGCTTCAGGGTGTGGTGGGCTCATGCCTTGTGCTTTGCTGGGCTGTGGGGCTGACTGGAACTGGCTGGGGCTGGGCTGGCTGAGGGAGCTGCATGTGTGGGGCTGCAGCAGCTGCCATGCCTGGGGTGGCCAGGCTGCCTTCCTCCAGGGCTCTGGAGACCCAGGGCCCTGTGTGGGTGCAGTTGCTTCTCCCCAGGCTCATAAGGGCACCTGGAGCTGTTCACAGCAGCCATAACCCCTGCAAATGGGTGTTCCATATTCATCCCTCGGTGTGGCTGTGAGCACGCAAGATAGCAGCTGGTGTTACCTCAAGGCTGGAGCTGATGGGTCAGGTGGGATGGCATGGTGGAGCTGAGACACTGGTGTTCCCTGTGGCTCAGTATTGAGGGTGCCTTCTGTTTGAGAGCAGAGCAAGATATGTGAGGAAGATCATAACATCAGAATGATAACCTGATTTTTTTTTTCTCCCCAAGATCCAGCCCACGTAATAGCAAAGCAAGGTTGTAGGGAGATGTAATTATAGAATATCTCTTACTAGACTAACAGGTACAGTTGGAAGAACTAGCAAACTTTATGTATGTGAGGTTTTTTCCTTCAGGAAAGCATGATTTCCTCAGGTTTCTACCCTCTCCACAGTATGGGGACTGCTGCTTTCCACAAGATGGCTGGGAGGTGCCCACTGCCGTCCTTGGAGATGTTGCTTCCAACCCTTTGTACAGTGCACACACCAGTTAAAGTATTTGGTCACCCTTCAAGCTTTGCAAATAGGGCTATTGTGTGGCATTTTCCTTATCCTGTTCCTAAAACTGTGCTTTTAATGCTGGGAATATTCAAGTTGTTTGGAGATATGTGTACCCTGACATTTATTCTGTAGCATCCAGTGTGTCCTGACAGACTGCAGACACTTACTTGATTACTTTGCTCTCACTGAGTTCAGCGGGGCTATTCAGAAGAGTAAAAAACACTTGCAAGGGTGCAGTTTTCTATATTGGGGCCTGATCTCATGAATTTTGTCTAAGATGGTGGCCTGTCCATCTTGCTGGAAATCCATGGTGTCTTCTTTTTCTTTTAAAAACATTGACAAGAGGACAAACACCTGTACTTGGAGAGTCACTGCAATGGCCCTGCAGGGGTGCTGTGCAAAATGTGCTCTGTGTACCCTTGTCTTGGATGTCATGTGAAATCTAAGCAAGGTCTCAGATGAGAGCTTGCATGCAACCAGACAGGGTGGGAGTTGGAAAAGGTGGAATTTCACACTATGGCACCTTCTTGTTGCCTGAGAAGGCAGTAGGACACAATCAAATCAAATAGGCACAATCAAAGAGCAAAAGCCTGACAGGTATATTCTAAAAACCTGGTATATGTAAAACTGAGTGTGGTATATAAAAGCCTGGCTATGGTTTATGCTGGCCCTTTTGCAGAGTTGGCTCTACCAGCACAGTCTAGTCCCAGTCAAGCCTTCTGTGCTTGCTCACCAAACCTATTTGTTATTGAGCAAGATAACAAATGTTTGATCTTCCTCCCTGCTGTAGGGAGAAAGCTCCTTTAGTCATCTGAATCTAGGAGAGCTGTGTCTGAAAGATTTCCTATGCTGTTAGTTCAAAGGGAGCTTGAACAAGGTCACATCTCCTGCTGTGGAACTATTTTAGGAGAAAAAGTGCTACTTAAAATCCAAGTACTTCGTTTATGTAAATCTCTTACTATTGCACATTAAGGAAGCAGTTAACCTTAAGTTGTACTTGTACATGAAGAACTACTGTTAAGCTTTTTTGACTTGTGGAATTTTACCAGTTTTAGTCATGTATTTACACAATTTGTTCTCAAGAGGAATGAAAGCAACCTGCTAGTCATTCCTGGCTGACAGGGACCTGTCACTAAATGGCATTTCCTCTTTGGGGTGGGGGAAGGGTGGGAAGCAGACATCTAGTAAAGCCTTTCTCCTCCTTGAAACACTCCTGCCAGTTGGCAATGACTGTGTTCCAGCAATGGAAGACTTTGGCAGGCAGCAGGGTGAGCTGTGGTTATTGAAAAATAGACTGAAGTAGCAGCAGCTGGCAGCTTGAAGAATTTCTGACAGTGTGATGATAACCTGTCTAGTACTGTCATCCTCTGAGCTCAGCAGGACCAGAAAAATTTCTGATGACCTAGGGATGATATGGAAAAGCTTTGGGTTTTTTCTACTTTACCAAGGTGTGATTATTTTCCTGCATTGTGAAGGATTGTTTTAGCATTGGCAGAAATAAAGCCAGAGCATCTTGACTGGCTGCTAAGGACAATCCGCCCTAAGTGTTAGTTTAATTTTCAGTGGAAAAAATTAACTAATCATTTCTAGTATCCTTCAGAAATCTTGCTACAACAAATACTTATCCCTTTAAGAGGATGAGTTTAAGTTATCCCTCTTCTGTTTAATGCATGAATTTGGCAGCATGCTGGCAGTTCATTTCAGTTCGGTAAAGTCAGTACATGATCTCTAATGTAACTGGGAAAAGACTGGATGAAAACCTAAATGGCAACTGGATGATTCCAGAAGCAGGCAATGTTCCTGAGTGATATGGAGCTCTGGAGCTGTGAAGGTACAGGGTCAGCAGGGACAACTATTCCCATCTGACAGGTCAGATAATTCTGCAGCCACCATAAGTACTAGTGCAGGGTGCCTAATTGCTATTTAAATGAATATCTGAACTTCACAGTTGTGAAGAAGCCAGTGTTTTAGTCTGCGTTGAAGGCCTGCCTCTGATAGTGTTTGGCTGGCATTTTGGAGAGCAGCATTATTGACTGTCCAAATGAATTATTCCATGCAGCCAGACTGAAGCTAAACAGGTCCCATTTGTCCCTTCTGGAAAGAATGTGTGCTGAAATGAAGGCTATGGTGGTCACTGACAGCTGAAGATGCCAGACAAACTCATTTCAGTGTTTGGTCTGCAGATAAGACGCAAGTTTGTATTTAGATCTTGAAAAATGAATTAAGCCTGTCTTTCTGCTGAGTGGAAGAGGTGCACTGAAGAGATTGATATGTGCATACACACAGAAGTGATGGGTTTCTGGGGGCTAATGCGAAGTACAGCGTTTTGTCCTGCAAATAGATAAAGATGGATGCACATGGCAGAGCTCTTGTATGTGGAGAATCTGTGTCCATCTACACTAGGTATGGGTCTGAATCAAAGTAGTAGAGTGAAAGTCCTCTTGGGAATTATGGGCAACTTTTAAATTCTGTAACCAAGACTGGTATTTCAACTTAGTCCAATGCTTTGCTCAGTCAACCATTATTTTTCATTAGCAGCTACCTAAAAATGCTCTGGAAGCTGTCTTATATGAATATAATAGAGTAAAATACAGTCTGAGTATTTATACAGTGCCAAGTATTAATTAACATGAAAGATACCAGCAATTGACTGAACCCTCTGCAAGTAATTTTATTAATATGCTTAATCCTTATTAATGACATATTACAATTATTTGGTACATGTTTTCCTAACACATTTAACACTACAGGTTTATTCCTGTGGTTTACCTTATCTCTACCATAAAAGGGAACAGCAGAGCCTGAACTATATTTTTCCCACCTCTAGCTAAGCCTCCAGGCACTTGATTTAGAAGGAGCTGCTGCAAAGGGATGGCAGCATGGAGATCATCACCAGGGATCTCTTGAGTGCAGGTATACATTTGGAGCTAGGGAGGGAGGCCAGTGTTTCCCAAATAGAACTGAATCCTATTTGGAGGTGTGCATCTGACTCCTTGGAGCCTTTGAAAATCAGAGGTTTCTGCTTCAAATTGGTTTTAGTCAGATTTGATATTCCAGTGACATGTTTGATTAGAATTTGCATGATGGAAAGAATGAGTTCTTAGCTAACTGATGAAAACCACGATTCTATCTAAGGCTGTAGTTAAGGTACAGTACACACTGAGCTACAAGTTTGAGATACTGTGGCATACGAGCCAGTTTGGCATTGAACTATGTTTTAAAATGACACAATTCCTTTTCCCCTGCCCTGCAATCCTTGGATGGATGGAAGCCTTCACTAAGTGCTTTATCAGCCAACTGGCATTCTCTGAATAGTGGCAGATAATAGTGTGATGACCTTCCAGTGATAACAGAGTTGCAAAGGAGGTAATTTACACTTGCAAGGACAAGGACAAAAATATACAAATCATATTAGAGATAAAGAAATCATCAGGCTTATGACGACAGTGTGTTTGCTGTATGTGATGTTATCACAAGATGCTGTAGCTAGTTTATCTTGCAGTCTAACACACAGACTAGACATGCTTGTTTAAAAAACAATTCCAAATCAAAAGAGCTTGTGGGAATTAATTTTGCCATGTGCTTTGTTCTTTTGAATGAAAATAGCAGTAAGGGCTAAAACATAGAGTAGTGGACACATTCTAGTCTATTGGCAACTGGTGCCTTCCTTGTGTTGTGGGGTTTTTTGTCAATTTTTTTGTTGATGCACAAGCAGCATTAGATCAGAGGACAGACGTGCTGCTGTGGAGTTGGAATATTGGATGACGTGAACTAAAACTGGTGGAGCACTAACATTTTACACATGTTTACAGTTTTGCACGCATGTTGGTTTGTGTCATGTTAAATCAGTTTATATTCCTATCCATTTTTGTAGTGGCTTTGAATTACCATACCCTTGACAGAATAACATTTTATTCATCAGGTCTTCTCTAAGTGACTTTAGTGTGCTGCTGGGTTGGATGTGCGCTGAAAGTAAACCACAAGGCTCAGTCAGATACTTTTATTGCAAGTTTCAAACAGTTACAAGCAATAAATGATGCCTTTAAAGGTGTGCAGCGTTACAAATGCATGTGTAGTCACTGCAATAAATGTTAGGAGTTACATAGTACTAGGAGAGTAATGCTTTAATTCTGGAATAGCATCTTGTTAATCTAAGGAGTGAATAGGAGTGGAGAAAAAAAATGATAAAATGAGTTTGCTTCTTGAAGCAATGTTTCATTGGTAAGGGGGGAAAAAACCTGCATAGCTGCAAAGCTTGCCAGTGCAGGCAAATAATTAATTTTCATCCTATCAAATATTTTTTGATTTCCAGTAATTATAGGAAAACCAGAAATGTTTCTTCTAGGAATTGTTTTTTCCATTACTGTATTAGTTGAGAATATTTACTAAAGGCTGAATATAATGACTATTGCTTTTCACTGTCTTGATTTTTCTTTAAATGGAGCTTGCTGAAGGCACTTCAAATCCATCCCAATTACTGTATCATACAGTTATTGTAAAACTCATAATTAGACATGATGCTTTTCTTGCTCTACACTAAAAAGCTTGCTTTGCTAATATTGTGTGACTTCCCCAGTCACCTTCTTAGTGACAAAAGTTTATTACCACACATACTGTAAAGCATGTAGCAGAAAAGTTAAAGGAGTTAAACTGTTGTGCAGGGGGCTGCTAGCAAAGCACTGATTGACTGGACTAGTTGGCTGATGTACCAAGTGTTGGTCTTGTTATCACCGGTGGTGAAAACCAAGCATTGTGCTGAGGATTTGTTTATACCAGCTATGTGTTAATAAAGGTAGAAAGGCTGGAAAGAAGTGTTGCATGTTTCCTTGCAGTGGTGTGGCTCCCGGGGGCTTGTCTCTGTCCCCTTCTTGAGTTGTACAATTACTGTTCAATGCAACCTCCCTGAAGCTTTCATGGGATGGTGTAGTCTAAGCTGCCACTGCTACCTGAAGGAATTAGCTGGCTCTAAGTCTTGAGGGAGGAGCACATGGGGTACCGCTTGAACTGCCGTGTGTGGGTGTGAGCAGTCCAGTAAATGTTCTGGATGTGGTTGCAATGTGAGACCTGCTGCGGGCTGAGATCTCACTGAAAAATGAGAAGTAGATCCCTTTCAGGGAGCAAAGAGACAACTATATTGCAGGAGCTTGAGAAAAATGTCTCTTCACTTTTGACTGTACAGACATAAAGCCTCATGACTTAATGTTTGTATTTTATCTTAAATGACAAAACTCATTGGAAAACTAAGGCTGCAAATGTTAAGATTTCTCTCTTCTGACTACAGTTGCTTGATTGACAAGGTAGCATGGACCACTTTACAGCTATTTAGGTAGTATTATTTGTGGGTCACAACATGAAGTTGTGAATAGGTGTGAGAGTGACAAGATTGGGGAAGAAACCATTAAGTAACTTAGTTAATACCCAAAGCATGAGCGTTTCTGGAACATTAGGAAACCATGGCTCTCTGTAGGGTCATGCACTCCTCTGGTATTGGCCAGCCTGGCTCTACTGAATGTTTGTGTGCCGAGGCCTCAGTACCCTGGCGCTCAGCTCTTGCTGGAGGGTAGTTGGGCAGCAGGCTCCACGGGAAACAGTGTGCACTGCTGTGAGCTGCCTATTCTTCCTGACAACTTGGTTTAACTCAAATGGAATAGGTAATAAAGAGTGTCTCTGTATTACTGAGTAGTATTAAGGATGCACTCTATCTGAACAGCTGTGAAGGATTAGTAATGGTAAAACTATAGGTAAATCAAATATACTGCTTCAGCAAAGTTGCCTTTAGGGTAAAAATAAAACCCTGAAGGCATATCAATAAAAAATATTAAGGGTGTCAGGCAGTGGATAGTAATTTAAATAAAATTAGCCTAACAACCTAAAATACTTAGAATAATAAACATCTCTAGCCACAAGAGGCTCATTTTGCTTAATTCAGAAATATTAAGCAGTCTGTATAATCATACTTGAACACATAATGAAGAATGCATTTGGAAATGAGAATGCAATTCAGTAGACTTAGCAAATGCAGAGTCAGAAGTGTACATCAATACCTAATATCTACTTTTTTTCATTAAACACTGCAGCCTTTTGCTATCTTCAGCTGGAAATTATATTGACCACAAAATGGAGTAAGACACTTGCTTGAGTTTGCTAGTAATAAAACCAGAAGATGTAATATGACAATGTGGGTAATAATCAACAGTACAACAGGACCCCTTGTCGTTCAGCCACAACCCTTGGTCTGGCTATTGGTGACTAAATACTGCCTGCTACCTATGGGATGGTATAAAAAGAAAATGAACAAAATGTATCGAGTGCCTCTGGACATGGGATTATGTGAAGAGAAAAAGCTTTGCTGATGGCTTGTAATTCCCCTTGATTATCTCTAGTTGCTCGCTGTGGAGTTGGGAAGTCAGATAGTTCATGTGTGTAGCTTTCTGGAGATGGTAGGCTAACTTTCCTGAAAAATGTTGGTGAGTGTGTGGTGATGTCCAGGTTGTTTCTGTGCACAAGTTTGATACAGAAAAGGTGCCCTTCCAATTAAATAAATAGCCCAGATTAGATCAATCCTCAGATCTATCAATTCTTTTTTTATTCTAAAAGCTAGAAAAATAATTTTATACTTGCAAAATAAGCACAAATATCCTCTTTTCTCATCTTTAGTGCATTTAAATGACAAACTCTTCTCTTAGCATATAAATGGTCCTTATGGCATTATATCCTATTTTTTGTGGGGAACTTAAAGTATGGATTAACTATTTACCATTCCTATTCAACTCTGTTATGACATAGGACAGTTGTTAATAACTATCCAGTGTGTAAAGCCAGGCAGTGATAAGTTCTTCCTGATTATTATGTTGACAGTCTGAACAGGGGGGCTTATCAAGTGAAAGAGGGGCATCATTTCTTTCTCAGGCACCCATTGGTAGAGGTGGAAAAAACCCCAACCCTTCTGGCTGCTTAAAAAAACAGACATTATTTCCTGACAATCACAGCACTGGTAAAAGGTGATTATGGCTTCCATAGATTCCTGGGGGCTGTCTCTTTACTTGGACAATAGTTGGCCTAGAAATCGGACTCCTATGCAACTTTTCTTACACTTTTGGGTACTGTGCTGATGAAGTGGTGGAGATCTGAAGAAAAGCTATAAAAGGCAATGAATGGGTGATTCTGTTAATATTTCACTTCAAAACCACCCTATTATCCTGAATTGAATCTTCTTATCATCCATGCTTACTACATCTTGGTTTTTTGGTTTTTAGTGAATGACTTTAGTGCGTGTGATAGTTCAGATTTCTCAAAAATAAATCAAGAAGCTCCACTGTAGGTGCATTCCACTTGCTGTTGCAAGTGGTCTTTGATAGTGTCTGCAGGACATTTTCAAAACATGCATGGTGGAAACATACACCATAGGGGACCAGACTAAGTCTAGTCCAAAGTAAAAAAGCCATATATTTTATGAAATGTCAATGCAAGTACCTTAGAACAGACTGCTTCAGTTACTGATTGCCTACTGCAGCCCTAAATTACTGGATAATGCTTACATGGTCAATCTGACCCTATTCTTGCCACCCAGTTACCATTGTGGGTGGAAGATTTATCTGTTCTATGTCCTGAAATTCCTGATTGCATTGGATTTGTG
>NW_009259790.1:542311-556134 GCF_000687185.1 Egretta garzetta | reverse complement strand
CTGTGATGCTTAGATTATATTTTTTCTTCTACTAATTTTGTTCAGGTTTTTTCTGTTTGGCAATGCGTGGTGCTGTAGCAGTTAGTGATAGACCTGAATTGATATCTGGCTACTGCCCAAAATCATGGCTTCTTGTCATGCCAGTCTAAACTGCTTCCCATTTGGGGAGGGTAGATTCAATGTTGAGCCTGCATCCACAAGAGCGGGGTTGAAGCTCTGAAAACAGTTGGAATCTAGAATTTCACGTGAAAGGTTACCTTAATACTAGAGGATATGTAAAACCCAGGCTGCACTGAAATCAGTAGCAACACTTCTGTTTATTGAAGTGGGGCTATGTGTTTTCGTATTGCTAGTAATTAGTTACAATGTGAAATGTATTATTGCTGTATTAGATGTGATGGCAGATGCAATGCAACATCACCCCCACCAAAAAGTCTGAGCATCTTACTGAGGAATAAGAGTCCCAAACCATTATATGGACATGGACTATTAACAGGTTTAACTGGAAACATACCAAATAATTAGATTGCTTCCTAAATAGCATGCATTTATTGACTGCCAGCAGTGATCTGATCCTTCAGTAAATAATAAACCAATCAATTTGAAATAGCTTTATTGTGTTAATCAGTCTCAAACAGTTATGGGTTACCCTAGCAGAAGTTTATGCAATGACTTGAAATGGGAGCTGTGAATGCAGAAGAGGAGGACTGTTAAGAAAAGTAATTAACATTATTGAAAATAGAATTTGTTCCTGTGAGGTGGGAGTGCTGACTGAACACATGAGCTCCACTTACATTTTGTTGTGCAATAGTTTTTTTTAATAACACCACAGGCAAATTGTGATGGAAAAGACAATCACTGGAGTAGAGACTTTTTGAATGTTTTATTTAAGCAGCTTAGGAAGGATGCAGAGTGGGTTCTATGTAAAATAGCTGTTCTGCAGTACACTTACAGAGTTATGAAAGAAAAAAAAAATCTCTAAACTGATGTTAAAATGAAACAATACCTGCTTGATGTTAGTAACTTCAAAAAAGTAATGGTCTAAATTTAGACCAACAGCTTAGCTTTGACATCTGAACTTTATTAAATTTGCTATCTTTCAGCTGACAATATGTCTTGATTTAATGTAAAAAAATCTATTTAATAAAAATGTATTTCTAAGCCTTAGGTGTCTTGGAGGCCTGAAAAGTATGGATGTACTTTGTCCCTTAATGTGTATACATGGACACTGTAAAATGTATATACTAGATACTTGTGTTTATACATGAACTACTGCAGCTGTGAATTGTTCGTAAGTCTTCTCTTGCAATCTATGTAACCTTTACCTGTTTTCCTAAGCTGATTTTTTTTTTTTAATGCAGAGGTGTGGGGGGGAACAATGGCACAATCTTCCCATTACTTTCCTAAACATTATGCATATATATGTGCAAGTAAGTACTGTCTAATTCTTTAGTACCACAGTAGGTTTGTAACACTGGCTGTCCAGTAGTGATCTCTGGCTTTTCAGTATCAGGAAATAGTTGTTACCGAGGCTGTATGAAGGGGGAGCTTCCAGGCAGTGTTAACTTTAAGATGCTCGTGTGAGAGGAAAAATTGTAATAGCTAACCAGACACCTCTGAATGTACAGAGTGGTTGGGTATGCTGAGACTTAATGAAAGGAAGGTATTTGCTCTACTATTTTATTAGTAAAAAAGTTTTTGTCAACTCAAACAACTTAACTCTTTTGTTAGGGTCTGGGAGGAAAATATGGAAGTTAAAAGTATAATATTTGGGTTCTTCACTTGCAAAGACTCTTAATTTCAAAATGCTCTACCTTTGTTTAAATAAGGGTGAAATAACACTACGTTGCTGTGAGCAAAACTGTTTTTTTGTTCTGTCAGTGAACCAAAAAATCAATTTGCTTGTACAGCTTTGCTGTGGAGTAGTGTGCTTTTTTTTTTTACAGCTTGCTTTCATGACTGTAAATGCATTTTAATTCTATTTCACTTTAGCATTCTTCCATCTCTCAGGGTTTTTCCTCCCAGCTTTTTATGTACAGTCTTTGGATTACATGGGCAAGATAAGGATGCTGCTCATTGAAAAGTGTGACAGGCTGGCATTAACCTGTCCAGAATTCATGTCTGATAGAGCAGATACTGTTTAGATGAATTATACCCAGTCTCTAAAAGCTTTTCTACAGTAAACCAAAGCCCTTTTTTACAACAATATAATATGAGATCAAATCCCTTGTACACTTTCAGTAATCCATGGTCAACACATCTGCCTTTGGAAGGATGGAACAAGCTGTTCTTGTTGCTTGAGCTCTAGTTTTTAGGTAGGTCTTATATTAGTATGGTGTTTTCCTTGTGGGATATTAAAAATCCATTGACACATAAGCAATAGCTGACACTGACGGAGGGCTCTTTCACTGCACCTATCTGAAGCAGTGACTTTCTATGGCCAGCAGTTATGTGGGTGTTTCCTCTTCCTTGCTACCTTTGCCTTCCCTTGGACTGGCCCTGTGTTTGGCTGTGGAGGAACTGGTGTCATTGCTGGTTCAGCACTGGTCTGGCTGGCTGAGGAAAGACTGCATGAAAGATGATGTTCTCTCTGGCAAACCAAAGAACCTGGTTTGTGGAGACCTAGATTAGGCTTTTGCATTGTTCCATGACAGATGGGTGCTCTCTGGCCCCAGCTTCTGTTCAGGTCTATCTCTACTTTAAGTAACTTCTCTGCTAAGGCAGTGCTTGTGGATTCTAGGGTGTATGAAGGAGAGTGCTAAGAAAATGCTAGGTTCATTTAGAGATGGAAAGCACTGCTGGGATGATTTGCAGCAAATGTTGCTACTAGTGCATATTTGCTGCTTTAATGGATTTTTATTTTCTTAAACTGCACTAGATGGCACTGGAGGTGAAAGGGATTGTCCAGTGTGCTTGCTAACTTCTGTGTCTCAACCTAACAGTGGCCTGGTCTGGCTGTGGAAGAGCTGGCTGCCTTCTTTGTGGTTTTGGACCCTAGGAAGCTCAACTGCTGAACTACAGTGGCCAGGCAGAGGACTATCAGCTGGTCCTTGGTAGAGGAGAGGGGACCCTGGGACACAACTAGATTCCCAGCCAGAGACCTAGCTGGGAGTGGGCAGCCCCCAAGTGAGGGGGTGTGAGCTGAGCTGCAGGGGGATAGGGCAGACACCCATGAAAGGGGCAGAATGGTGTGGAAGGAGTTACTTACTAAAAGGGATTTCTAGGTGTGTGTTCAGGAATCACCTGTGACTCTTAACATATTTGGAGTGAACCATCCTTAGCACAGCCCTCCTAGTGAACCTTTAGAAAGCTATTTGTTTCTGTATCTCTGACATAGTGTTGCTGTTTCTTTTGGAAACCTGTATGTCTTCTGTAGTTAAGTTTGTTTTGGTTTTTTTTTTTTCTCTTGCCAAAGCCTGCTGGTAGAAGGCCAGAGCTCTAACCTGCCTTGACCTGATCAATCTCTAAGTCCCAGTGGAAAGAAGTGCTGACCTTGGGGAGTTTAGCAGAAGATATGTCCTGTTGATATACCTGAGTCTTTGGCTTGCAGGGTGGAGCACAGCTGTCAGCTCTGTGGGAAGCCAGCTTGGTTCTCCTGAGGATTTGGGGCAATCAGGTTTGTGATAAACTTATTTATTCATATCCACCAAATCCAAGGTCCTTGTCCCATTCTTAGAGCCCTGAAAACCCTTGCTGTGCTGTGAAGTGTGCATGGCTGAGGTTTTGGCCAGGACAGAATTTTCAGCATGCAAATTGAATGGGGTTGTAGACATAATATGTTTATGCATCAGTCCAAGTGTGTGAAACTCCCACTGGAAATAAGAGACGTGGTGCTAGTCTACAAGAGGAGGGTAGCAGAGAGTGAATCACAGAAGTCAAACTTGTCTATCTTATTTGGGAAGAGACTGAGAATGACAAACTGAAACAGAGATGACAAGTCTGAAGTAGAACTGTCATAATTTCTTTGCTGTCTTCTGCACGTCACCAAGGGTGGAATTTTCCCTGTTGTAGATGGCAGGAAAAAAGATTGGGCTCTTATGTTGAATCAGGCACAGCATGAACTCCAGGAAGTCAGTTGTTGCTTCAGGGATGAATTTGGCCCAGTGAATGTCACATTAGCACATTGAGAGTACAAAATGCCCTTTCCAAAAATTTCTATTGATATTTATGACTAATGAAATACTGCAGAGTATGAACACAAATGCGTTATTCCCCTTCTGCAGAGATATTATAGCAGCCTTCCAGTACCTGAAAGGAGCCTAGGAGAAAGCTGGAGAGGGAATTTTTGCAAGGGCATGTAGGGATAGGACAAGGAGTAATGGCTTTAAACTGGAAGAAGGTAGGTTGAGATCAGCTATAAGGAAGAAATTCTTCATGATGAGGTTGGTGAGGCACTGGAACAGGTTCCCCAGAGAAACTGTGGATGCCCCCTCTCTGGAAGTGTTCAAGGCCAGGTTGGACAGGGCCTTGAGCAACCTGGTCTGATGGAAGGTGTCCCTGCTCATGGCACGGGATTTGGAACTGGATGATCTTTCAGGTCCCTTCTGACCTAAACCATTCTATGATTCTGTGATATTGCCAATTCTGTATAATACTAGTGGGACAGCTGCTGCAAGGGGACTGGTTGAGTCACTTAAACACGAGTGGACCTGATGGTAAATCTCAGGTGAGTGTTTAAAAATTAAAATCTTTGATTCACCTGGGCTCAGATTGCTCATACTGAATGCACACCAAATAATTCTTCTGCTTTGCTAGGCTTTTTATGACCAAAGCACAATTGATGTTGAGTGATTTCCGTGTGCATGATTCAGAGGATCAAGTCATTTGGCATTTGTGTCCTTAATGTTGATTAAGAGTTCTGCCCTGTGTAATTTCATACTAACAGTGAAGCACTTCTGTAATGACAGAATATTGCCAGATATTCTTATCAGTGAGGATAGGATTTTATAGCCCATGCTACTACATGATGCATACCATGCACATACACTGACTATTCACTGAGGCCTGTTCTTCCTCCTCCTCACACCACTCCTTTCTGTTGTGCAGTTTCTGAGGGTGCTAGGTCTGGTTGAAGTTATTGCTGTTGCTGTAGCAGGTCTACAGTCTTGCTGAGACTAAGGTCACTGCAGGCAAAAATGATCTAGCAGAACCTGACTGGTCTTGTTCCCCTTTCTCTTAAAAAACTGAACTTCTCTAATCTGTATTTCATCCCCACAGTGTATGGGTCTGGCAGTGACTCCAGAGACCTAGCAGTCTGGCTCAGAGGTTTGGTGGGGAGGAAGAGAATTGGGAGGGAATAGGCAAGATGCAACTGAATGATTAGGCCTGGAATGTGAGACATCTGAAGACTGCCAGATTTCTGTCCCCAGCACACCCTGCTGTATTGTAGGTACCTCATCCACTGCAGTCCTATTTAGAAGTTTCATGTGGTTCTGTATAAAGGTTGTGTCTCTGCAGTAAATGATGGGTGTTCCCTCAGCAGCAGTGATCCCTTCAAGCTTGAGTGAACAAAGTGTGTAAGATGAAAGATATGCAAAAAAGATGGTGACTGTCAAACAATCCTTTTTGTGATATCTTACTCCTCCTGTTACAGGCTTTTTAAAATGCAATTTCTGCTTTCTAGAGCTATTTTCTCTTCCTTCACTCTGGATATGACCAGAAACTTTCTTTTAAAACATGAGTCAACAATAAAATACAACGCATTGTGTGGCAGGGCTGAACTCGCAATAAAAAATGGGAGTAGTCATGCTAAGTCTAAACCAACTGTAAGAAAAAAAAAATTACTCTCTACAGACTTTAAGTGTTAACCTTGTTTCAGTGGTTATGCTTATGCAGTAGTAATAGGAGGGGCAAAGTGCTGGACCAACTGGGATCTGCAAGAGGTAAGCATATGCCAGCATGTGCAACTGAGCAGATACAAGAAGTATTGGACTAGATGCTTCAGATATTTTTTTTCTTGGAGAAGCAGTTTGAACCTTCATACTAAAAATGAGTTAAGGTGCCTTAATCCCACACTTATGGGATGCTTTTTTCCATGGTTCAGTGCAAATCAAGAAACATTTTTCAGAAGCTGTGCAGTATCAGGGCTGCTGAACAAATAAAACTAATGAAAGAATTGGTTCAGTTCTGCTTTAATAGGCAGAGGAATTGCAGATCATCTAGTTCTGGTAGTCAAGAATTTCACCTGTAATGAAATCTGAGCCCCATTTTTTTTTTAACACCAAAGCTTAGGAGTCATGACTCTGGCCACCTCAATGTTCTCTAGGGTAACAGCATAGAAGCTTACCTATGGCACATGTATGGTGACTATTCTAGCACTCTCTTTATCTTCCAGGACTGGGTCGTGAAACTTGTGCTTGTTGGGTCACAATGATGGTAAACTTCCCAAAAGTGGAGGTAAAACCTCCAGGGAGTTTTGCAAAAGTGTAAAAGCTGTGTATGGATGTGAATGGCTGCTTTTGGTCTCTTGGCTAAAGTCCAGAGCTGTTCCTGGAGCCTTTGGCGAAGGCAAGGTTTTCTTACACTGCATAAAGGAAGCAGTGGTCTAGGAAGGAAAGCCTTCCCTTTGAGGCATTGTAACTGGCTGCTGGCTAGGTCTATTGGGATGTGGCAAATGGAGCCACCGCCAGTGGTTCTGCAGGGAGAATCCAGCCTTGCTTTCCATATTAGGTGTGTGGAGCCAGTGGTTTTGAACTGGATCCCGTAAGTTGTAGCCTCTTCTATTCCTGGTATGTGCCCTTGAAATCTGATCAAGTGTTACAATTCCCACAACCTGTTATTCCTGCAGCATGGAAAGAATTTTCAGGCATTTTCTGATTATTTTAAGGATTGGAAGGACAAGAGGAGGCATTTTACTGGTTATGTCACTAAACCACTGTTTTTCTTGTTGCGGCCAATATGTTCTGTTTACCTACTTTCGTATTCACTTTGTTATTATACCTTATCTGTACTTTCATATGTGTAAGCAATGTATTTAAAATTAAAATTCTTCATTACAAATATTTCCCTTCAACTTCTTTCTCTCTTCTCAAGGCAATGGTAATCTATAGCATAGTCGCCACAAGACCTTTTGTTCTTGTAAGATGAGTTACACGTTGGCTTTGAACACATCATTGTTGTCTTTTTAATTTGAAGCCCAGCAGCAGAATTTTTCTCAAGGCTGAGTCTGAGTATTTTATTTTTTTTCTGAAGTGCTGCAAGAGAAAGTTCTGGTAATCAATCTTGGATACAAGCACAGGATTTAAAGTTTAGCTGGCAGAGAAAATGAGAAATAGCTAGATCTTGCAGTGTTTTAGGTTTTAATATGGTAATAGATGAGAAGTTGACTAAAAGTTAAGTGGGTGTAACTACACGCATATGCTTGGGCCTGTACATGTGCATATATAGGTTAGCTGTGGCTGCCAGTTGTTATAGGTCAAATGTGATGATGATGAAGCATGGTTTGGGAGACTAGCCTTAAATAGAGATATTTTCAGAGTCCTGTTCTGTGACTGTGTCATCTGTCCCCTGCTGTGTGACCTTTTATGTGTTGTCCAGTATGTGGCAAGCACTGCTCTGGTGTTCCAAGGTGGTCTGCAGACAAGCCCCATCAAGTACTGCAGTTCTAGAGTGAAACAAAGCAGGTCACTATTAAGAGCTGTTAAAGACATCTTTCCCTGGACTGGCTGTATCCCAAGTTGAGACCGGTGTGTGCTAATATCCTCTGTATGAATGAATAGTGACAGAGGAGCCCATGGGTACGGTGGCTGCTTTTGAAAACACATTCTGCTTTCAGGCCCTCTATTTTATACCCTAAATTCTCTCTTGAGTTCTGATGTGGGATCATCTGTGCTTTTCCTAAGTGCAGATAACCCATTTCTATTGTTCCCTTGTCCCTGCCTTCTCTACATAATATGAGGGTTTTTTTTTGGGGGGGGGGGTTGTCGCAGCTTGGCCTTAGTTTCAGTAACTGAAAACTCTGTGAATAAAACTTTCCTTTTAAATAGGGATACATTATACAGAAATGTATACTGATTTTATTGCCAGATGTATTTAAGGGATAGGATTGAAACTTGTAGGTTAAATGTTTTGGCAGAGAAGCTTCCCATGTGGGTAAGTTTTAAAAATCAGATTTCAAAGCAGGACCGAGATTTGGTCTCGGTGTGCCACAACAGGGATACAAACAGCAACATTTGTATTCACGGGTGATGTTTGGGAGTTTTGTCACAGGAATTGGCTGAGCTGGGATCTCATACTCCACGAACTACTGGGCTTACAACACTGGAACAACTGTTTGCATATCTAGGTAAAGTCATGAGGGGAGAACTTGTGAAATTCTGGAGCAGGTGTCCCCTGTGTGTTTCTGAGTTGACGTGGTTCTTACCGGTTTAAAAGTTACCGCCCTGTAACAAATTAGGTTGCTCGGTGAAAACGGGGGAGAGGCTGCTGTCTTTTAATGGGTTTTGTACATTCTAATGTGTTTTTGGCATGTTGTTTTTCCAGCAAAATCATTCTTGACTCTTTCTTTTGGTCTGAGCCTCTACAACCAGTTTCCAAGCATGCTGTGGGGACTGCTACATATACTGGCAGAATTAAGTCACTAACGTGATGATTTTTGTGAAACCATCTCCTTGCTAAGAAGGAGCTGTTGGTGGCCTGAGTCTTTGTCTCTTTAACGGCCAGGTGTTATCTAACTACTTGGCTCCATTTTCTAAAAGGATTTGTTCAGTGGGGCAGGTGCTCAAGACAGACCTCTGATGCCTTCTTGTCTGTTCTTCCTGTACCTTAAAAGTTTTAGTGTGATTCTATCACTACACAAAACCAGTGCATCTCTGAGAACAGTATGCTGCTTGCTGAAAGATTAAGTACTTCAGGGAAATGCATTACAACAGTAGTTTATTCCCAGAAATGCCAGGAAGCCTGTTAATCAACCGTATATGCCCAGGTGTTCTTCCTGCATATCTCAAGACAGTTTCCAAGATTTATTGTGCAACAGATGTTAAACTCTGTGCTCTTCAGTATTCTGGCGTGTTTCTTGACCGTTTTCTAAATAACAGAGATTTTTGCCATCTTCCTGTTCTGTATATAAAGAAGTCAAAAAGCACACCAAAAAACTCTAGTACTGGAAGTTCAACAGCTGTCACAACTCTGGAAAGAGATTATTTTGAAAAGGGTATGTTACAGTGACAGTCTGCTGAATTTTCAAGTGTACTCAATGTACCTTGTTCAATTTCTCTGATAGTCAAGGAACAATTAATCACTATATAAAATCTTAATTTTTCAGAGCTGCCTTTTAATATTTGTGTAGTCTATGCCACATAACTAAGCTTATTGCTGTTACTTACAGAAGACCTAGGAAAAGCTTTAATGGCTGGGTTGCAGCCTATGCTTCTCCAAGTTGGGAATAAGTCAAGAGAGCAGGGAAGAGGTAACTAAAGGAAAAAGTAGGATGCTTCTAAATTAATAGGCCCTGGTTTGAAATTTCAGTGTGGTACAATTGCTATACAGGAGCACTCTGGGTTATTGTATGCTTTCTCTCGGATGTCAAGCCATGCAAATATTTATTGCAAACCTTAATAAATGGAGCAGCCTGTGTGTTTGTCAATCTGTCATGCTTAGTTTCAGCTGGCACTCCTGGTGGGTTAGGTGTGTGGTTGGGCCTGCTGCCCCTGCCTGCCTGAGACATGCAGCAAAGCACGCGGCTTCGCTGACTGGCACTTGGCAAATGTGTCCTGTGGCTAGGAGTTCTGGTTGAGCTACCACCAGGGAACAACAGACCATTTACTTAAACAGCTTTTTAGTCCTGATGTATTGCAGTTTGTCCTTCAGAATTCCAGTTTACCTCTTGAAGTGGTTCACACTTAATTTTGTCAAAGGTTTGATCTAATTTCTCTTTATTTAAATCCAAGAAAACATTTGTTCTGATTTCCCAAGCCATTTTTTTTCTTGCTTCTATCTAGACATGATGCCTCTGTACCTTCTTTTCTTATTCTCTCTTGTTTTTTAAGCTAAAAACTTTTTCTTTACTATTTAAGAGTGGCTGAGCTGGGAAACTAGCTACTTCTGTATTTGCTAGCCTAGGCAGGCTGTTTGTTTGACTCCTACCTTGTGAAAACGCAGTAAGGAACATACATGGAGAGCATGTTTCATTCTCTGGCACAGCCTGGAAACACCCTAATTTGCTTTAGACTTGCTATGGCTGTTATTGGCTGAAAGGGTTAATCAACGTAACTAATGATGGCAGAGCAGGGTGTCCTGGTTTCGGCTGGGATAGAGTTAATTTTCTTCATAGTACCTAGCATAGTGCTGTGTTTTGGATTTAGTACCAGAAGAATGTTGATGACACACTGATGTTTTTAGTTGTTGCCAAGTAGTGCTCAGACTACTCAAGGACTTCTTGAGCTTCTCCTGCTCAGCCAGGTACATAACAAGCTGGGAGTACAGCTCAGCTAGGACAGCTAACCCAAACTGACCAAAGGGCTATTCCATACCATATAATGTCATGCTCGGGGGGGTTAGTTCGGTTGGTCGCAGCTCGGGCTGTGTGGTCGCGGCTCGGGACGGGCTGGGCATCGGTCAGCGGGTGGTGAGCAATTGCGTTGTGCGTCACTTGTTTTATATATATTCTGTATATTCTCTTACCATTATTATTATCACTATTGTTATTCTTCTCTCTTATTAAACTGTCTCTATCTCAACCCACGGGTCTTACCTTTTTTTCTTTTCTCTGATTCTCTCCCCCACCCCACAGAGGGAGGGGGGGAGTACGCGAGCGGCTGCGTGGTGCTTAGTTGCCAGCCGGGTTAAACCACGACACAGGGTCCTGGAGAAATAATTATACCAGCTGACAGGAAAAAAAAATGTTGATATATCTCTAGCATGCTGATAGTGACATGGAAGTGAAACTCAAGAAATGAAGATGCAGTTGCATAAGTAAACAGAAAAGGCTTCCTTGTTGTCAATACCAAATATTTTGGGCATGGTGTTCCTTTGTGAATATCTGATGACTTACGTGGTTATCTATATATAAATATAGGTGCCCTAATATTGTAGTATGCAAATCAGAATAGATTTCTCCCAAGTTCCCCATCTTATTTTCTCTGCCAACAAAATAGGAATTAATGTCTGTTTGTGCTGGAGGTGTGAATTATGAGTTAGGGATTTATATTTTCCTGAGGCTTTAGTAGTGGTTTGAAAAGTCTTCTCATTAATTATTTCCTATCTCCTAATACAGGTTAATTCCAGTTTACTGGTAGGGAAATTGAGACAGGCAAGTCAAGGATAAACATATATTTAACCTGTGAGTGTGTTTCTGAATGTGTTTGCAAAGCAGATGCTTTATGCTTAGGAGATGTTTTAAAAGTGCAAACTTACTAAGTACCAACCACTGTAAACACTTTCTACCCTTGAAAACTGCAAAATCACTCTCTCGGGTGGGGGAATACACATAAGGAAACCATTTATCTTAAAAGAAAACAAGTAATATAGTCTTCTGTGTTGCTTGCAGCTGCTGCTAGCCTCATGTGAAAGTTACTGTGCTTTTTTCAGGGCAGTGGCACTTCAATGTACATTCAGGTCAGCTGGCGGGACAGAACGAACCCGGCAGGTTTATGAAACTTCTCTGTGCCGAGTGCATGTGGAGAGGGTATGATTAGTTAATAGGTTCACTTTGCTTGAATGAAGCACACGAGAATTTCTTTTGTGTAAATCCAGCGCAAACACTGGTAGCTTTAGATTGCATTGGGACTGCAGTGAAGTTGCATACTGAGATCAAAAGAATAGAAGGTATTTTTCTGATTAACACAACTTCTGATAGCTGATGTGTTTTCTTTGCTTCAAAGCTGTGCTTTTGTAACCCTGCTAGTAGCCAGGCAGCATTGAAGATTAGAAAAATAATAAATATACCTCAACATTTTTCAGAATGTTTAGTTTTATTATAGTGCTCTGTGAATGCTTATGGAAGTAAGTTATTAATAGCATTGAATTTGGATATAGTGCAAGATGTGCTGTGTATAGATGGGGAGCAGGATTTTTTTTGTGCAACCCTGATGGTGATACTTAGTCTTGATCTGAAGGAGTCTTTAATTCAACCTTTAACTGAATTCACCTGAGCAGAGAATATCAAATGACAGGCTAATTGTAGGTGGTGGGCTATAATCTCTAGTGTCATGAGGGCTATAGCAATTCTGTGAATTTACAGGAAGATCTAGAATTTGCTGGGCTAAGGAACCTGTGGAGTTTTCAGATAGAAGTAATTTGTGGCCAACAATTAAGACCCAAGTGAATTAAAGAATGAGAAAAGTTAAAATTAATTTGGAAAACCAGACTTTTTTTCTCGGGCATCCTAGATTCTTTCTACTGGCTCTACTAAGCATAATATTAAAAATTCCGGAAGAGAAAGGACTTTTAGTCAGCAAATGCTGAAGCAATGAAAATGAAAAACCTTGCGAGATGCTCTGTCAATATATCTGAAAATGGTTTGAATTCATTCATCATAATTTTTTGTAGGTCACAAACAGCTGATGGAAAGTGTTTTGATCTAGTCAGAAGGAAAAAGGTACAGCAGGAAAAAGGTGAAGTCTTGGTTAGAAACATTAACTTTTTCTCTATAAGCTGTGTGGAAAAGGGACTGAAACATTAAAAAGTCATTGGAACATAAATGCAGAGTTTAACACTTTTAGAATTTCAGTGCAGCAGCTGTATTAAAAATCAGGGTCATCTAAATAGATTTTTAAGAGCTGTCACACTGTATGTAGTATCTAGAAAAGGGAACCTTAGCCTGCTGGCTTTGAGTTGAAAATTACTTAAATTTGTCTTTATCAAGTATAACATTTCATAATATACATCCATTAATACACACAATATCGATCATTCAATGTACAACTCTATATATGCTGTGACGGGTGGTTGTGATGAATTGTATAAGGCAGAGGCTGGAAGAATTTCTTGACTTGTCTTCTAACCTACGATTTCCTCCACACTTGCTGTCACATGGGAAGATATAGTTGTACCAGAAGATGAAGTGTCTGCTCTTGGACAACTTGCTAAAGATACAGACTCTGCAAGGGGCATGAAATGAAAACAAATAACTTGATGGTTTTTTAAGTTGTAATTGAGCTTGCTTTCTGAGGGAACAGAGCGGTGACAATTGGCTGCATTTACAAAAACACCGCATGAGTCCAGAAAAAGTTTTTTTGTATGTTTTCTTTAAAATAATTCAGTAAAATGAGGGGTGACACACTGAAAACAGTTTGATCGTGAACTGGGGAAACCCAGTTACCTTGGTATTGGGGAGGCACAGACCACATGTTTTCAAGGAGTTAGTGGTGTTTGGAAAGATGGAGTAGGAGAAGCAGCATAGTGCTTGTTATCCCACTGAGCAATCCTTCAGTCTGCAGTGTGGAGGAGTGATCCACAGGGCAGTGAAGGAGGGCTCCAAAGGCTTCAGCAAGGAAGCTGAAGGGTTTTTTAGGTAACTAGAGAGCTTGGGAGCCAGTGACGGGCAAAGTGGGAGATATCCAGCTTGCAATGTGAAGCAATTGTCCACCACAAATAGCCATGGCAGGGTGTACATCAATGCTACTATAACCCTATTTATTATCACTGTATATATTCACCTGTGGTTATAAAAGTATTATAGATCAGGATGCAATTAGCTATTATAAATTAGTATTTATTAGCTACACATAACCTCTCCTGTTTTCTTCTAAATGGCTCTGGCACACCTGAAATGTGGAAAGTAGGCTGGTGAGCAGAATAAATAATTCCTAAGGCTTTGTAAAGGTTTTAATCAAACAGAAGTATCATGCATCTAAACTGCAGCTACTGATGCAGACTTTACAGTG
>NW_009259790.1:538974-542285 GCF_000687185.1 Egretta garzetta | reverse complement strand
AAAAAATATGAAAATACATGAAACCTGCATCTATCTTGCTGTCATCTCATGGCTCTGTGGAGATTGACATATAAATGTCAGAATTCCCAGAAAAGATAAATTAGATGGAGCATATTGCTGTAATCCACAGGGAAGGTTACTCATGAAAACTTGATTGTTTTACATAATCCTGTCAAAATGCCTCCCAAGATAAAGTAGAAATGTAGTTAACGTGGTTTTGCTATGTCAATCTCTCCCTATTTAAGCTATCCTTGCCTTTTTATGTAGTACTTGAACTAACAACTACCCCATCTGTTTTTTGACACTCTGATGAGATGTTTATACTTACACAACCACATTTTAATTCTAATGTCAGATCTTACTGATGAGTGCTTATGTGTACAAAATAACTGTAGCCCCTTTGAGAGGTGACTTGCAAGATATCTGAGATACTGTCAGGATAAATGCACCTGCAGTGAAGTTTTCCAGCCTCTAGACTGTGACAAATGATGCTTCCTTCTCAATTTTTGCTGCTACTGGAAATCTTGAACTTGTCTTAAATCATGTTCTTCTTTTTTTTTTTTTTTTTTTTCTGCTAAACTTCAAAGGCTGTGTGTTTTTGTCTGTTTTTGTCTCTTGCCATGAGTTGCTTGGTATAAAGAATGCTCAGCCCTCTTGTGCTGCCTCCTGGCTCTCCTGGATGGAGAATAGAGATCTTTGAATCTGAATATCCCCCTTGTTCCTAGCTGCTGCTGCCCCCTCCCCCAAGAGTGTAAAGTCCCTGTCTCACTCTGAGACTACAGTCTAGATTGAGACAGGCAGTCAACAAGACATATCAAATGCTCAGGATTCATGTGGTACCTTGCAGCTGGTTTAGAGGAGCAGGACCTGCAGTGTAGAGGAGGCAGCTCTCTGCTGTTCTATGTAGCATAGCCTTGTAAGGTGCTGGTGCTCAGCTATCAAATGACATAATTGAATGAAACTTAAATACATCAATCAATGTCCTTGTTTTCCCATTTATCTTATGATTTTTTTTTATGTAAAGCCAGATTATTATATTTTTAAAGAAAAAAGCGTGTGTGGTCTTTGTGTAATATTTGAGTTACCTAATATGCTCTATTAATAGTGGTTAGTATGCTCTGCTTCTCCATCTGCAGCCAAGTAAGGCAGAGGTGGTTGTACAGAGAGCTTCTTGAGAGCAGCATGAACTATTACTAAATTTCCTTTGTCTGAAGAAATGGTGCTTTACGATTGTGTTGTTAGCAAAGCATGATTCTGTATTTGATCAACTTTGGCAGATATAGCTATATGCTGTAAGGGATGTATAAACCATATTTGCATGAAACATGGCTGTGTAAATACTAGGGAATTTGTATTGGGAAACATCCTTGGATGATGAAAACTCCCTATACTACTTAAATTTCAATTTTGTAGTTACGTTTCTTTTGGCTTTTGGTTGAAGCATTGTAAAACAAGGTGGCAGTTGATTTGGAGGCAGGCATTGTAGATGATGTTTCTGGTGGCAAAATGAAACTTCCTTGCAAGAGTGAGACTTAAAATGAATGAAGACTGCTAACAATACTAGCTTAGCACTCCCTCTTTGTTCATATATAACCTAAAAATGTATTGTGATTTCTTTTGGCAAGACATCAATTCAACAGACCAAACTTCTGGAATCTGAGCTGTATTTGAGAGTTTAGAGGTAGATGGCATTGATCACATTCAAACAAGTTTGTGGCTTTTTAAAATATCTGCTTTATTTTTTTTTTCCCAGATTAAATTTTTGGTTACTTTACTATTTTAAATCTCTGGCTTAAATGGTAGAAGTCAAAAAAAGTTTGGTATTACACAAAGAATTTTAAAGCAAACCCAACTACTATGTTCTGTAAACTCATCAATGCATAATTTTTATTAAGAACCCTATGCATTATAACAAAATTGGTCAATTGCTAATGTGGAAGACTTCTGTGCTGCTCTTGTATACCTATGACAAGGAATAAGAAATGTAGTTTGACTTAGCTACTGTTACAAAGTAACTTTAATCAGGGGGTGGATGTTTAGCTGGCATTGTAAATCGGAAAATCTGGGAGGTATTTCATGTGGTTAACTTTAAGGCAGAGTTTAAAGCAAGAAGGCAACATATTTCAGTAACAATTGCAGAACTAAAGAAAATGGACTTTCAGTTTAGCAGAATAAGCTCTTAAGGTACTGCAAAGTTTGCCTTTCTGGGATATTATCCTGTGTTTGTTCTCTTTAAGAAACCTGTTTTCTCCTTGGTGGTGTCACACTGCTGACTTCCTACAAGGCCTGTGTAATACCCCTCTCTAATATATCTAGAATGTTTAAATTTTGAGCAATGCAGACTTCTACAATTCTAAAAAAGGTGAAGTGAGCTGCTTCCTCTGAAATTCTGAAAGTGTGAGAGACAGGGCTTGGCCATATCCCTATTCCTCTGGTATGGTGCCTATTCTTTGCCTTATCAAACCAAATGCAGGATTAAAACATCGGGTGTCTAGAGAGGGAGTGACAGGAACTGATGGATGATGTACATGCCTCAGTTTCTCTCTGATCAGATAAGAGGTGCCTCTAGACAGATACTGTCTTCAGCAGTGCATAGGTATTAAGTTTGGGGGGAAATATAAGAAAGTATAGAGTGTCTGTTCCCCATTCTCTTCTCTGGGAGTTGATGGTTTGGTGACTCCCTAACTGGGAGCTGCAGACTGAATTGTCATGATTTGTACCATCCCTGATGAGCACTATGGACTCATCTAATCTCTTGAACCCATTTATACTTTTTGACCTCTGCAATGTCCAATGGCAACAGATTTGCTACCTATTGTTTGGCTTGGGAAGGGTGAAAGGGAACGGAGGGTTTAGTTGAATTTATAACTAATTCTGAGCAGATTAAAAGATAGGGGAAGATTAATAGCAGGTAGAAGGCCTTGTAAGGAGGAATAGAAAGTCTTTTGAGGAAAAAACCAGGCAAATTTAGTGTCCACTAGACAGACAGTTTTGTTTCTCTGAGAAAATCTATGAAAAAGAGCTGTTACATATAAACACTTGCCCTGAGTAGGACAAAGGTGAGCCGGGGGGTTTGCAGTATTTTGGAGGTTGGCTGTTGGTTGATGGAAGGAGGGATGCTGACTAGCAGTGACCAGCAGAGAGGAGTTGGTGATGGAGACTGGCCTACCTTGACCCACAGGTAGAGATATGTATCATAGAATCATAGAATGTTTTGGGTTGGAAGGGACCCCTAGAGGTCATCTAGTCCAACCCCCCTGCAGGGAGCAGGGACACCGCTAACTAGATCAGGTTGTTCAGAGCCCCGTCCA
>NW_009259790.1:534074-538657 GCF_000687185.1 Egretta garzetta | reverse complement strand
AGAGGGGCAGAATCACCTCCCTCGACCTGCTGGCCACGCTTCTCCTGATGCAGCCCAGAGTACGGTTGGCCTTCTGGGCTGCCAGCGCACATTGCCGGCTCATGTCCAGCTTTTCATCCACCAGCACCCCCAAGTCCCTCTCGGCAGGGCTGCTCTCGATCCTTTCTTCCCCCAGCCTGTACTGATACCGAGGGTTACCCCAACGCAGGTGCATGACCTTGCACTTGGCCTTGTTGAACCTCATGAGGTTCACACAGGCCCACCTCTCCAGCCTGTCCAATATTGTAGTTCAATAACACTTGCCAAGATTCAAAGTTAAAAGCAGTGTACAAATGTGAGTAAACAAGTGTACAGCCTTTTTTCTTTATGTATTTTTTCTTGAATTTTGTGTCTGGGTGAAAGAATAGATCTGTCTGTGTGGTGGTCTTTTTTTTTTTTAAACTCAATTGAGTGAGTGTAGGCAGCAAGGTTAAAGCTGTCACCTGGAGGATTACCTGGAGACTGTAGTTCCCTCTGGTATTATGCAAGGTGCTTCAGTGCAAAGTGATAAAGGCAGGAGCCTTTACCTCCTGGAGTCAGACACCAAGGGTTTTTCAGAATAAACAAAGACATGAAAAAATGAAAACTAGTATGGTGCAGGAGAACACTTTCTCTGAGTTTGGGACTGTCCTGTAAAGATGAAAAAAGTGTAAAGAGAAGAGTCAGTGTTGTAGGCTGCAGGCAGTATCATCTGAATTTGTCTGAAATTCCCACAGGATTCAAGCAAACTTAAAATTAGTCTAAAACCTATCTGGGTTTTTGAGATTCCCCAGTGAACTCATGTTTATTTGTGTTCTGCTGACTTGAATTTATTTTTCCCCTCTTGGACCAGTCAAATCCTGAAAACTGAGGTTGCTTTCAAGTCTGATGTTTCAACATGGCTCAGGAGGGAGGAGGAGGAGAAATGGAGATCACTTTCTATTTTTTTAAAATGATTAAGAGTTGCCTTTAGACTATCATTCTCTAGAACTGTTTTGAGGGAATCAAGAGATATGCTTATGTGAAACTTTAATCTAGGGAGTTTTAATATAATGTGCAGAGCAATGGCATTTGTTTGCCTGTTATACTTTAAATGTGCTGGGGTTGCATGCCAGCTGTATAGTTGTGCAAAATAATGTGATGTAAAAGTAGAAGAATGCAACACAAGTTGGGTGATGCAGGTTAAGGAGAACCTAAGTTTTGGTCTCCATTCAAGCAAATAAGTCAGACCTCTTTTTAAAAAAACAAACCACCCCAAAAAAACCCAACACCACACACCTCCAGCTCCTACCAAAATCATAGCATACCTAAAAGAAAAGGTGTGAGCAGAAAAAAACCCTCATCATATGGATAAGATTAGGTGGTAATTAAAAAGCCAACCAATTTGAGTTAAGAGGTGGATTAATTGGATAAAACACCAGGAAATCTAATTTACTCAGCAATTTATTTTTAATCCAAGTCAAGAAGATTTTATCATGGCTTCTATGAAGCTTCTAGGAACCCAGTCAGATTTAATTATACTCCTGTGTAATGACCCACGTCTCAAGTTTTATGCATGTTATAATTTATTTTATTTATAAATAGATGTACACTTAAGATCTAAAGAGAGTATCAAAACTGTTTGATTGGCAGTTTTGATGCATTAATACTGAAACTGCAGAGGGAGACAGTTTTAGGTCTTATCCCTGAAATACAGCTGGTAATCCAAGTAGTCCATTTTCTTAATTCCCTCCCATATTTAAAAAATGTATTTTTCTGTTTGGCACTAGAACTGTCCTTTTATCACTGGATGCTTTATGGAAGGTGGACAGGGAGCAAGTGCATCTTCCCTGTATGGTTGAACATGCTTTGAAAGCTAAATGTTGTCCAAAATGCTTTTCTTAAGACACCTTAGGAAACACATATGCAAAATTAAAATTGTATAGATTGAAACAGGGTACTAGTGAAGATTGTGCAGATAAGTGTACTCGTGTGGGATTAGGTGTTGTGCCGTTAATTAGGAGCTTCGTAATATGGGTGCACAGGCACAGTTTTATTGAGTGTCCCCATATGACTTGAAATGTTTTTAACTGCCCTGTGTAAACAGTTTAACCTAATATTCATTCAGCTTGATCTTACCTTATAAGTACATAAGATGAAGCATCTTCAGGCCTATTGTATGATTGCAGGATTTTCCAGGGTGACAATTAAGAAGGGTTCAGTAATTTCCCATACACCCCACAGTAGGGCACATGCCCAAGGTCACACATTACGTCCAAATGCTCAGACATCTGCAGCACCTCCCAGCCTGGAAGTCCATGTAGTTATTTCATGTTTTAACTGATGCACTTAAAAAGGAGTGGAAAACTTAACTTGGATACGCTTTTCCAATGTGTGTGTGTGTAAACTAGAGCTAACTTGTCTTTGACTGAAAAACATATAAAAGACTGGAAATACAGTCTTATAACTACTCTCTCTAACCACTCCCCCTCCCCCCAAACTAGTGCTGTTGAAAAGACTAAAGAATAGAAACTGATGGCTTTCTTATTACTGTCTGTGCACTGAAGTTTTAAAAGCAGGGAGTCAAGCAGATCTAGGTACAATTAAGACTGAAGGACTTTTTTCTGGAGAAGATATTCATGGAAGAATGCATTTTTGAGGACACAACTTAAAATCTGGTTACTTTTTTCCCAGACATAATTCAGTGTTCCAAAAGTGGCAGAAAATTTTTCAGAAGTGTTGATTTGTTAAAACTTTGAAATAAATGTTTTCAATTAAGCTATTCTTAAACCTCTAGTCCCCAAAAATCCTTCAGAGTAAAACTAGAGATTGACCTAAAAAGAGAATTTGGATTTGTCTTCCTCTAAAACAACTTGATATTATTCTATTTTTTGCATAAGCTGAATGAACTTTCAATGTATATTTTGGTTCTGCTACTAACCCAATACATACATTATTCATGCAGATCTGCATTGCCAGATAATTATAAGGAACATCCTGAGTAACATCAGAGGTGTTTATGCTAGCATAGAGAAGTGACTCATGCAGCAAGAAAAATTTTTCAGTTCTTCTTATGGAGAACTATATCCCAGAAAGGACTTTCATGACCAAAGAAGAAATTGTTGTAACTGGACTTTGTTCAAAAAGGGAATTTCTGTTCTTTCAGAAGCTCTGCTTTTGTGGGTCCCCTTTCAGTTTTTGTTATTGAAACTACAGATAAGATCTGAACATGCTTAGGTACAGCAGCTAGATTCAAGACAAGATGTGTCTGGGATGATGTTATTGAACTATATGTTCCAGATCTATGGATATAAGAAACATGACTCAAATGTTTTCAGCCCCCAGACATTAAACTGAAGTTTCTGCTTAAAAAAAAAAAAATAAATGCACTCCTCCAAGTAAATCCAAAGCCAATTAAACAAACAAGTATCCCGTACAAAAATAAAAACCAATCCCTTCTGTTCTGATGTCTTACAACCCCTACAATAAACTAAGGGCTTAATCTTGAGGAAATGACCTTTTTAAAAGTAGGAGGAAATTCTTGGTGTTTCTCTTCCTGAGGATTTTCCAATTCCTGTCAGCATTGGTGTCATCTTTCCTGTGAAAAGAGTCTGTAGCTTGGTGCTGCTTTACCTACGAATCGTGGCTGCCCAGACAGCATGTCCCAACTGCCCAGTGCTTTCAGGCCACTCCATAACTCAGTAATAGCAAAGAGACCACGCTGGCTGCTGAGGAGCACAGGCTGTGCGCTGGGGTTAGATGCAAATGCCACACTGGGCAATGGGCGGCTGTTGTGGGAGATGTGCTGTCAATGGGGGATAGTGCTGTAGATCTAGAACCTTGCACAATTCTATGCCTAATAGTACTTCAGGCTTGACAACAACATAAGTTGGAAAGTGAACACTAGTTGATTAGTGTTGCAGTCGATTTAGATGCACATCTTGTCATTTTTTTCACGATCAGACAGTTAATGTTAAGTACAAATGCACTAGCACTACACTTTGTTACTTTTCAGTAGATTTTTGGGGCCCCCTGGAGTGGTCAATTCACTGCTCTATGTAAATACTAAACTTGCTAACTATTTAAAAGCCTGATCAGTTTTACATATCACACAAAGTATAATAGACTCTGTGATATATGAACAGCGGAATGTAGCTCTCAACAGCTGTGTAAAAAGAGATAAAAGCAGTACTTGAGTATTTTGTGGAAACAAAGGATGGGGAAGAGGAGAAAAAAAAGCATTCAGGTTGGAGTTTTATTTTTTGATCTGTAAATTAAATTAATGGTGCAATACTGGTAAAGATGTCCCATGGATTTTTTTTTTCCTGAAGGTCTGATGGAAAGATGCTACTTCAGGGAAAGGTAAATTAACTACAAAGGGTAAATAATTGCCCTTCTTGGGACACTTACCTTAGATGTGCTTATTTGTAGACAGCTTTAAATGCATCATACCTAAATGCAGCCCATGGAGGTCCACAGTGGAGCAGATCTCCATCTGTAGCCCGTGGAGGACCCCACGCCAGAGCGGATGGATGCCGGAAGGGAGGAGGCTGTGACCCCATGGGAAGCCTGCACCGATCAGGTTA
>NW_009259790.1:496852-533864 GCF_000687185.1 Egretta garzetta | reverse complement strand
AGGTAGAGAAGCTGGGAGTGAAGTTGAGCCCAGAAAGAAGGGAGGGGTGGGGGGTAGGTTTTTAAGATCTAGCAGTTTTTCTCTTTTTCCTTCTCTGATTTTGATAATAAATTAATTTTTTTTCAATTTGAGTCTGTTTTGCCCATGATGGTAACTGATAAAATGATCTCTTCCTGTCCTTATCTCTACTCACAAGCCTTTTGATTTACTTTTCTCTCCTCTGTCTGGTTAGAGGGGAGTGATAGAGTGGCTTTGGTGGGCCCCTCGTGTCCAGCCAGGGTCAAACCACCACACTGGCATAGTGCAGTGTTTTGGATTTAGCATGACAATAATATTGATAACACACTGGTGACTTAGTTGTTGTCAAGTCATGCTTTTGCACTAGTCAAGGGCTTTTCAGCTTCCCATGTTCTGCCATGCTCTCTTTGGCTCATGCACAAGAAGCTGGGAGGGGGCACAGGCCAGGACAGCTGATGCTAGCTGACCAAAGGAGTATTCCGGACCATATGATGTCATGCACAGCATATAAACTGGGGGAAGAAGAAGGAGTGGGGAGATGTTTGGTGTGATGGTGTTTGTCATCCCCAGTAACTGTTACGCATGATGGAGCCCTGCTTTCCTGGGGATAGCTGAACACCTGCCTGGTGATGGGAAATAGTGAATTAATTCCTTGCTTGTGTGCATGGCTTTTGCTTTAACTATTAGAATGTCTTAATCTCAACCCATGACTTTTCTCACTTATACTATTACATTCTCTTCCTCCATCCCACTGGTGGGGAGTGAGCAAGTGACTGTGTGGGGCTCAGGTGCTGGCTGGTGTTAAATCATGACACCCAAGTGTTTTCTCTAGCTGATTTCCAGCCTTCACCTGCTGGATCTGTGGCATGTGGGCAGGTCATGCTTTCTAAATTGCAAGGTGTATTTTATGTAAAGGAGAAGCTGTAGGCAGCAGTACTGTTGTTGTCTTGCCATCCCACCGGTACACATCTTTCTCACCTTGAGTGCTGTTCTGTGCTTGAAAGGCCAAAGGGGAGGAAGTGGTAGCTGGCTGATGAATGCCAATTGCTTATGCAGTCTGTCTTATCTGCTAAGACTACCAGCCAAGGGAACTTGGAATAAAGGCACTTAAAAATAACACTTTGTTCCCATAAGATCATTTGTGAAAAATATCGCTGCATGTACTATAACTATGAATGGCACAGTATGTCTGATGCTATGTTCTGCTTCAAGACCTAAGACTAGTGATTCAAAAGTCCAAATCCTACACAGACTGAGGGAAAAACAGCAGCAATTTTTTTTTTTAGGAAATCTTGAATTCTAAGACCCATAGAAATTCCAAGAAAAACTTAGAATTGGAACTTCCTGAAGAGAAGTTCATTGCACAATGAAAATGTAATTCCTTAGCCAAGATGTATGATGGCATTAATGAGAAGACCTTCTTCATTCAGCGGTGAAATGAAATCAGCAAATACAAATCAACAGACTGGTGAGAGAAGTAGAAATAGAAGTTAATAAATGTAAATGAAAGGTTAAAAAAGCCTGTTACAATATTAAAGGAAAAACATGGAAGGGAAAATAGAAGCAAAAAGAGGAGAGTCCTTGAGTGGTGGGTGGCAAAAGCAATGAGTTTTATGTTTCTAGGAAAAGAACAGTTATAAGCAGAATTTTTGGGAGTTCTTGTAACTTAAGATGCATAAAAGCTCTTGAGAAATATCAGTTCTATAAGTAGAAGAATTTAATTAAAGTCCGTCTACACGGCTGTGTAGAAAATAACCCTAGGCAAACCTAGAGCTTTCTCCTGAGATTACAAGTTTGGATATAATTGCATTAATTTAACTCCCCTAAACTCTTTAAAGACACTCGATTTAGAAGTCCACAGTGTTTTGATTATTCTTAAACATATGGATTAGGAGTGGGCAAACTGACTAATCTAAAAGGTAGATGCCAGTAGGACATAATTTGATTTTTCTAGGGTTCTGTGCGGTGTGTACTTAGACTTGATGATTGATGTTTTAGTCAGTGATTACGAAGTAATATAAAAGCTTCCTAGTGTTGTTTGGGTGTGACATATAAGTTAGGGGAGTGCTAAATAAAGCAGGATTTTAGACTGCACTGGATGTGACAAAGTTTGTACACGAGTGTGATAGATGTTGAATTAAATGCATACCCTGGAGGAAAAAAATCTCTTAGGGAGTCTTGGGAGGGGAATATACTGGTCAATCAAGAGAAGTGTGGTACCCCAGAGCAACAGGAACAAATGAGATGCTGGGCAATAATGAGCAGGGCTTTGAGGAAACTAGAGGCAAACACCTCCCTGTTGGAGATAGTCCTGGAGACTTTTGAAATGGAGGTTACAAAATTAGAAGGTATAGAAAAGATCTATAAAAATGTGTCAATTTTCAGCATGTCTTCAAGTGAAACATATGAGTTCAATCCACTTAATGTATGAAAAAAGATTGAAAAGTTGCTTGATTAGAAGGCGTTCCTGGGTATAAAATCCTGGGTGTTAAAGAGCTCTGGAAATTAGTGCAGAGACGCACAGTAAGTGTTTGAGTGCAGAAAGGGAGCTGAAACCTGAGTTGTGAATTCACATTAGAAAGGAAAACACATTTGTATCAATGAATGAGGCACCACAGAAGAAAAAGCACTAATATTTTGCTGCTTGTAGGGCTGAAACAGGACTAAGGCTTTCAGGAAGAGATGTTTTAATGAAACACAAGTTCTGCTAAGGGTAACAGAAATGGTTGTTCCTTTCTGAATGGAATGGGAGCTAACCCACATTAGATTCGCATATGCAAGTGATGGCCACGTGCTCTTCAGGGTCAGCAGTACTTGCTGAGTGAATAAAACCCTGTGTCTACTGATATCTTACTAATCTGAAGTAGTAAATAGCAATCAGTTGTTGATCTGATAAAAATATTTTGCCAGGGTTAGGTGATTTTTAGTGGTGCGGTACCTCTACAGTACCTCCTAGTTTGCTGTGTTATACTTGTGCAATTTAAACCATACTTCTCCTCTTTCAGTGGGCTAGCTCCTCTGCAGCACTGAGATTAATTTTCATGCCCTCTTAGCCTCTGACCAGGTGTTACGTTGCTCCTCTTGATTGAAATCCTGCCCATGTTGACCTTAATCCTTCTCCTCCTCTCTGTGGAGTTACTTGCTGTCTCTACACTTGAAGCTCTGCAACTTTCCTGGTCAATATTTCCATTCTTGTCTGCAGAGTTTTAATTGCGTTTTTGATTCCTTAGCCTTCCCTGCTGGGTGCCTGGGCTCTGTAGCTCACATATATGCTGTTTTGCCCTTTTGCTCTTCCAGCTCATCAGTTTGCTCCAGTTCACTGGCCTCTGTGGATGGCTTCAGTGAGTGTCTGCAGCAGAGTCCTTTGTTGTGACAGCCAGGCATACTTCTCCTTCCTATCAGCAATGAAGTGTTTGGGCTGGAAGGTATTCTATAATGCATCTCTTCTTTTTTTTTTTTTCTTTTTTTTTCTTTTCTTTTCTTCTTCCCCTGGTAGCCCTCTGATCTATCTGCTAGCTCTTCTCTGGTCTGCTGCTTCCAGTCTGTAAAAGCTGAGTGAGTCAATCCTTTTGTGCAACAGATTAAAATACTGTTACAAAACTTCTTGGTCACACCAAACCTTTGCGTAGCTGCCAGTATGTACATATACACACATCACAGATTCACCTTTGTGCCATGAAGAGATTCCTTTTGCCCTTTATCAACAGAGCTTATGTTTTAGGCTGCCATTTTCTGTAAACATTTTAGGCAGTAAACAGAGTGCTTTATCCAGAAGTCCCGATTCTTCAGATTCATTTGACTGCAGCCTTGTCCTACCTGGTACTATTTGTGAGTGTGTTATGTGGATCCTCAAGTACATAAACTGAGCCAGTCTCCTGAAGCCTCCATTCATAAACTGATGTGTTGGAGCAATCCCTTACTCCAGTGTATGGCTTCCTTGTATGCATGTATTAAGGCAGCACTGAACAGGAAAAAGTGGTCAAAACTGGAAACTCAAGGACTGGGTTTCTTCCCAGCTCTGGTCTGCTACTAGAATTAGTAAGTTCTTTTGCTCATTCTGATTTCAATTTACTCCAGTAAGGATGTAATTTGGATGGAAAATCAACTAGTAACTAGCAAGTTTACCAATCACTGCAGCACATTAATTTGCAATTCTAACACTGCTGCTGCCATGTTCAACATTCTGGACAGAACCTACAAGGGAAAGAAGGTTTCTTATTTCACCAGGTAGAGTGCAACCTCTCCTGTTTTCACTATTATGCAGCATTTTTTTTTTTGTCCTGTCTGTGGTGCTTTGGCAGCACTTTAAATGCTGGCAGTCAGCCTGAATCCAGGAGCTCTGAATTAATCAGCTCTGGCTTAATGTCTTCAGATGATGTGCTTGAGCCCCAGATATTTTTTTTTATGTAGTTGAAATCTAGATGACTTTGATAGCTTGCAGTTATTTTAAATAAATCTTTTCTGGTTTGGGAGAAGAGTAATTGACTTAGCTGCACTTGGAACTCCTGCCAAACTCTGGCAGAACCTTGCTAGGAGGGAAAGTGCACTTCTGTTTACAACATGCAAAACATTGGGGTGTTATCTTACCTGAATTTCAATGGAGACCTTTAGCCTTACTCCTATATCTAAGAATGTTTCTCTGTCTTTACTGGTCCACTTAGAAATACTGTGAATGCTGGAAAACATGTTAAAATAAATGAACAGCTACCGGTAAGCTTGTACTTATTCTTATCTTATGGTGATTCTTTGTTTACTAATTGATAATGTTGCTGCAAAACCAGCATTTGTGATGGGTATTTCTGTGGCCAGATTAAGAGACAGTATATGCTTAGGAGCCTGTCTGCTGAAATCATGTAATAACAGCCTGGTACCAGCTCTTCTAGAGCTTGCAGTAGCTATGATCTGGTTGCTTTGCCAATGACATCAACCTAATATGCCCTACTGAGGTGACTACTTTGGAGTGCTTTTTACTGTATCCTTAGAGGGGAGAACCTAGGACAAAAGTGTAGACTAGCACGAGAAGAAGACAGAGAAGAGCAGCCTGACCACCACGGCATATCATATGTACTGGGAGAAACTTGCTGCCCACTGGAGGAAAAAGAATGGATGCTGTCACTGAGGATTTTCCTTTACTACTACTGCTTTGCACTGATCACACATCAAATAAAGAGCTACTGCGGAGACAGTATCTGTTCTCAGGTTCTGTGTGGAGCTGGGTGTAAACCAAGTTGCCTCTATTTAAAGTCAGAAGGAACATCAGCACTAATATTTCTGCATAATGAATAGCCCCCAAGAGTGAGAAGAACCATATACTTCAAATAAAAAAGTTAACTTCCCTCAGAATTGGGGATACTTATTCCTGCATGTCTACTGATGAGGAGATTTTATCCATGCATTTGTATCCAATATTTAATGTTAGGATTTTACAGAAATAGGTGTTATAAATATTTTCAAGGGTTCTCATTTTGCTGATAAAGTATATAGGATAAAAGCTGAAAAGGGTGTGTGGGGGAACATGAGCAAGGACACTTGCTGGGTTGTTGAGCTCATTTTCTATTTGTTTGATTCCTTTCATTTGATATGAAAGTAGTGTAAAGTAGAAGAGAATCAGGTCCATCTAGGGAGACTGAATAAATTCATGTTACCCTGTGGGGCAATGGAATAATTTACTCTGAGCAGAGAGAGAATGCTTTAGGAAGAGAATCAGGTCCATCTAGGGAGACTGAATACATTCTTCATGTTACCCTGTGGGGCAATGGAATATTTTACTCTGAGCAGAGAGAGAGAATGCTTTAAAGGTCTGTGAAGTCCTATACTAGGAATTTAGAGCATTTTTGTTCATCTATCCTATTTCTGTTTGAGAGCTGATTTTGGCTTCATGTGCTTGTAATTGAAATTTGATGTTGTTCATATTAAAATATTGTTGATATGCAAAATGGCACACACTGTTTGATTTGCAAACGACTGCTTTAAAATGGATGATCTTGAATATTAATGAAGCAGGCTTTCAAATAAACTGCCATTTTCTTTCCCTCCTCCTGTCCCCTCTTTTTGGTGTAGGTGCAAAGGGTTTGACAGTATGGAAATTAGGAAAATAAGCAAATTCATTTCATCAAGTGCACCATTAATTATTCATTAACTATTTGAAAGGCAACATCTCAGCTCTGTGTGTGTATTCACACACTGTTATTCACCATCTACTCTATATAGTGTTCTCTGTCTTGATTTCAGTAGGTGTTTGTTAATCATTTTTATCATAACTTAGTCAAAAGAGCGTGCCTCCCTTAATCAGATCCTTTTGAACTGATAGGACCATTATTACTCTTGTTCCAACTACATGGGCATTTTGAGTGATGTATTATGTGCAGTGCATGATTTTTGGCAAAGCACCATACAACATGGCTTTACAGCTAAATTAAAGTTTCCTTCATCCTTAAGCTAAACATTCAGTTCATCCTGTCCATCCTGCTCTGTAGAGCAGAGTTGTTTGACTGCACTGATTTCTATTCTCAGAAATCTGTATTCCAAGTCCTCATGAAGAGATCAGAAATTGTATTGCAATGAACTTGTTCAACAAGGCTAAGTTCTGCCACGAAATGAAGTAAAAGGAAAATATGAACTAGGTCTTGTTTAAAAGCAAATTATAAAATAGTCATGAAGGTTATCCTTTCACTAGTAACCATAAGGAATAAAGATGAAAAAAGTCAGCACAGCAAACTCCTTTACAATCTCAGATGGATTTCCAGTAGATCTTCCTAGGCAGAACATATGTTCTTTTGACTATAAACCTAAGTCTACTATCTTATGCTAGGGTGTCATTTGGAGAAGCTTTATGAACTGACTGGCTTTACCTGGGAGATTAGAAGCATTATGTACTTATAAGTGTGTGCAAGACCTATGGAAAACATTTTCTGATTCTCATTGGACTCAACACCATTACTTTGATCTTGTCTCATGCAAATATAAAGCCTTTTACAAACAAGTTCTGAGTGTCATGTAACTAGATGAATTTGAAAATCAATAGTGTCTGTATAAGTGATGTTGAAATATTATTAGCAAACGTCTAATCAGTTACACAATGGAGATCACATACACTGTGCTCATCAGAAGGAGGGAGCCATAATCAGCAAAAGTCGTGCAGCTTCAAAGAGAACAACAGATGCCCAAAGACAAGGTTGATAATAAAATCAGAAGCATCCCTGTCTACATAATTTATTCAGTTTACTATGCTCTTTATCCAATTTGCCATATGCTATGGGATATAAATTTTGTGTATATGGTTTTTTTCTCTTATATGCTGATCATTACACAAAAATACTAAAAACATCAGGAGAATACTAAGGATCTGGTGAGAGCAAGGATCAGTGAAAACAAGGACATTTCAGAGAGGTTCCTCCTTTGATTATAACATGGGCCATTGAACTTGAGCTTGGCAATCTATGATGGTAGTATGTTGTGTGGGCTATGCTGGGCTAATAACCTGCTTGATAAACTGCCCTGTCTAGACCTTGATAGCAGCAAAGGGGGAGGCTGGGATGTGAAACTACCTCTTTCTTTTCCTGGCGAATGCTCCAGGGGGAAGGGAGAGAAAAAGGATGAAATACTGACTTCCACTGGTTTTGCTTGGGCTTGACTTCTTGTAGGACTCACCTGTGTGTGAAGGTCCTGTTCTTGTAGAGCACTAGCTCTATAGGTGGCTGTGGTGGGGAGGTGGCAGGGACGATGCACCGCTGAGCTCTAGAGCAAGGTTTGTGGCCCTTAATGTACTTTCTTATGGGAGGGAGTCTGGAATCGTATAAGTAGCAGATGATTTTTGGCAGTATCCTCTTCTGTCAGCCAAAGTTAGCCTGCACTTGCTAGTCCTCTGCAGATCTGTGCAACGATCCTGGATCTGTGCCTCATTTAGGTACCGGAGCATTTCTCCTCTGAAATCTTTCTAGACTATATCATTGTCCAAATTCTAACTGGCTGGAGACAGCAGAGTCAGTCTGTTTTATTTCCTGAAGGCACCTGCCTGTCATGTCTTTATTTTTTGTTTGGTTTGGGATTTTTTTTAATATGGGAAAATCATGTCAGAAATGGCAGGGAGCTAGAAGCTAATAATGAAACATGCTTATTTCCAAAGAACAGAACACTCACTTAAAGGCAGACAATCTGAGAATGTGTTCAGAATATGTAATTTAGCAAACATTAAGGAATAGACTTGAAATATGAAGAAACAAAGCCTGCAGTTAAATTAAATATCCAATTAAGCTATCTGCTTGGCTGCAAAATATCTTCTTGACAGACAATTAGTTCTGGGCAAGTCAAACACTTCAGCTATGAATTCATATAGGGCAATTAAGGAAACTAATCTATATTTGATGTGAGGAAGTGGTAAATTGGAAAGCTTCAGAGTGAATATGGGAATTTAGACTATGTGGACTTCCCTGCAGTCTTGCCACTGCATAGAGAAGGAAGTGGTGATTTCCTAGATGACCCTGTAGTACCTTTCTTCTCTGTAGAATGTCTCCAGATAGAATTACTGATTTCTGATTAATACTGGAGATGCATTCCATTTTAGTAGCCAGACACAAAAGAAGCATGCACAAGATTATATATAATATGTGGAATAGAATTCCAAACTGTTTTGCTAGAACTGAATCATAATCTCTCTTCTTGACTCAAAGTTTTGCTTTTCTACTGAATCCCAGTAAACTGGTTCTCTCCTTGACTCTAGGATCTCCTTTTCCTCTTGATGCACAGCTCAGTTGGTGACTGGCTCAGTACATTACCAGCAGCATCTTCCTCCCTGCAAACTGAGCCAGCACAGGGCTTTTCAGCAGTGTAGGGCAACTCAGATTTTGTCATCCCAAGGTTGACCAGCTGCAGCTGGCTCAGGACGGGGCTGTTTCTGCCCAAGCAAGAGAAGAGGGAAAGGGGGAGGGATGGTGCTGAGGGAGGCATCCCAGAACTAACTTTGAAGCTCCAACTGCTTCTGGAGGAAGCGGGAGTAAGGAACAATTGAAGGAATGAGAAATGACAGCATTTATTTTTGTAAGACTCATCTCAAAAATCTGGAACTTATCAAATGTTCAGCCTGAATGCATGTGTTACTACTGCCTCGTTTGCGTACCAACAGTGTGTTACAGAATGCCCCTTCTAACTTTCCCTTGAAAAACCTTGGCCGTTATTAATTTATACGAGGTAAAATTGCCCACGATACTGTTAGTGATGTAGAGCTGAAACTCTATTGGTGCTTTTAAATCTTTTTTTCTCCTTCGTGTGCCTCCTCTCTTACTTATGAAACTCCTCTTGATCCTCTTTTCCTTATCTCCTGAACGTGTAGCGAATAAAAATTTTAGATGTACAAGAAATTCAGGGCATGACCTCCTTGTGTAAGCTGTAAAATACATGGTACTGTATTTTTCCTAGTACATAAATAAGAGGGCTTTTTCTTTTTTCCCCAGCTTCTGGCCCCATGGGCTTTATTTTAACCTGCCTAAGGATCTGTTCTGTTCCTTATCCCTGCGATGTCGGAGACACTGAGAAAAGCTTGGAACAAGCTATGAAAAAAGCACTTTTCTGTAGCCAGTATTGTCTCCTTGTTCACTTGTGTTCCTAGAAGCAAACTTTCTTCTCTCCCCCCCCTCCAAGAATATGTCTTGATCTTAAAAATGAATTTTAGCCATTTTAGGTGTGGAGAACTGCATCCGTGCTCATAACTTGTTGATACGCCAAGTTCTAGTTTAATACAAACTAGAATTGCTGAATTTATATAAAGGTCTTGAAAAGCAGGGTTTATAATGGAAGCAGCAACTGACCATTAACTATAGTGGTGCTGTTGAGGCACCGCTATAATAAATTGTTTTAACTTTATGAAATGGTGACATAAAAAAAGCACATTTGGTTTTTAGAGCATAATTATCCCATTATTCTACTTTCTGAATTTTGTTTTATTACTCTTTCTCCTAAAATAAATTTTATTACAACCATAAGCATATTAAGCCATAAAGAAGTCTGTCCCATGGGCAAGTGTTTGCAGTTTTAATGTATTCTTTGTATGTGTAAGACAAGCTGTATATTATGAGACATGTGCAAGGACCATAAACTCAACTAGCGATTGAAAACGCTAATGTATCACCATAATCACAGTTCAAAAGTTCATACAGGTTTCCACATTAAACCATTGCTGAGCAACCATATTGCTCAATACATGAAGCACAGCTGTAAGACCTATTTTCTGAGGAAAGTTTAGAAAAGGGAACAAATAGCAACCGTGGTTCTTTAGTTGTCTTTTTTTTTTTTTAACTTAACAAATTAGTGTCAGTTCTGTGGATATTTATCCACTGTTCTTTGTGAAATAGTCTGTTTGACACTTTATTTTGGGATAATGCTGAACTGAAGACCTGAACTTCTTTGGAAATATTCATGGAAATGAAGTTGCTAGTGCTTATCCTCTTTGCTCACCACTTCACAGGTTGGAGTCTATAAGATGCTGTTTCTAGACCACAAGCATGGTCTCATGTGTTCAGGTGTAGCTGTTCTACAGTTGTAGGCATTGGGTTTAGGAGGGACTGAACTGCTAAATCTAAGCAGATACCCAACATCCAGACTGGTAGGCTGTCAATGGATGAACCTGGTGATGTAAAGATGTATCTCTCTAGTCTATTTGGTTGTATCTCCAAAATAGCATGTTAGTTGGGGAATTATTTTCCATTCCTGTGTACCTTTATAGCAGAAATATTACCTTTTTTGGAGCAAATTTATAGGCATTATCATTTATTTAGTCAGCATGGATCTTTATTTGGTTTCCTGCTTTTTATTTGTGTTTTTCTTTATTAGATATAGTTTAATAGCTGAAGGTACTAGCAACAGTTGGGTCCCCATTGTGACTGGAGAGGTGCCATTAGAGAACACTTATGGCTTGTCACTTCTTTCTATTTATTCACTTCTGACTTGCTGAAATAATCTCTTTGTGGATCAATGTTATTTTAAAACAATGAAGATGGGCAATAATTTGCTTGGAAGGCATAACCTAGTTATGCCTATCCAAGCAAGAGATGCCAGATAAGAATAATAAGGTTATGCTGAAGTTCATGATTAGCTTTACCATGCAATAGTTCTCAAGTGAACTAACACCCCAGTTCCACCCCTGACAACGTCTGTCTGAGAAGGAGCATCCTTGTGATTAGTCTTCTGACTGCTAGACCAGAGTACTCCACTCTTCATTTGCTTTTGTGTATAGAATGGTATTAACTATTTCTTTCTCCACAAAGCTCTATGTAGGGGAAGAATTAGTGTTAGGTGCTATTTTGCAGCAGGCAGCCCAAAGTGTCCCAAAGCATGGTGGTAGGTGGGGTGGCAGAGAACTTGCTTCTTTAAAGACAGTTTAATCTTATTAGGGACCTGGACAGTGAAGCTGGTACAGGTTTTGATGCAAGAAATAAAGGCATGAAATGGAAAGCAATGCTAATAATTCAGAATCACTTATTAAAAGCATGACTGAATGAATGGCAAGGAAGATTATTCCATACAGTCTTACAGAAGAATGCAGATTTTTTTGAAAAAGAATATGCCAATGGTACTGTTGATTGTGTTGGCCTGAGGATATGCAACAGACTGGGACAATCAACAGAGCCTGACCTTTGTCATAACATGAGCTATAGGATTTCCCTGGATGATCTCCTCCTTTAACTTTCACAGCTTGTCAGCTCTCTGGCCTGTTTTCCTAGTCCTTACATGGAAGACTCCCACTAGAGATGATTGCTGTTGCAGCATCCTTTGGGCAAGTGATTGCTGCAGGACTGCCCAACTTACTATTAAACTAGATATCTCTATCTTCTGCCTACTTGCACATTCAGAACAAAGCGTATCTGGAGCAGCAGCAGTCAGGTTACGTTTCTGCCACATCAGGTAATGAAATAAAACATTGTTGGTGCCATTGAACACCATGGAGTTATTTTGTGTGCCCAAGAGTAGAGTTTATCTCAAAAGTTCTTTCTCAGATTTGATACTCTGCTATAGGAAATAACAGATAACAAAATAGACTAAGAGAGGATGCATAAATCGGGGCAACTACTCTTGAGCTCTATTTGCCTTTAGCTCCTTGAGGTCAATGCTAATAGACCATGTCTAGTTTGCCCAGTCCTTTGGGTTTCCACGTAGCTACTGGGAATGAGAGGGAGAAAACTGTAATTTAACACAGGTCCCTGGTGATGTCTGTTTAATAAACATTTATTACACAGAGAAATTATTCAGCCTTTCAGCCTTTGTTACCATCTATGGCTATTTACTACATAATTACAGCAAGTCTTGTTATGAAAAGGTTCTGTCACAAGACCTGGACAGGCTGTAGAGTTGGGCGGAGAGGAACCTGATGAAATTCAACAAGGGCAAGTGTCGAGTGCTGCACCTGGGGAGGTCGAACCCCATGCACCAGTACAGGCTGGGGGGTGACCTGCTGGAAAGCAGCTCTGCCAAGAGGGACCTGGGAGTCCTGGTGGATGACAAGCTGACCATGAGCCAACAGGGTGCCCTTGTTGCCAAGAAGGCCAATGGTATCCTGGGGTGCATTAAGAGGAGTGTGGCCAGCAGATCGAGGGAGGTTATCCTCCCCCTCTACTCTGCCCTGGTGAGACCCCACCTGGAGTACTGTGTCCAGTTCTGGGCTCCCCAGTTCAAGAAAGATGAGGAACTCCTAGAGAGAGTTCAGAGGAGAGCAACAAGGATGATAAGGGGACTGGAGCATCTCCCCTAGGAGGAAAGGCTGAGAGAGTTGGGCTTGTTCAGCCTGAGGAAGAGAAGACTGAGAGGGGACGTCATCAACACATACAAATATCTTAAGGGTGGAAGTCAAGAGGATGGAGCCAGACTTTTTGCAGTGGTGTCCAGCAACAGGACAAGGTACAAACTAAGACATAAGAGGTTTCAGCTGAATATGAGGAAAAACTTATTTACTCTGAGGGTGATGGAGCACTGGAACAGGCTGCCCAGGGGGGTTGTGGAGTCTCCTTCTCTGGAGATATTCAAAGCCTGCCTGGACGAAGTCCTGTGTAACATGCTCTAGGAGAACCTGCTTTAGCAGGAGGGTTGGACTAGATGATCTCCTGAAGTCCCTTCCAACCCTTGCAATTCTGTGATTCTGTGTGATTCTAAGGGCTAGTCATCTTCTCATTGCCAATCTGAGCACTTTTCTTCATAAAGGGGTGGGGGTGACATCAATCTCTGTGTGGCTTATCCAGGGCTCCAGTCCCTCAAGTACTTCTCCCCTAGACCTCATTTTCCTATGCCATACTGGCTATGTGTCTAAAAGTGGATGTTCCTTCATCATAAGGACCCCTCCCATGTGCTGCATGTCCTAAATTGTGGCTGTAGACTTCTGTCTCTGCAATGACTTTCCTGTATCATGGTGAGTGAAATACCTGCTACCAGTATGTGACCATTCATATTTATTAGGCAAAATGATGAAGCAGGTAGAAAGAAGAAAATAAAATATCAGCGTTGCCAGCAGTCCCCTGGGTGTGATGGAACACACTTCACAGCAGCCTGTTCCTCACAGCAGCCTGTTCCTCTCTCCCTTGATCTCCGAAGTTATCAATTAAGAGACAAACCACAGGAAGCTCCTGTACAGCAACATCTACAGAAATAACTTATGCTCATGAAAAATACTTATTCACTGTTCTGGTGATTATGAATTCATGTTGTAATGAATTCTGTGCATCTGAAAAGGAAAAGAAGTATACTGATATTAAGTATGAGCTATGTGTTTAATGCCACTACTAATAACATGCAGTAAAATCTTTGTAACCTGCAAAAAATATTTGAAGGAGAGCATTGAGATGTTATGGAACATGTATCACCTACAGAAGAAAAAACCCTCCTTCCTCCTGTATTTTATATAAATAGATCCTACCTAAAGCTTGTTTGCTTCGCATAGTTCTTCTAAGATGGTAGGGAAATAATAGGTATGTGGACCACCTCACAAGGCAAGTACATTATTCATAGGGAAGTATTGACTTGTGTACTACACTTTGTGTTTTATGCCTTAAATTTGGAAAGCCACCATTTATCATCTTCATAGTTTGACATTTTCTAAATCTTACTGAGCATTATAGTCACTGGTTGCCTGCTCTCATTGGGATTTAGCTGGGCATTTGACCTTGCCAGCATTCCTGACTTTTTTTTTTCAGGAAGATTGTGTTTGAAAGGGGTAATCTGTAATAGGTGTCCTCTAATGATTAATATAATGGAAAAATAATGGAAGGTTCTGGGAATACATTTAACATTTTTCAATTAGAAAACTGCTAACATTTTAATTAATTATCAGAAAGTTAGTCGATTAGGTATTATTATCCCTTTCAAAGATGTTCGGTTTCCCCTTCCTACACTCCCTGCTTTCACAGAATGTTAATTTAAGGAAAGTGGTCTTTCTTGGGAATCAAGTCAAGTGAATGTACTACTGACAACATTCTCATTTCACAAATTTGATAAGGGTGAAATCAGTCAAATCACAGCTTGGAACTGCCTTGTGTGGTTCATGTAGCCTGCTCCCATGAGAGGAGCTTTGGGAAGCAGGAAGCATAGGGGAGAGAGATTGAATCCTCTCCCCACTGTGCCCGCCCCCCCACCCCCCGGAATTTATTTCAACTTGATCCTGCAGTAATCCTCAATGTCATAAGTGAATGTGAGTTGGAATGCTTCTAGGAAATGTTCTTTACAGTCTGCATCTTGACCTGTCTGGAAAGAACAAGTCTGTTGTGTAGATGCCCCAAGTTTCATTTGGATCCAGCTGGAGCTTCACTGGGGGAAGATACAGCTACCTGCAGAACCTCAAACAGAATGATGTGGATGATTCTCAGTGGGGGATGAGCAGGGGGGAAGGGGCTGTCCTCTGCTCACTTCTGCTAGAAGTGGTTTACTTTGTGCATTTCTGTGCCCTTAATAAAGAAAGAAAACACCCATTGCCCTCCAAGTACACAGTATAACGAGTGATTATAAAAAGAATGGGTTTTACAATCTCATCTCCAATCAATCCTTCTCCTTTTACAATCTCCCCCTTACCCAAAAGAAAATCAGCAAAGACAGCATTGGAAAGTGCATCTATTTGTATTTCCCTTCTGTTTTGTACTGTCTGGGAGAGGAGCTGGGAAAGATGATATTTTGTCCCCTTTTTGCAAAACATTTGAAGAAAGAGGGGTTTTTTTTGGCTTAACTTATTTCCCAGTTCTCAAGGTTTCAGGTGGGTGGGGATGAATTCTGCAAGCTCATACGTAATTTTTATTTACTGTGTTATCATAGTTGTTCTCCAAATCATGTGGATAGAAGTGGGGAGCCTCCAAACTTCAGTTACAGCTAGCAGTTGTGATAAAGGACTTTACTGTTCCTTTAGGATAAGGGGAAACCCCCCCTCCATAATGTGTTTGCTTTAATATTTAGTAACTTCTGCTGTAGAATCAGTCTCTGGGGATTCATAATGGTGAGAGAGATATAAATGTTGGGTATTCTTTTTTCTGTTATTCCCTGCACCCTGGCTTCTTATCTCCCCATTTCAAACAGTTTCATCTCCATTTCACTAGGGCCTGTTGTAATTTCTTACTACTGGAAAAATTAAAGTAAGAAACTAAATTACTTGGATGATCTTTTTTTAATACATGCATTTGCACATATGAAAAAGGCTTCCTGCTAAAGCCCTTGCTGTTCTTCCTTGTGTCTCCTGTTTTAGCTTGAAATAGAAACATTTGTCTGATAAACACTTGGAAGAGAAACACCGCTTGCTTTTTTTCTCCATGTTGTTGCTTAAGGGGAAAAGTGTGTCAGCATGATCTATTGTGGGCAGTTAAGTAAATCCAGCTCCAATTTGTATTCTGCACTTCTATCAGTAGAACATTTCCCATGGCCTTATCAGGGCAATTTAAAAATATGTTAAAAATATGCAAACTATTGTCAGGTTCCATGGAGGAGAACAAAAGGATTACTGAATAATTCAAAGTGAAGCTCTAGTGGTGGGTCTGTCTCCAGCTCTGTCATTTTTCATCATGGTGTATATAAATGACTGACTAGCTGCGTCTCTCCTAGTTCTTAGATGTTGACCTTCCTGTACTGGCACAGAGATTCCTTACTCATTTGACAGTAACCTTTTCAATGCGATCACTTCTATGCCATACAATATTAATGGTGTGGCAATGAATAATAAATGTTTTCCAAGACAGCTTGCTTGTTTCAATTAAATCATTGGATTTCCCAGGAGTGGCTCCCATATATTGTCAGGTGTGATGTAGATGCTCATGCTGGCAAGTACAGCCCGATGTTGTAAGAAGAAAAGGTAATTGGCTTTGCTTGGACATCTATAAGCACAGGATACTGTGTGACAGATAATAAAGGTTTCATAAATTGGTGCTTGCCGTGCAGATGTACATATATATGGTGTAATACATGAAATAGAGCAGTGACTTTAGACAATATATGTGTGGAAACTCCAGCTGAACAACATCATTAGCATTTGTGCAAGGTAGTTTGGGCCTAAACCTCTGGCGTGTGGTGAAGCTGAATAAACACTAAGTTGTTCTTTTGACTTCTTACTGCTCTGGAGTGGTCATTTCAGTAGATATGACTTATTTGAGATTTGAAATGGTCAGGAATAAAGATCATCCATAATGCTTTTCCAGTTATAAAAAGGGGCTTTTTCAAAGACTCTATATAAAACCAAAAATGCTTCCACCTTGATTTTGACGTATTTGAGGGGAAGGGAGAAAGGAGAAACCTGTTTATTTCAAGGGTCAGAAGCAGAAATACCTTGAGGTTAAAAATAAAAAAAATCAAAGCAGCATGTAAATTTTAAGTAGTATAGAGGACTGGATGTGCATTAATATAGATTTGTGCTAAAGGTCCTACTGCCTGCTGTGAGGAAGGGTTATTGTTTCATTGCAGGACTGGATTGCCTTGAAGGAGCATATCCCACCAGGCAATTCCTTGAGATCTTTGGGCAGCTCGTCCATCCCACCACTCCTGCCTGCCAGCGGAGTAGGTTGCATAGGGCTGCATGTGCAGGTGAGAAGTTGCATGTAACTAAGCACCTATGTTCTAACTGAATTCAAGGGGGACTCTGTGTCAAATATTGTCTGACACTTCAGACTTCAAACTGATGTGGCTTCACATCAAAAATAAGTAATAGTCATGTCTGGAAGTATGGCTGCCTTTTGATTTTTCTGTCCATAGAAAAGAATCACTTGTAATGTTTCCATCCACAGACATAGGGCAGAAGGGTGAAAATCTGTGCATCTGTGTTATTTTGCTTTTAACTTTGTTCTATGTCCTGGTTTCAGCTGGGATAGAGTTAATTTTCTTCATAGTAGCTAGCATAGTGCTGTGTTTTGGATTTAGTACCAGAAGAATGTTGATAACGCACTGATGTTTTTAGTTGTTGCCAAGTAGTGCTCAGACTACTCAAGGACTTTTTGAGCTTCTCCTGCTCGGCCAGGTGCATAACAAGCTGGGAGTACAGCACAGCTAGGACAGCTAACCCAAACTGTCCAAAGAGCTATTCCATACCATAGAACGTCATGCTCGGGGGGAGTTAGTCGGTCGGTTGCAGGGAGACTGATCGCGGCTCGGGGATTGATCGCTGCTCGGGGACTGATCGGATCGCTGCTCGGGACGGGCTGGGCATTGGTCAGCGGGTGGTGAGCAATTGCATTGTGCATCACTTGTTTTATATATATTCTGTATATTCTCTTATTATTATTATTATCACTATTGTTATTCTTCTTTCTTATTAAACTGTCTCTATCTCAACCCACGGGTCTTACTTTTTTTTTCTTTTCTCTGATTCTCTCCCTCATCCCACAGAGGGAGGCGGGGAGTGAGCGAGCGGCTGCGTGGTGCTTAGTTGCCAGCCGGGTTAAATCACGACATTCTATCTCAGATTTAATTATTTATTTATTACTATTAAGCTATGATAGAAGAAAAAATTCCCTCTAATTTAAGTAGCTGAATGACGCATAGCCATTTATAACTACTTTAGCTGGTTATAAAATCTGACAAACTATATTAGGTATAAATTTAAAATGAAGTCCCTCTCTCTATTGTTGACAGTCAAAGTAGTGTGTCATTAACAAAACCTGCTGCAGGATTTCTGTAGTCATTTCTCACAGGGTAATAAGCAACTCTGTTTCTCCTACTGTGCAGCAGGACAAAAGCCTTGCTTTTATAGCTTCGTGCAGGGTTTTATGCTTGGAAATAACCTGAATTTGTTCCCATTGAGGAACTACATTTGGAAAAAAAAAAAAAAACCACCAACCACGTTTCCTGGTATATCTTGCCTAAATACATTGGACTGCTGACTCCCCCCCAGGCTGCCCTGTAGGGGAAGAGAGTCTGTTTGCAAATATACTAATCACAATATTTTAGTGAATCTAAATACTTTTTTTCTCCTGAAAGTTCCTTACAAAGGCAGTATTTGTATTTCTTGTGGCTCTGTGTGGGATTTGTTTAGTCTTCTCATTTTTCAGCCAGGGAGCTTCTTATTTTCCATAGGAGGAGAAAGAGCCATGGGGCTGAAACAGAGGGAGATAACACAGGCTAGAGACAGAGTTCCTCTGTTTGTCTAGACCCTTCCTGAAGCTTAATTAAATTGAACACCAAGTGCCCCAGCTAAGAGCTGTTTTATCTGTCTGACTGGCACAAATAAGAGTAGAATCATTTAGGTTCGAAAAGACCTTTAAGATCAAGTCCAACCATTACCCTAACCCTGCTATCCCACCACTAAACCATGTCCCTAAGCACCTCGTCTACCCGTCTTTTAAATACCTCCAGGGATGGGGGCTCAACCACTTCCGTGGGCAGCCTGTTCCAATGCTTGACAACCCTTTCAGTGAAAAAATTTTTCCTAATGTCTAACCTAAACCTGCCTTTGCACAGCTTCTGGTATGTGTGGCTGGTCTTTCTTCTGAGACCATCAAAACCTGTTCCTGTATAGATACTGGTGTTAAAGGCAGGGAACGAATATTTAGCTGGACTGAATTCTCCTGTACCAAAGGACTACAAAATGCTTCCAGGCAAGGAGGCCTTTCCAGAGACTCTGTGTGTTTATGCTACTTGCATAGAGGGAACAGCAGAAACAAAGGAGATTGGCTCCAGGTGAGGGTGTGCTGTTGTTTCTAAGGTATTGTTGGTACTGAAATGAGTGGGGTTGTAGATAGCTGGGGAATCTCTGCTCTAGGAATTGTAGTTCTGGTCCTTTCCCTTATCCCGATTCCTGGATCAGGGTCGCACTACCTTCTTTCTCTAGTGTCAGTGACAAGCTCACGTGATATCGTATGGTTGTAACTTCTGAACCACACAACTTCTAATTAAGTCCATTTTACCTCTAGGTAGTTCATGGTTACATTAGTATTGTTGATTGATAAGATTAGAGGAATTTTGGATTTTTCTGTAGTTCACTCAGATGAAGTAGAGAGAAGGATTGCTTGGTGTTTGTATACTAAATCTTTGACACTGTTTCATGGAGCAGGTTCTTGTTTGCAAGTAATTGATACTTGCTTGTTTTCAGAGATCTATTAAAAAAAGAAAAATGTATTCTTGCAAAACTGTAAAAAGTATGGAGACTGAAGCTGAGATTTTTCAGAACGGGACTGATTATGCTATGTTTAAACAAGAAGACTTCTTTTAAAACTGGTCATTCAAGTTGCTTTCCCATAGTGCTTTTAGACAACCCATTGATAATGGCATTCAATTGGTAACCCTTCCACAACAGGAATTTTGAATGTTAGGTTAAAAAAAAAAAAAAGTCTTATTACCCTCCCTTCCTTCTCCCATATGACTGGTAAGCCAAGGAATGCTTCAGAGTTCTCTGCTGGTCATTTTCCTGACATACTTCTGTGAGATTGTGTGTCAGGACCCTCAGAGATAGTACAGCATGAGTTACCTTTGGGGTTGTGGGAAGCAGGCAGGGCACCACTCAATGCACAGGTTGCACAATGTCACTCATGTTCATGGGTGAGGTGTACACTGGTCTGATGTTCTACAGGGAAAAAGTATAGGAAAACAATTGTTGATAGTTGACTGGACAGGGACCTTGTTTTATGCCTCACCCAAAACTCTTCCAAAACATACCTTCATCACTGGGAAGAGGTAAGGAGCTGGCAGTGCTTCTCTCTGCACTACCTCTCCTCAGGTGCCTCAGCCTATGCTTTCTGAAATGCCTCCCTCCTCATGAAAACTTCACTTAGCAGTCTTTAGGACTGCAAACAGTGGTGGAGTTGATGGTGTGAGAGGAGCTCACACATGAGACAGCCAGCTGTGTGTGAGGAGAGCCACCAGGCTTTCCCCTTCTCCACACCCCAGGTCTGCACAGCTGCCTGTGTAAGGAGAGTGTATGATCTCCTTCATGGTCTCACAAGCCTTTCCTTGCTGTTTCCCATGAGGCTGGCAGCTACACTATATGTTTCAAGAATGTATTGTACACTCCTTGAATTTCTGTAAGCCTTAATATGAGTGCACTGAACTGTTCTGCACTTCTTTACAGCATCTGTCCCATTATATCCTGAATGCTGCTTCTGCATGATAACTTAATTGCTTAATGTCATCTTCAATGTTTAGCTCTTGAGCTTGAGAACCTGAGCAAGTGTTTTAACTGAATATGTGAATGTAGATAGATTGTGAAAGCGTGAATTTTCCCATGGAAAGAGAGGCTGCCAGATCCTTTTCCCTTAGCTGTTGTCTGTATTGGAGTTGGCTGATTCAAGAAGAGATTTTTTTGTATGGTTGGCAGGATAGGGTCAGGAGATCACATATCACCACATCTTTGATAATACTGTGTTATATCACGTAGCTGTAATATATGCAATTATATCATATATTATCATACCACTACAGATATGATACTGCCAGCCATGAAAGCAAAACAAATCAAACAGCCATGGGAACATCCTGAACATAGTGAAGACTTGTAGACATCCCCTGTGGCTGAGGGCCTTGCTTTTAAGGAAGAGCAAAACATGAGTGACTACATTCTTCCTTAATCTGTGACCTGTGTATGCTTTAGTGGAACAGCTCCAGGCTGAGGGCAAAAGTAATTCTGAAGGATCCAAGGGTCCATAGGTATAACGGAAGACAGGTTTTGGCATGTGACCTCCAGTTCAGTGATAGCAGGACTGAGGTGACTGACATAGTAGATTATTGCTCTGCAGAAGGATGTCCCTAATTAAATTTACAGGGGAATTTTTTTAGAAATAAATTTAAAATATAAGCATAGAATAGTTTTAATCTTGTTTTGTCTTCCCATCTCCTCCTCTTCTCCTCCTCCTCCCACATGTTTTCTTATGACTATTCTGCTTTTCTTTCTCAAATTTCTCCCAAATTCACTTTAGCCTATTAAGTTTGCAAACATTAACTCAAAGGGGTGATGCAGCTTTATGGGGCAGGGGAAGTGCTAGGGATGTGTGTAAGGTTGCTTTGAACCAACCAACCTGGTATTGCTGTAATGAAAAAAATGGAGTGGCTTTAATTATGTTGCACATAGTAATTTGGCAGTGAAATTATTTTGAGGAAAAATCTACTCCCGAAGTGCCAGTGATCCAAAAACCAGGTAATGAAGAAAGAAGATGAAAAATTATCATTGTTGGGAATATCTTTCAGTTCCTGCATGAATAAAACAAAGTTATGAAATATAGATATACAAGCAGGTGAAGGCAGTTCATAGCAGCTTTAGGTATACATCAAGCAGTCTTTCTGTCATAAATTTTACAGCACCTTTTGCCACTCTGGGTATTTAACTTGCAGATGAATTACTTTTTGCTTGCATCAAATGCATCATATGTGGATAATATTTATGCAAATCACAAGCTATTCTCCATGACTTTATTTTATGGTTAGATATTTGAAATACAGTCTTTTTACTGGTTTGATTTTCTACCTTTGAATTGACACTGTTCTTCTAGGGGGCAAAGGGTATTGGATGCATTTTGATAAACAATGTTGAAATGACAGATTTAGGCTTTAAATGAAATCGTGTTCCATAAACTGTGAAACAAAGTCATAACTTACCCTTAGCTACACACATTTCAGGGAAAATTATCTTTCATGCTTTGATCTACACTGTATCATTTTACTGAGTGGCCTCGTGTGCGGTATCAATCAAATCCAGTGAAGATGGGTGAGAATCTCATTTAAAATCAGAGAATACAAATCATAGATTCATCCTGCCTGGTGGGAAGGAAAATGTTCCATGAGTCCCAGTTTCTCCAATTACAACTGAATTATTTTTCTAAAACTCCAGGAAAGAAACTCCTGCAGTCTTGGTTCCCATCTGTTTATCCATTTGGATTGACTGCACATGGGAGACTTGGTCCAGGGCTGCCTAAGGGCCCTATGGGAGCTGAGCACCCAGCTCTCTTCCTGAACTCCCCCCACCCCTGCTTGTGCTTCTCATAAAAATCTGAGCCTGGGAAAACTAGAACAGCAAGGTTTCAGTTTCCAGTAGGGTAGGTATTTTAAAAAACCCAGCCATGTCATGCCAGGTACGCACACTACCTCACTGTGGTCCCCAAGGTGTCACGGAGAGTTCATAGCCAGGAATCTATGTGGCAGATCTATTTATTATCCCTCATACCCTGATCAAGGGCTGGATCCAGTGATAGACTGTGAAGGGGGAAGGCAGATAAAGGAGGGATGTTGCACCTTTCTGTTCACTGTCAAATGTTTCCAGGTACTGCTGGCAGGGAGTTCACCCCATGCCCTGCAGTCGCAGTGAAGGACTATCCTTGTGGACTGGCCAGAGGATTCCCCAAGGAAATTGTTTCAGGCTGCCAGTTCTCAAACTGCATTGCATCTGCTGCACTCTGAGCAGAGGGAAAGAAAACAGAGGGAGGAAATTTGTTCTGAGAACCTTTGTTTTTTGTTTTTTTTTTTTTAGAGCTGGAGTGAGAGTGATTGTGTGTCAGATGGGGAATCTTTATGCAGGGCAATGCTTCTCTTGCAATACAGTTCTGTTTTCCAGTCATAGCTTATTGTCTCTTGCTTGATATTTGTAGCTATATCAGTGTGTTGCCAGGGAAATAAGGCTGCTGACGTGATAAATTCTGTGTTAGAACTTCAGTCCCAAGATAAATGAGATTAGAGAGAGGAAAACTTTTGGGTTTTTAAATGCCAACGGTGGTGCTAATGAGCAGAAGTAGGAGGGGAGTTAACTCCTGTGGGTGAACTCTGTGAGGCGGGAGGCCTTGCAGTTCCTGTGAGAGTCCACAAACCTTTTTCCCTTTTATTTCTTCAGCTGGAAAAAAGTTTTTAATGATTGTCCAGAATAGAGAACTTGTCTGGAAGAGCTGTGCTAGCTGCATTAGTGAGAAGAAATAAGAAAGCTATAAATCCTTCCTCTTCACCCAAGCACTGATTTCCTAGTCTGACTTCCACCAGGATTCCAGTTTGCTGGGCAAGAAAAGGTGGCAATTGCAATCTGATCCATCTAGTGTGCACTGAGCACTTACCTGCTGTTGTAAACTGATAATGATGAAAATACATATCATGACTGATCTTTAAGTAAAAAAAAAAAAAAAAAAAAAAAAAATCACTTCTCATCCAGGATTTAATGTCCCTGTCTTTGCTACCTACTTTTGGCTGCAAGACAAATCACAAAAGAAAAGTTATTCAGCTTATTAAACCTTTCTCGCTATGGCTGCTCTGCCTATAATTACCTGCTGAGGTGATCACACAGTAGGTTTTACAGGCATGTAGCTTTAGATACTAAAACATTTTGTATCTCGTAGAGTGCCTTCCAGGGACTACCCCCGTTACCTTGTCTCCAATTTTCTGGTCATTCTTAATGTTGCAAGAGGAAAGGCTTAGGAAAAGATTTAGAAAAATGTGATTATGATCTTGCACATTTTCGTGTTTTCGTTTTAAAATTTTTAATAAATTTACTGCTGCTTTCTATAGAATGTGTTGCATGACTGTAAAACACCAAGTTGGTCATAAAGTGCTAGCATCTTGGATTTTGTAGGCAAGAGACTGGTCTTTCTGTGGCTATAGGAAAGCTGCTATATTTCTTCTGTTCCCTTCAGTACTGTTGCTCTTGTTAGTCAGCTTGGCATGAGCAACTATATGCAAGAGGCAAGGAGGGGAATGGTGTCACTTTGTAAGATGCCTCTTCCCAATCTGCTTCTAGTCTCATTTCTGTCTCTCATCTGCTTGCCTCAGACACCTGCGGGAGACCAAATGGGACAGTCTGCTCCAAGCTGCTTTGATTCTAGCTGCATAAAATGTTGTAGAAAATCTGATTTGTGCTACAACAGACGCCCATTTTTCATTCCTGAACTTCCCCTTAGGAAATGAACATTCTTATTTCTCTCAGATTTGAAGTAGCTTTTCCTGCCCATGTTTCTGTCTTGATGTCTTACCTAGCTCCTATTCTGACTGCTGCAGTGCTTGGTTGCTGGTAAGGCAAAGACAAACCAACAAAATGATCTTTTGGATTCTCTTTTCTCAAAGCTGTGCTGCCTGGTCTCTGCTCACTGCCTACCATTAACTTTAAATAATAGTATTCCTTATTAATATCACTGGAGGTGAATCAGGCCCTAAAACTGCTGAGAAGCAGATTAAGTTCAAGTGCTATTTGCTCTGCTTAGGACATCCTAGCTGCTTGGCTTGGCTCTTTTGACCTGCCTGGAAGGGGTAATGTCTGTGGCTTCAGGGAGACTGTGAGTAGCAGATGCCCCGCAGGTTAAACTGGACACTTGAAGAGTGTGGTGCCCTTCTGATCTTGCCCCCAGCCTGTGATGGAGCTGATTTAGGGGAAGCCTTGCGAGGCTGCTATCTGACATTTTTTGCAGTGCTCTGCTTCAGGCTGATTTTTATTTCAGGAGAAGGTTTGGATAGGTTTTCACATTCTCCCTTCGTCTCCTGTCCTTGATTTTGGACTCTCAGAAAGGTGGCTTTTTTCCCCCCTTCTGTTCTATCATATTTCAAGATGTCCTTGTTTTCTCTTGTTTAGACTGTAAAAGCAGTAAGGGATGGTCTGCTTGCTGCTGCCTTGGTTGTGTGTTCTTAAGTAGCAATGGCTCTGATAATAGCAATCTGAAATCTGCAAGATGAAGTCCCTTTCACCTGTGTAGGCGCACTGGTGGGGATGCTCCCAGCCTTTAACCTTCTTATCTCTTTATTCTGGAAGCTCCCCAAAGAAGGTGCAAGCTCCTAGTAAAAGACTGCAGTGCTCAGAGCCAAGAGACCCTGTGCTCTGAGACCTCTGGCATTTTTTAATATGGGTAATAAATCCTGGAATTTCCAATTTATATGGAGATGATAAATTAGTTATCTCCTTAGTTACATCAGAAAAACTATAGAAGCCAAGGTGCAGTAATACCCAACTCTATAGCATGTTGGGAACCTTTTGCATGTGGATGCAAAAGTCCTTTCCTCTTTAATTCCTGGCTGTTTGTATAGGTGTCATGAAATGTGCTCATAGCCTGTATCAGCTGCCTGCATTTTGGTATGAGAATGTGGATTTTCAGGACTGAGGTAGAAATCCCATTGTAAATATGCTGGGAGGGGAACATCTGTGAAAAATCACAAGAACAACTTTAACATCTGCCCCTCTAGAAGGAAATTGCTGATGTTCTCATTTTATATCAGATAAATCTTTGAGTGCTGCAATGTTTACATATTTAAATGCAGATTGGAAATGGAAGAAGTGACTAATTAATTTAGCTCAAGCTCTTAACATTTGCATTGTTTTTAATTTTAATTGAACAGTTTGTTCACAGGGTTAGTGATTTTTACCACAGCTCAGACTATGCCTTTAAGCAGTTTTTATGCCTAGGAGGGCCAAAAAGAGAGAAAACTGTATGAAAAGGGGGAATGTATGGCATTGTTGCTGGGAATCTGAAAACAAAGGGCTCCAATGTTACTCTACTGTGTCTCCTCTGCATTTCAAAGGGAATGTTTTTGATTTTCTTTATGTAAAGGGGGACCAGAACTGGACCTATCATGCAGCTCTTAATTCAGCTGAGAATAAGCTTCAACATCATGGCTGTGAGCTGATGATCTCTGGGTAAGGGAAGTCCAGGAAGATGCTTTTCTAAAGTTAATAGCTTTACAAAAGTGAGAGAGGTCAAACACACCATATCATCTGCCCATGTCAGGCTGTTCCAAGCTACCTATTTTGGGGAGGGGATGTACAGGTAGAGAATGTTTTACCTACAGTCTGCCTTAGAAAAAAAATCAAACCACTTTCACCACTTTGCTATGCTACCTCTAAATTTCCTTGCCTATTTGAGATATAATTACCCATAGGTTTTTTCTGTTTGTCCTAACTTTTCCCATTAACGTCATCCTTTTCTTCTGAATTCTAATCTAATGTGTTCTGTAGAAAGGGCCCTTCTGCGTTGGTATTTGAGTGTCATGAATCACAGTAAACAAATAATTTCTTCCTTCCTTTTCTCTGGTGCTTACACTTTTCAAATATTTGCATTCATTGCTGTAATTGTTTATCAGTCCCCAGATATATGCTCCCCCCATATAGGCTTCTAACTTCTTTTTCCAGCTCTTTAAATCTCGTGTACCCTCTTCCCGCCTCTGATCCTCAGCTGAATTTTCTAGCATACTTGACCAGCACAGTGTCCAACATAAATGCAAGTGGGATTGTTCAAGGCCATTGCACTGGTGCTTGTCTTGGCAAGAAGGATAGCTGAATCATTCTTCCACACAGGTTTGGGGAGATTGATGCAGAAGGTCAGGCCATTGTTACAGGCCAGTGTAATAACAATTTTCTCTCCTTTTTCTTTTTTTTTTTTTTTTTTTTTTTCCCCTCCAAAATAAAGAAGAGACTTCTACCCTGATGTCAGTGCCATCTGACATTGGACTGCAGGTGCATAAACCTCCTGCAATAAAAAAGGCAGAAAAGGCCAGTGTACATGTAGAGCAAAATGCACCAGAAAATTTTAAAATTAGAATTGCATGGGCAAGATGCTTCTTTCCCTCTGCCCTTGTCTCTTCTGAGTGTAAGCTCTTTTTGGCTTGGATTTTTTCTTACTCGTGTAAGAGACTATGTCATGCTCAACATTGCTATGTAATTTGGGCCTGTGGGTAGTAAAGCAGGGTAAATACTGGCACTTCTAAAAAGATTAAGCAGACAGAAGTCTAGAGACAAAGTCTGGGAGCTGGCCTACACTCCAACACAGCAGAGAATGTGTTTTGTAAATCATGACTGGGCTCATGTGTTAGGCTTTTTCTCTCCTTTCTATAATTCATACGGAGACCGTGGTGATTGTTTTATACAAAATTCTGGAAATAAACTATGAGCACCCCTATCTGCCAGTGAAGAGAAAACAACCCTCTAGAAAAAGAGCTGCTCTGCAAGTGGGTAAACATTCATATCTAAAGTAGTCTACAACAGTTGTTTTGAAATACTGAAGTCATCCAGTTTGGATAATACCTGATACTCCTCTTGCATGTGGCATAGTTATTTGTGCAAAATATGAACTTCAGACTGTTGCAAATATTAAAAATTTTTACCATAGGCTCTAAACAGCAGGTCTTCTCCTCCCAGTTTTTCTAGCTGGAGTGTTTTTTACCCTCTTCCTGATTTTATTTATAGCAAAGGCAAGGCGAGAATTTTCTTAAATCAAAACAAAGAAAGAAGAGCCCTACCAAACTGCATGGAGAATGGCTGTTTCCTTACTTTTGGCCTAATGGGCCTAGAAAGGGTCAAGATACAGCATATGTCACTAAAAATTGAGGTGTGTGTTGAAACTATGCCAACATCATAACTACTATGAAATGATAGGTTAAAGTAAATAGCTATTTGTACTAATGGTGTAGGTTCTAACAGCGCCAAGCAAATACAGAAGCAGAAGTTGACAGGTTTATGTAATGATCAAAGCCACTGTTGTTTCTGCTTGAGCAGACAATTTTGATTTAAAGGTAAGTCTGCCTGTGGTGTACTTTTCACCAGCTTGTCAATCAAGGGAGACAAGGGGCTCTAGAAAACCTGTTTCAGTACATTACATATCATCTTTCCATCAGACAGTTCAGCCTGTTCTGTATTTCTTTCTCTCTGAAAATCCCTCTGGGATTTCTCCTATGGGGTTTGAGAAAATTTTAAAATCTCACTACTTGAAGATAAACAGAGGAGACAGTAGCAGCCCTGTGTGAAAACAACATTTGGTAGTGTTTGCTTCTAATTTTAGGCCCTTGGAGGAAGATAATTACCACAGTGATTACATATTAATGTGCAGAGCTACATGCTGGTGTCAATTTAAAGCTAAAATGTATCTGAAAATCCAGCCTTGTTTGTGTCTTGATGGTGCTTTTTTATTTTAGTTTATTTATACAAGCAATAGCTTTGCTGTGTTGTGACATAATATGTCTCTTATGGGAGGACCTGGCAATACATTACTATCAATTGCAAGCAACACATTTTAGCCCCCTAACAAAAAGGCAAAAATTAAATTACTTCTTTTATGGAAGAATACTTGGTGAGTGCTGGAGAATTGCCCATCAGTTCCTCTCAGAGTTGCTTGTGGGGTTCCATAAGAAATCTTGCCACTCACTTGTATTATTCAGTATTGTATGTATGTGGATGAAGGACCTCTGTTTTTCATCTCAGTGGGGACTGCAAATGTGAAACATGTTTTTCTGTTCCTAGATGAAGTGGGGTACTTGTGCCTGCTCAATTTAGCAAGTGGTAGGTGCTGCACATTTGCTTTCTCTCCCTCACTACAGAAAGCTCTTGCTCTTTTCTTTGAAACCCCATCTGAACCCAGCAGCGTGTTTCTTTATTTCAGAAGGCAATGTTTGCTGGCAGCAACTAATGCAATTATTAGAATCTTCTGCTCTACAACTGGGAAAGTAGGTGGTGATAAGGGAAATTGGTGCTCCCTTATGGCAGGTCTTACCCTTCTTACTAGCTCTTGAAAGGTGCTTCTATCCTGCTTTTTACTACAGAGCAGTGTCTTTCCCAATATTTCTATTCTTAATTTTAATCTGCCAGTCAAGCAGAGGCTGATGTCCAGAATGAGTTGGGTGAAACCCCTGATATCATTGCTTTCCTCACTATCATTAGAAGAGCTAAAATCTACTGCATAGTACGTCTGTAAAAATTAATTGAGGTAGAAGAAATGGCTGTTGTTTTGCCAGTTTTTTAGAGCTAACAATTTAGCAGTATATGAATGGGCTTTAATTCCTTGCTTTGGTGTTCTGCTAGTTAGAGAACAGGAATACTTCAGGGGTAAGAAAGCTGAAAAATTGTATGGCTGAGTTTATTTAATCTGATGTATGAATGGAAAAAAAATCCTCATAGTTCATGGCTATTTTTTAGTATTATAACCATATTTCATTTTTCCTGATATTCTGTAGCCCTTGCTTTTAGTTGACCATATGATTTAGTTCTATTTATTTGCATTAGAGGGTGCTCAGAGACACAATTGTTAAGGGAGCTTTACAACTGTGAATGAATAATTGACCAAGATGAAGGATGTCACTGAGCACCTTAAATCTTGCCTCTTCTAGCAGCTTTGACAGGCATGTACCTGTATGCACAAGCACACACATGCACTCTGCCTCTGCCTTCTACACCACCAATGTTAGAGAATACCCATTTCTGTGACAGCACAGAGCAACACGTACCAGTCCAGACTTTGTGCATTCACTCTCAGGTAAGCTGTTTGCTGAGGCAGACCAGGCTACACAAAAAACCACTCTACCATTCTCTTGAAAGTTTACTCAAAACTTTTTTTCTATGGCCTAAACAGAAGGGCCTTTTGCACACAGTATCCCCTCTCTTTCTCTCTTCCATTTCAAGTGTTTTCAATATTGGATGAGAGTCCAGCATAAAGATGGTAATTTCCTGAAATGTTTTTGATTTTGGTAGAAATTTTAAACAAACCAAAAAGTGAAATTGAAGTTTTAAGGTGCAGTAATAATTTGGGGTTGAAAACCAAGTGTGTGAAGAAGGTTGCAGTAAAGCTCAGCCACCACTTAAAGGCAGTATAATGGTTCTGACTGACAAATACAACTTCTTGGTGCCTTTAACTTGTAGTATACCATTCAACCTTGAGGTATCATTTTCAATACAAAGGTCACCTGAGTTTAGTGCAGGAAACCCAACTGGACTGTGTACTGCCATATAGGACAGAGACTCCCATATGCTTCTCTTTGTTTCTCCTTTGGTGAAGAATTCAAACTCTGTAATGCCATGTCCTTAGCAGAGCTAGGGGAAATTATATTAGCTGTGAATTTGGACTACTGTATTTGTTGTTTGCACAAAGCTATCAAAATTATTGTTCCATTTATTTTTTGCTCTTTTTTAAATTAGCCAATACTATTTTTAAGTTATCCTTAAGGGTTCTTTTCACAAAGCTCATCTAATATATATTTGATATGGATTAGTTTAATTCTGGTTTATTCATAAAGCTATTAAAGGGAAAGGGGACATCTCTTCAGCCCTCTGCCATCACCTCAAATGCTCTTGAATGATTTTGAATTTTCTTTCTGTTTTGCTACAAAGAAAAACATCACCTATTTAATTTCTGAGCATATAAAAATGCCAGACAAGTCAACCTGGAGTCTAGGGGTGGTCTTGTTCCACCTGATACAATGTACCATAGCGGGTGGTGATCAATCACATTAGATTACTCTGACCAGGGTAATAAAAGTTGTACCTGTCAGCTGCTTCGTATGTAAGATAACGCCAAGCTCAAGCTGAATGTTTATCATAAGTTGTGTATGGTATAGTTTGGGAACAAAGCTGTCTGCCATTTGTAATAAAAGCTCAAGGAGCTTGGTACCAGAACAATTGTTGTAGTCTAGTCTTCCAAAACACTGAAGTGAAATGAGAAAAAAAGGAAAAGGAGAAATACTTGTTATCCTGTTCTGCTCCTGATGTCAAGCAAATTATTCTTAGTTCAGGTGAAGGGCACATTCTTCCTGTTTACTGGGGTACTGTGGGATAAGGGAGAAGAAAGGAAGAGAAGAGGTATCATGAGGAGCTGTCAGCCTTGGTACCTAGATTTTTTCAGCTGTTACTAATTTAAATATCATTACTGTTGGAATAGTTTGTAATCTTTGTAGTCTTTGAAGATACCTTCTAGCTATCACTTCTGCCTAGATTTTTCCAGCTAAACACCATACCGGTCATCTGGTGAATTCCAGCATTGACTGAATACATGAAAGCATAATAATTCTGCAACAATTTAAAAGGCACTAGCCTCAAATTTTAAGGGGAAGCAACACTAAAAATTCCAAATAATGTTAGACTTTTTTCATTAGTTTTAAACTAGTCTGTAACTGGTGCTTCCAAAATTTTGCATGTTTGTCTCTTCAGCTGGGTAATGACTATTTTGTACAAATAAATACAGAGCTGTGTGTTCCAACATAATGGTGGGATTTCAGGGCTAATTTCCTGAAATCAGGCCCTTGGGAATGCTACAGCTCCTTTTCTCTGCAGTTCACCTATCATGTCTCTTAATCTCTCCACTGTTAAGCTTTCTACAGTAGCCCTACAAATAGTAGCAAATATAAAAAGAAAAAAGTTACATATGTACATAACTTCTTCCAATATTATTGATCCTACAGCAAACGATTGCTAGATTAAATATTCTAATTCCAAAATGAAATTGAAGTACCTCACAAGAAATACCTCAAGCTTTATAGGTTTCTTATGAAAATCTTGCTCTTAACCTCTAGATTACATCATCCCTATTGCATTGCACTCTTTGTTCTTGTTGAGGCAAAAGCAGGCATAATGCAGGGGTGTTATGCAAAGTGAAGATGGGCTGTTGGAGAAGGAAGTTTTCTGGAACTGAATGTCAGTTGTAGGCCAAAATATCTTAATGTATTGAGTTTCTTGATTGGGAGAAAACCAAATTATGTTAACAGATGACATTTTTAAAACAAAAGCCTGTAGAATTTGTAAATTAGAAACTCAAATTTCCACTTAACTTCTTAAATTTTTTAGCAATCTACGACTAAAATCTTCTCTTGTGTATCCCAAAGTGATTTGCAATTGGGTCATCACAGAGCAAATGTGTGATTAACTGATGGAAATACTGTGCTGCCTTAGTTCTGTCCTGTGTTTTTTTTAACAGCAATACATTTGTGGGGTACACATACTGCATAGTTGTTGGTTCAGTCTGGGAGCAGACATAGATTGCTGTGAATAGATGACACAGTGTGACACTTGGTTTTGTATGTGATGTACAATGTATTGTTAAAATGATATCTTTAACCCTTGTCTGTCTCTGCCTATAACCATAAATTCCAATTATTTTACAAACACTGTTCTTTGTTCAGCTTATTCTGCCAGATGTAGAGATGTGCAAAACCACTACTCTTTGAGAAAATGGAGTGAAAATTGCCTTTTTCTTGCAAGCAAAACTGTACTTTCACTTTTCCGCTTTCTTAATTAGAGAAGAGGCATCGCTGAAGGTCAAAGCCTATAACACTTGATTTCACTCAGGGTGAATGTTACCCAAAGGAGTCACCAGCTTCAGCTGTCACAAAGAGGTGCTTTGGCAGTGGAGGCAGAGCTCTCTCTCTTTCAGTTCACATCAGGAAAGAATCAGAAAGAAAATGTGCACCACATTTTCACATTTTCTCTGACATACTGTGTGATTGCTGCCTGAGCTTTGAAATCCTTATGCTTAGGTGCTGAATTTTTAGGTTTTAAAGGTTGTGGGGTTATTTTTTCTTTGTTTTTACAATGAAGTGATTTTTAACTTACTACTTTGTGTCTGTTGTGTAGCAAGAATGGCCATTAGGGCTGAGAAAACATATACATGCTGAGTATTTGGAATGTTTTCATGGAAGATGCTAACCCTCTCATGCCAAATTTGGATTTAGGGAAAAAGATGTATTTGCAACATAATTAGATGTAGAAGTGGAAAGCAGAAGCGTAAAGGTGTGAAGACCTTAGAAATAGGAACCTGTAATATGGCTGCTTGTTGAAACTTCTCTGAAAAGAAGGGAAGTTTTGTCTTCACCAATAGCGTTCATCTAGCAGAAACCCAGAGAACCATAGCCAAGGTCTGCACAGAATGGATGAGACTTTTATCTTGCATAAATTGGTGCAACTCAAAGGCAACTCTGTCTCTAGCTGACCTAAACCAGTGTCGGTCCATTTTTCTCTCATTAGGGTATGCCTGTTATGTTCTTAAGCAACTCCATAGTATTTCAGTGATAAATTCAATATTATAGTTTGACAGAAATGTTTGTTATACTTGCATAATGTAATTTTACGTATTTATTAGGTCTTTGTTCTATCTGGCTAAATCTGTGCCTTCCATCTATCCAGATAAAAACAAACAAACAAAAAAACGTGTCTCAGAAATTATCTTTGGAACATTGCTGTGGAAATTTTTTAGGAATTGATATTGGGTTTGTAAAGGCTACAGTGTATCCAATAAATGGTCTTTTACTCTATAGCTAACACACCTTCCAGATGCTTTTAGGTTGTTGGGGCCATTTGGAAAACTTTTCAGTAGTTGCACTAGGAATGCTGTATGTTTTGATTGTTTTGCAATGGTTCTGACTCCTGCTCGGTTGACAACATGTGTATCTTCTCACAGGGAAATTTGTGCTATATTACCAGTATCTCTTGAATTTTGATAAAGTTTGTTTTCCTTACCTTTTGCCAAGCAACAGCCTAAGTTATGGGTAGGAGTTCTCCACCAGTGTTGTGTGATACCTTGGCTAGCCTTACGAGTTGATAGAATGAGAAGAGGGAGATCAGCCTGAGGTGGCACGCCGGGCCTTCTGTTCCCAGGAAACATTTGTTAATGCCAATGTGAGAAGCAATCCAGTCCCACTTGCTTGTGAGAAAGTAAGGTACCAATGTAAATTAATTTCTGTTTCTGTAGTAAGTAGACTGCTATCTAGCCTATGAAATGATCCACAGGGACTTAGCTAATAGATGAGAGATCGCATACACACCACTTGGGCAGCATGTGTCCTTGGTGTGGCTCTACTGAGCTTTAGTATTTCAGCTGGAGAGAGTCTGGCTGTTCTTTCCCACATTTATGCTCTGCCTCTCCAAATGCATTGTTCAAAATAAGAGCTACTGTAAAGTACAGAGTTAATGTTTCGCATATTAAAGAACATCTATTGTTAACCCAGCAATAACTTTGGTTAAAAAAATATTTGCTTATAGGACTAGAATATCCTTTTGAAAGAGAATTTTTGATTTAGGTGGAAAGCTTGCTTTCAGTTATTTAATTGCCTGTGCTGAAGTTGATAAACCACTTCAATTTATTTTTTTTTCTTTTGCCTCCTGAACTTTGTCATTTAACATTTTGCTAGACATCTTTGCATGGTAGGATTCTCTCTTGGAGAGGTTTGCATTGCAAGCTTCTCTTGCAAATACATTTTTCCAGTAATCATTAAACCATTTGGTTTGTTTCTATTCTACTGTCAAAATGCAATGGCTTAATATAGATCTATTGATCTTGCTTGTCTATAGTCATATATATGTATGCAGCTAACTCATTTCTACCAGTGTATCTTTAATCTTGACAATTGGTCCTGTATCTCTGTTTTTATTGTTGCATTTCTGTTGAAAACCTGACAACTATTTAAATGCTTTTACTATGGCTAAAATAGCAGTTAAAGCTTGTCAGGGTGAGGTTTGTATAAATATGAAATGTATCTACGTAAAGAATAAAGCAAACTTTTGAAAATGTTAGTTTCTGGGAAAAAAAGGTATAACTTTGGATATTCCATATGTGAACATGGGAGAGGTTCATAAGGAGTCTGTCACTATGGCAGAACTTGTAATTGAAGTTTTCTAAGTGCTGTCAGAGTACCTTCACCTCTAGTATTCTGACTTTATTGAAGAGATGTAAATATCTCCTTGATATCTGCTATTCCCTTATATTTATGAAACAGTGGGCCAATACACGAAGTTCCTATTTATACACATAGATTTATAAGTTTTAATTTTTCTGAAATGTCTTTTAATCTGGCTAGTAAGTGGTCCTAAAAGGTGTACTTATCCTTGCCTTATGTCAGTGAGAAAACTCCTGCATCTTTAATTTTAATAAAAATGTATAAAACAGAACAATATGAACAATATCAGTAGATTCAGTATCCCAGCAAACATTTGAAGTAAATGTGCTAGGTGTGAAAGGCATAATCTTCATATAAATATATTTGTATTTTACATCTCCTTGGAAGATAACCTTTAAGGAAAAAAGTTGTTTGTGCAGCGATTGAGAAGCAGCCTGACTTTATCACAATGACTTGACAAAATTACTTTTTGCACAACACAGTGAACAAAAAGCTAATTTAATTTGTTTTATGATGCATAAAGATGAGCTGGAAGGGTTTGTTTATTTCCTTTCCTGGTTCTTGACCACAGATATATTTGGAGCAGTTCATCTTCCTTAGTTTTGTTGGACTTGTCCTTTGAACATGGAAAAATTTTTTAATGTCATCTTTCTCTGATTTTACCTCAAGAAGAGGAATGTGTGTGTATCTTTATTTTACTGTATAAGCCTTTTGTTCTCATCAGTTTTCATTCTTTGGCAGAAGCTGGTGCTGATGAAACAAATAAGCAAACCAATTATAATGTAGTGTCTAAAACTCCTTTATTTCACTGTTTACACAAAAGTAGAGAATAATTTTGTATGGCTATTGGTGTTCTAAATCCTCTATCTGCACTTTCTTAGTAAGATGTGATAACCAGCATTTTTCAGGTTAAAAATATTCTATTTTGAAATGTTGGTGGGTTCCCATATCTTAGCATAAGGATATAAAATATCCTCAATCAGTTTTACAATTCTCAAATAACAGTTTTTCTTTTCTTGTTTGTCATATTGTTAGATGTAATAGGACAAATTGGTCCAGACCTGGAGCATTTCTGGGTGAGGGTGCCTTCATGTTTCAGTCGTTATCTATGTTATCATTAGTCAAACTTTAAAAATGTTATTCTACTGCTACTTATTAATCTGGCATCAAGCTGGAGATGTTATAATTAAGGTGGTGGCAGGATTTTCATTACTGATTATTTTCTTCAGCAGAAGGAATGATTAGTGCCTGGCAGTGAGGGAAATAAATTATGAAACTGGCTGCCCTGCACAGCCATCAGTTCGGAGTCCTCTGTCTAGCTGACCTCCAGTCACACTCTCCTGAAATCATCCTTGAAAGGCAGCACACAGGTTGGGAATGATGATTGATTATTGCATGTGCTATAAGGAGCATAAACAATATTGGGGATGGGGCATGTAGGGCCTGGTGAATGGCTTATACCCTGGCCCAGATTCCGCTTTGTATCTATGGGCTGCAGCCCTGTTCTGTTAAGGACTGGCTGGGGTGCAGGGGCACTGCATCCTGTGCATGGGACAGTTTCAGTCAGTTAAAAAACAACAAAAAAAAATCAGCCATTCAATGAAACAGGCTTGCAGAATTCAAAGGAAATGAATTGGGGTCAAATTTTAAAAGCCACAAAAGAAACGAAGCTAAACCTTGAGGAACAAGCATGGCATCTACCGTTGCAAGACATCAATATATATTAGCTTAACAAATCACCTCAGTGGATATTATTTGCTTGTACTGAGTTATGTGGACATGGGACTCGAGTGTATTGGTGAGCGACTTTTTGTCCACTACGTAAATCAGGAAATGACATTTTGGTGTTTGAAACATCTTTCTCTTGTCTCTTCTTTATTTTGTGGTTTCACTTGCTGAGCGTCTCTTTTGCGAGTCCCACAGCACATATAGCATACTTCATTTTTGGAGACTGCTGGTCAAAGCTATGTGGCAAAAGGATCCTGCTTCTTGGTGCCGTGAGCTTCCAGAAGGTCTGACCCCCCGTATGGTGCATTCACACACCATTAGAAAACTGGGTTTGGGGTATAGCTTTGTAGCATTTATTCACATTCAAAAAAAAAAAGGGGGGGGGGGAATATAATGTAAAATCTGTGTGGAAGTTGATAGCTTTCACTTCTAACTTTCATCAATGTCTCCAGTTAGCCAGAACAAAGGGGTAGATGTTTTATCTCTATTTTGTACACCTTTGTCCAGACCATTCCTG